>NW_026854157.1:0-437882 GCF_026571515.1 Ruditapes philippinarum
GTAAAAGAACGAATCGATGGTTTCTTTCTCCCTGCGTTTGATTGTAGAATTTATACCTAGCAAATATTGGATTGAGCTTAGGTTGCACATAAGTTCTGAATTTTCTGTAGAACGTGTCGATCTTTTTGGCATCGTCTTTAGAAATATCTTTCCACGTGCAGTGGATATCCCGCCCTTTATCACCAATCCATAATAGAAAGTAAGAAACTTGTTCTTCTTCAGACTTTTTCTTCAAAGGTCCTGTAAACATTAGTTTTGCGTGACGTTCGAATTTATTATAAGCTTCAGGTAAATTTGAAGATTCCCAGTCCATTTGGGGCACTGACAATCCAGATAATTCCATTTTGTTTTCAAATATTAATTTAATTGTGTAACTTTATTTTTTTAGATAAATATTCCAATTTTTTTTTATCGTATGTCCAGGTTATTTATTAAACGTTTTTACTCTGACACCATGTTGTAATGTTCGTTTATTATGAACAATAATTAATAGAAATTAAACCAAGTGCGTTGATACAATGAAGTAAAGTAAAACACGACGAGTGTTCAGCACAAGATATAAATTTATTCTGTCAACCCTTAACATGTGATCTTAGATTTACTAGAAATACGGAGCATGCGCAAACAAGCATTATACATAGGTCAGCTCAAGTTCATCATGTACGATGATACTACAGTTGCCTGGGAGCAAGCTACAAGTTTTGTTACAATTAAAAACACAATTATTGAACAGTTGGCCCATTTCAAAGGTTATAATGGCATTCACCGTGCATTTAAACCATAAAAAATAATATGTTGGTTTAATAACAAATGTATGTCAAACTTTGTGATGGTAAATTGCGACTCTAATAATTATATACTTAAAGTGATTGAATTTAATTGCAGTTAACATATTTACATGCCATGATGTTCAACGTATATTCAATGTTATTGTAACTTCTCTTTTTTGTAGGTTAATTCTAATCATGGAGACATATATGTGCAATTCAACCAGATGTCTTAGACCGTAGACCGTTTTTCTTTCTTGAAAGCTGTTCATATCTTAAGGCATATGGACATTTCAAACGGAATGTAAAATTTTGATAATGGACATTACGACAAAGATAAACCAGTGTGTCATTTTACAACCTTAGTTTCACATTTACTACAAAATGAATAAAAAAGTCATGGTATTATTATCAAAATAGTTTATTATTATTTAGGATTATTAAAGACATTAGAAAATGGTCAAAATAAATAAATAAATGAATCACAGAAAATCAGATATGATCACAGTATTAAAATAATGTCGAGTGTACCTGCTCAGCAATAATAAAATAAAATAAAAATATAACAATAACTGTACATGTATATACACGATACAGAGATGAACTTTTATAAAAATAAGTTTAAACAGGCAATATCCAAGCTATATTTAAGTGTAACATTGATTGGTATGTTGTATCTTTTCAAATTCACATTGTCGTATTCTTAAATTGTCACAAATGTATATTTATATTGTGTACCCGAGTCCTACATGTATATTTAATATCAAAATGCAACTTCTATTTAAGATAAGTAATTATTAATCTTCACGATTGATGACCAAATATTTATTAAGTGAGTTCAGATGCCTAAAACACAACTTCTTGTTGTGTAAAATTCAAATGTCTAAAATAATTGTGATGATAATAACAAATAACACATTTATTAAAACCAGTAATGTATACGCCGGTAAAGAGATGCTATATGTTTTATATGCTCTTTGAAAATCAAAATAATTCTTCAATTGTGTGCAGTTTTCTTATGATGATTAAGGCCTGACATCCATTTATAACACTTGTCACACTTATCACATTGAAGCTTTCGGCCACAGTGAACGACTTTCTTGTGATCTTTGAGGTGACTTTTGTTAGTGGTGTTGCTCACATTCAGCGCAATCATATTTGACGTCATCATGTATAGTCTTTTTGTGGCGATCTAAACTGCTTTTATGTTTAAAAGTCAGGTTACATTTCTCACATTTCTGTTTGGTGTGTTTAACATGCGATGATACGTGTCCCTTATATGGAAGCAACTGGTTAAATCCTTTCTTGCAAATCTGGCATTCATATTTGAATTGTTTTAAATGCTCATTTTTTGTGTGCAAGGCCATTCCAAATTTAGACAAGAACTGCATTCCGCATACATCGCACATCAATGTAGTTTTACTTGCACTTTCGTCTGTATCAACATGAACCTTTATATGTCTTTCTAGATTGTATTTCTTCCCAGTGTCATACTCACATATTTCACACGTAAACTGCTTTCTGTCATCTTTCTTTTTACCATTCGTACACATATATGTGTCGCGTTAAATTACCTTTCTTGTCGGTGCAATAATCACAGATTGAACATTTATACTCTGGCATGATCGTCGTTTCAACTTCATTTTCTTGAAAGATTTCGTCAAGCCCGTTTAAAACCAACGTAAGATTTGTTGGTGAGAAGTTGTTCATAGATGGAGAAGAATATATTCCGGAAGTGAGTTCTCAACATTAGAAAGGTCAAGAAGAAGAACATTTAACCATCATATCATGGAACATTAACGGATTAAAGCGTAAATTAATAGATTGTGACTTTTTGGAATATATATCTGGATATGACATTATTTTTCTTAATGAAACATGGATATCAATGAATGACACTTCAAATTTAAATATAAATGATTATTGTGTAGAACATATCTTTGGTAATAAGTCCTCAAACACTAAAAAAGGGAGATTTAGCGGAGGTATTTCATTTTATTATAAATCAAATATCAAGAAATTTATTAAAGTAATAGAAAAAAATAATCATGGAATTATTTGGGTTAAGATAAGCGCTGGTTTGTTTAACTTTGAAGACGATGTTTATATATGTCATGTTTATATACCGCCTGTTGACTCAAAAGTATCAATGTATGTAAACTTTGATTTTTTCGAACAATTAGAAATAGACATCTTGAAATATAGCGATCTAGGTAAAGTCTTTGTCTGTGGTTGAAATCACTTTTCTCATCTGAAGGCATGCAACTTTAATATGATGATACATTAATTACATTCTATGAAAATGTTTAAAGATATAAAATATCTCATGACATGTTTGTTCATTTTACATTACACCTAGCTTTAATGCAGCAAACATAAAAAGTCTTCACAAAAAGTAGTATGCAATCGTACCTATATTACATACGAATGTATGTAATATTTTTCTTGTTTATTTGGTGCTACGATAATATATCTTCAACACTTAAGTGGATTTGGTCGTATATTACATGGTAAGCTTTAAAATCGTTGTTTGATGTCAACAAAAAGGGCATTTCTGGAAAATTTTGGTGAGAAATCGCATTTGTTAACGGAAAAAGATATTTTTACTGCAGGATATAGACTGGAAAAAAGTTCATATCATCTAACTCTTACTTACAAAAGTAGAATTTCTTCTCTGGTTATTCTGTATTGAAATATTGTACCTGTTTTTCTCTCTACGGTGGCGTTTACCGTGTACAGCTCGCTCGCAAGCGGAAGTTACAGCGGACGATGGAGTGTACGCTGTGACTTCAAATTAAGAGGATACCCCCCCCCCCCCCCCCCCCCCATTTCCATTGTTCAATATTCTGCTGCACAGGATGACATATACTCTTTATAAACTCACAAATTATCATAAATGCAGAAATGCCTTTAAATGGGTTCTTATCGCAAGCATACACACGGTGATACATGTACATGTAGGCTCCAGCAGCGCAGTTAGACTGACCCAATCGACGGTGATATATATGCCTTTAAGAACGTTCTTAATTATAGCGAATTCACCCACAGTGATAGCGTCACGTTTCTATGCTGTAGAAATATAGTTAAAGTACTGAAAATCTGTCATAAATTGCTTGAAACATTATTATCAGAATCTTTTAACTTTTCTTAAAATATTTTCATTATTTTATTTGATAAGGCAAACTTTGATAGAAATGTGTATACATTGTTTTGTTCTTTAATATTTGTACATGTTTTCTTAGTTTCATTTATGTCATTGCTTTTGTAATACTTTTTGTTTTGTAATTAACTTAATATTTTATGTTTTATTTTGTTTAATTTATGAAAATTATTTAACCTTGCAGAATTTACTAAAATTGCATATATATCAGCTTAACATTGCAACTTTTATTTTAAATTAAAAGAGCATGAAACATATTTTTGCTTTTAGTTTTCTGTTATACATTTCATTTAAGGGAAAGTTACTTAATAGAATGAGTTAAATTAAATTCGATCAAATCAGGATTAGCCAGAAAATATTTATGACGTGGTGAAACAAAAAAGATTAGGGGAATGATAAGATGAAGGTCAAAAAAATATCAGATTTAGGGCAGAAAAGGGTTAATATTTAGGTCGGAAAATGGTCAGATTGAGGTCGGAAAATGGTTAGAAACTGGTTAGATTTAGGTCGGAAAATGGTCAGATTGAGGTCGGAAAATGGTTAGAAACTGGTTAGATTTAGGTCGGAAAATGGTCAGATTGAGGTCGGAAAATGGTCAGATTGAGGTCGGAAAATGGTTAGATAATGGTCAGATTTTGGTCAGAAAAAGGTTACATAATGGTTAGATTCTGACGTCTACCTGACGTCAGATTATTACGTCAAAAAACTTTCAAATCCAACCGTTTTTCCGACCGTCATCCGACGTCAGAACCTGACTTAAATCTGACGTCAGTATGGCGTCTTGTGTTTGCTGGGATAGCGGTGATAGGAGTTTTAGAGGGCTCTTACCGCAAACTGATCTAATTAAGCTGATAGCTTCAGACAATGCAGTAAAAGTGACACAACCCGCGGTCATAATCCTTTTACAGGCTTCTTGACGCAAGTTGACTCACGGTGATAGCCTCAGTCAATGCAGTAAAGTTAAACAACACGATGATAACTTCAGGAAATGAAGTTAAGCTGACACACCTCGCGATGATATAGGCTTTCTAAAAAGTTCTTTTCGCAAAGTGACACACGGTGATAGCCTCAGGCAACGGAGTAGAGCTTTCATTACTCAAGGGTTTTATCGCAATTTGACACACTTTGATAGCCTCACAAAATGCTTTAACGGTGACACAACCCAATGCGATTAGCCTATTACAGAGTTTTTACCGCAAGTTGACCCAAGGTAATAGCCCAAGGTAATGCAGTAAAACACACACAACCCACGGGGATATTGCTTTTAAAGGGTTCGTATCGCAAGTTGACTCACGGTGATAGCCCCAGGAATTGCAGTACCGCTGACACAACCCGCGGCGATAGGCCTTTTATAGGGGTCTTAGCGCAAGAATTCCCACAGTGATGGGCTCAGACAATGCAGTAAAACACAGACGACCCACGGTAATAGGCCTTTTAGAGGAGACTTACAGCGAATTCATCCAAGGTATATAGCCTCAGGGAATGCTGCAAGGCTGACGTAATTCACGATTACAGGCCGTTTAAAAGGTTCTTATCGCCTCAAGAAATTCAGTAAGGCTGGCTGAATCCACGGTGATAGGCCTTTTAGAGGGTTCTTGTTGCAAACATTCCCACATTGAAAAACTTATGGAGTGCAGTTAAAATCACACGACCCACGGGGACGTCGACATGCCTTAAATTGTAGTGGGTTCTTCTAGCGAATTCACCAACGGTGCTAGTCTCAAGGAATGAAATAAGGCTTACCCAACCCACGGTAGTATGTCCTTATCGCAATCATATCTGCAGTGACAGACAATGCACTTAAGCTTACACGACCCACGGTGATAGGCCTTTTGAATGGTTTCTTATTGCGGATTCACCCACGGTGACATTCTAAACTAAGGGGAAAAAACTGAATCTTCAGTGGAGTCAGACAAATGGTGTATTAAAGTTCGCTATAGAAAGTTAGATTTTTTACCAAATTTCGATGACTTTATCTATTGAAAGAACTAATCGACGTTCCAAAAAGCGACAATGTTAAGCGGCCCTCTTGCTATCCTTTTCCTTGTGTCGTCAGAGGTTGTAGCCTTATATTGCTGTGAGGACGATCCTCTAGACTAATACAATCTACTTGATCATTACTTTTCTTCTCCTTAAAGTACGTATCATTCATTTTAATGTTTGTGCATGCCGTCAATTCATGTAAGAACGTGCTCTAAAGCGTGTTTTTGTCACACACCACTTAATAACTTTCTTATTATGTTGTGATGGATCAAAATTATGAAAAACGAAATTAAAGAAGGGCTCTGACGTGTCTATGACGTTGCTTTTGAAAATCTCAACCAATCTACGGTTATAGAGAAAACAGCAAATTGCCGGGCAAAAAACCGACCAAGCCACGAAAAGAATCAGACAAATGGTGCTTTATCTATTTGCTCTAGAAAATGGTGTTTTTTACGAGATTGATATAAAGAAAGAACAAAGCGCCGGTCCAAAAAACGACCATGCCACGCAGAAAACTTTCGGACATATAGCTTGTGTTAGGGCTTTGGTTCTCATATTGTGCAAAGAAGACCTTCCAAAGTTGTACAAAAACGAATCTGCAAAAGAATCAGACAAATGGTGTTTAACAGTTGCCTCTAGAATATGGTGTTTTTTTACGAGATTTATATACAGAAAGAACAAATTGCCGGTCCAAAAAACGACCATGCCACGCGCCAATCTCTCGGACATAATGTTTGTGTTACTGCTTTCGTCCTCATATTGTGCAATTAAGACCCTCCAAAGTTGTACAAAAACGAATCGTGTTTAGTACGAATTTTTTTTAACGTTATATATATAGAAGGAATAGAAAGCCGGTTATAAAATACGACGCTGCTACGCGGAAATCTCCCGGATATATAACTTGTGTTAACCATGTTGAGAGGCTCATTGAATGCAATAAGACTGACCCAGTCCACGGCCTTTTAGATGGTCTTTATCGCAAGAATATCCACTGTGATAGCCTTCGGCAACGCAGCCACGGTGATAACACATCAGGAATGACAACCCTTTAGAAGGCCTATCACCGTGGGGTTGTATATACCAAAGGTGAAAAGGTGAAACTTATCCTTTCATTAGCGAAGCATGTTAGTACATCCGGATCTATTGTACAGATATCTTTATCGTGTAAGGTTCTACATTACAACTAAATATGAAATTAAAACGAGTCGTCCAATCAGGATTGCTTGTAGAAAAGTCGGGATCTGGGATCGTATTATAGTAATATATAGGGAATTGACCACCGGCCATAGGTATCATTAATAAATTATCGATTACATCTAAGTCCTGCATTTTGTTACTGTAACAAATGTGTTTCGGTACGTAAGAATTTTTCAGAAAATTAGAAAATAGACTTTTTCTAACGAAGTTACTTCATGGTTTTCGCGTGTAAAAGATACCCGACCTAAAGTATTTGTACAAAACAATTTAAGACATGACGGTCATAGCGAAATACGTTATGAAATGAAATATTTTGTTTTAGTATTTAAAATAGATAATACATTTTGTCATAAATGGTAAGAAAAATTGAATCGTATTAGATATATAGAGATCCCGCTAATTACCTACTGTCATATAATGTTAAGAAAAGCCGGGGTAGTTTTTGAAATAGAGAGATTCCAGAAATAGACCATCACCATCTGCCACATGTTTCAAAAGGTTGTTTATCATTAACTTTGTTAGGCATGATATGTTATGATCTTAATTAAAAATAAATGATATTATATATAAAAAACATTAGCTGAAACTTAAGCTATATCGTGTATAAAACAAACTTATTTTAAAGGATAAATCTTTTGTAAGTGCATGTATTGTTATTCCCGCATTTCAAGTATAACTCTATCTTACGTTTAAATCTACTTTCGATATAATCAAATATTTTACGTTTCATCACCATTAATACCACAAATATCAACACAATACTGTGTACAGTAATTAGTTTATTATTTTTCCTTATAGAAAAGAATAGAACAAAATATTTACTTTTACTTAAGCATATACAGCTTATCATCAATCATGAAAATATAATACATGTACATTCAATCGCATGCAAATAATTTCCGGATCCCGGAATCCCGCACACCCACCCAACATTCGCTCCGTTCCGTAACTACTCGCCCCACATTAACAACAATTTGCACCACTTTATCAACAATCGCATGAAAGGCGTGTTCAAAAGTTTGCTATATTGTCGATTTGAACTTAGTAGTTTTTTATTTACGTTATTTCACTGTTAAATAATCGCTGGCATAATTTTAAATCCATTGCAACTTCTTGGCCGTTTCCGTCAAACTTCGGATTTGTTTGTTTGTTAAGCACACCGACACAGTATAGGTCATGTGGCGACGTTCCAGCTTTACTGGTGAAAGAAGACTTCAGGTGCCTTTGCGTGCACGAACAGGCACCTGAATAGAACCACCTAGCTTGATAGCTTCCTCATATGAAAGAATCCAAAGTCCATGTCGGTTTTCGAACCCTAAATGGTGAGGGGCAAGTAGTTCGAAGTTCGACCTTAACCACTCGGCCACGGACGCCCCCAAACATCCGATAAAAACGTTATTATTAGTAAAAAGCGTTAATGTTCTAACTATTCATCTTTTACGGGAATTTAGATAACATTATAGATCGGGGCTTATTAAACTTTATTTGTGGTTGTTGTTGTTGTTGTTGTTGATGACGACCAGCCCTACATGCAAATGCACATTCAAAACCAACAATAAAATTGACGTGTCTATTTTTGTATCTTTATTTTGATATCGATTATGTATACGTGCTAATATCTGTTCTGTTCTGTTAGATATTCATGCTAGAAATATGTTATTAAATTCAATCACGGTACCTAGACTTTATTTGACACTCCATGATTGATTTTTTAGAATATATTGTTTGTAATTAAAAGTTGTCAGATAGGAAATTAGATAAGAAACTTTTTGAAGTGAGAAGATGATTAAAATCATGTAACATATGTCATTGTGTATCGGCATGTAGCTTTCTATTTTAACATTTAACATGATCATTCTCTTGTAGGAAGTCTTTCAGGAAAGGTTGCATAAAATATAAGATATGCTTAGCATACACAAGCTCGATCTTCATGTCTTGGCAATAGTAAGTAACAAGTTTAACATTTGTTTTGTTTTGAAAACTTCTATTTTGTTAATGAAACAATTATGAATATAAATGTCATGTGATGATGATGATGATGATAATAGAATTTTTATTTACTTATTATAAAAGAGACAAAAAGTTGCTTGAGGGTTCGGTAATTTGATTGGTTGGTTTATTGGTTATTTTGAAGATGAACTGCTTTTCAATATTTATTATTAATTTTGCTTGGTTAATTGGTTTGTTAGTTTTCATATTAGTTATTGAACTGGTTTGTAGGTTAGTTTGCTAATTTGTGAACTTGTTATTTCGAAAGTTTGTTTAATGTTAGATTCTTTTTACTTGACTTGGATGACTTGTTCAGTTGGTTTTGGTTTGGTTGGATTAACGGGTTAGCCGGTAGGTTCGTGCATTGAGAAGTTATTTTTTTAGATAAGTTGTGTGGTTTAAACAAACGATAAACTTTTTTGAAATTCATTCCGTTCAGTAAATTCATTTTAAATCAATGAGCACATAAACAGGCAAAATAACAAACAATGTATGACAATAATTTTTTATATGTAAAAATAAAAACGATCTTGAGAAAATAAAGTTTGAATGATAAACAATTGAAATAAGGTTTCAGTTCAATCCACTTTATCATGATATTGTAAAAAATTTCTGTATGTTGTAATTGTATTGTAACATGATATAAATAGATATATTTAAACCAAATTACAATGTCACATTCACTTCATCATCTTTTCTTCCAGCTATTTCTAGTCTCGGTTGTTTTCATACAACAATCAAACGCAGAATGTCACAAACCAATACAAGCCTGTTCTTTGGATTCTGACGTAAGTTATTTCTTTTTAAAATAGTTCCTGATATTTAAGCCCGAAACCTGCTAATTTGTACCATGTATTTATCCTCGGTTTTGGATTTGGAACAGTCCATTAATGATGAAAAAATTTCAGCATCAGAATACAAAATGGTATACAGCTTGTCACAGACTGCACAGATGTTGATTGATATATGGCTTTATACTGGTGGCAAAGGCTATTCACTTTCGGTTCCAGATTGTTAAGGGCGACTGATATATTTTACTACTTTAAATGTTTCTGTAGCTGCTGCTGACGATGATGAAGATAACGATGATAGTTATGATTATGATGATGATAATGATGATGATGAAGAAGAAGAAGTAAAAGTTAATGATGACTGCAACGAAAAATATGATGATGATTGCTATGATGATGATGAATATGGCGGTGATGATGATGACGATGATGATGATGATGAAGTTGACGATGATTGTATTGATGATGATAATGATGGCTGTAATGATGATAATGATGATGATTATGATGATGATGATTATGATGATGATTGTTTTAATGATTATAATGACAGTGACGATGACCATGACGATCATGATGGTGATATTGAAACTGTTGATAATAATAATAATAATAATAATAATAATAAAAATATAATATTATGATAATGATTAATTATGATAACAAGTATTATATTGTTTAAATGAATAATTTACTTTTCAGTGTCCCGGAGCAAAATATTGTTTAGGACCTACGGGCGACAAAATATGCTTATATTGTAAGTACATATGCATGTAGCGGCTTGGGTTATAACTAATATGTTATTCAGGCTATATTCTGCAGTACATTATGTCACCAACTTATATATCTAAAAATATAAACGTTCGATATGAATTAAATTTTGCACGATTCACATAATTTTACGCATCCCATAGAAGGCTACTTTTCTGACACATCTTTGTAATCTCTGCATCTCTTTTCGCGTTGAACCTAACTTAACAAACATGTGTATGCTCCAGTATAGAATTCAGTAATTGCTTTAGCATGCTAGCTGGTACACACATAAGACCTGTGCAGGCCAAGATCTGCAGCCATATTAATGCTATCTGATCATGGTCTGCACTGTTCGATATTCTACCGGTACATATTTTTATTTTGCCCCCTAAAATAATGAATGGTTTAGTTCAAAAATGAATGATGGGCAAGTCCGTTAAAGATATTGTGTGTGTTACTTATTTCAGGCGCATGTAACCACAGGGACGAGTGCTACAGGGTCGGTAACAGTGCGGCCTGCAATTGCTCAAACTCGGCCGGCTACTATGGCGATTATTGTGAATGTGCACCTGAATCTACCGGTAATTTCTAACTTTCAAAATTAACAGTTTTACGAGTTTCTAAAAGAATGACTAAATGAATGAATGAATGAGTGATTTGATGAATGAATGAATGAATGAATGAATGATTGATTGAATAAATAAAATAAATAGAACTGAAACGTTGATTTAGTGTTTGATTGAATGAATAAAAAAGTTGAATCAATGATAAAATGATATAGAATTTGATTGATAGATTGATTGATTGAATGAATGAATGATTGAATGAATGATTGATTGATTGATTGATTGAATGAATGAATGAATGAATGGTTGAATGAATGAATGAATGAATGAATGAACGATTAATTGATTGGTTGATTAAATGAATGAACTATTGAATGAATAAATGAATGAATGAATGAATGAATGAATGAATGAATGAATGAATGAATGAATGAATGAATGAATGAATGAATGAATGAATGAATGAATGAATGAACGAACGAACGTTGACTGACTATTAAGATAACAGACTGATTGATTAATTGATTAAATAATCTAGTTTTCAAAATTGGCAAATCAAATAAACAACATGGTGTGTTAAAATGTGTGTTTTGCTTTAACTTTCAAGATTGTGGCGTTGACAATTGGGCGCTCTATAAAGGTGAGCATTTATTCATTTATTTATTTATCTTTTTAACTTCCAATAAATTTATTTCAAAATGTTTTTGGACAGGGACTGTACATAATGACTCGTGCGTTATATAAATTCACTAGCGATTCAGGCTCTAATAACGGCGGAAGATTTAAATTCTGTTTTTTTTTTTTAAATATTATTGTTGCTATGCGCTGAAATAATTTGACTTTTTACTTCGTCATTGATGTCAACGAAATATGACGCAGTACCAACTCCTCGCAGCTTTTAATGATTTCTTTTTTTATATAGAATTGTACATGTACGTTGTTTCCTGTTGAAAAGCACACAGCTTAAAACACAATCATAAAAGTGTTCTTGAATATAACCATGTGAACAATGTACATTTGATATTTTACATAATAATAATGATAATAATAATAATGAGTGAGCATGCGCACTTGCAAATATGTCTCATTGGCCTATTCGCTTACAGACCTACTGCGCATACAAGTGTTTTGTAAACAATTGTTGTCACGTTAACCTGTTTAATCGACTTTTTATATTAATCCGACTAGCACAGTTGTTTAAAATAAATGGCGAGTTAAGCATAATAAAGTTAGAGATAGCCGATCTATTCTTAAGTACGAGGAGCGTTCAATATTTAGTGACGGGCCTCATTTTTCTCTAAGTATATTTAGTGAATCACGTGCAAAGTTACATTATGATACGCTTCGACTTTTATCTTTCCAACGGTGTATCATACAGGTATCCCAATTCACACATGTTTTAAGAAAGTTAGTGTTGAATGTTGAATATTCGATCAACTGCGTATAAAAATGGCTGGAAAAGATTCAGTAAATAATGTTGAAATTCGAGCTTACATCAAAGCGCGTATGACATTTCGGTTAAGTGGTGCAGCCATTCATAAAGAACTTTGTCGTATTTATGGACCATCTGTGGCTAGTAAACGGACAATTCAAAGAAGGATTGTTAAGTTTAAAAGTGGAACGGAGTCACTAAACGATGCTAGTGGTAGGGGAAGAAAGCACACAGTGGTCACCAAAAACAACATTAAAAAAGTGCAAGGACTCGTTAACAAAGAAGCTCGATATACAGTTTCTGAAATAGCTAAGTATACTGACATTTCAACGGGAAGTACATTTACGATTCTAAAGAAGCACCTCAAAGTTAAGAAGATTACAGCCAGATGGATACCACATTTATTGACTGAAAAGCAAATGCAAGAGCGCGTAATATGTGCCAAGAAATTATTGAAAATGTTTCCCAAATATAACGATCGTAAATTTTCTAACATTGTAACTGGAGACGAAAGCTGGTTCCACTTTTTTGAGCCCACACGGAAGGTAAATAATAAGATATGGGCCACCAAACATACCCGTAGGCCCTGTTTAGCTAAAAGAATGACTAGCACAAAGAAGGTTATGTATGCCATGTTCTTTGGTATACATGGTGTAGTGACACAAGTTCCTATTCCAAAAGGTCGTACCGTTACTGCAAAGTTTTACAAACGAATAGTGTTAAACAAAGTTGACAAATATTATAGCAAACGTCGTCCAAACACTAGTATGAGAGGTCTGTTTCTACTCCAGGACAACGCTACTCCACACAAGGCATACATTGTAAAGAAATTCTTGGAGAGCAAATGTGTAACTGTGCTTAATCACCCACCATACTCGCCAGATTTGGCACCCTGCGATTTCTTCCTGTTTCCAAGATTAAAGAAATACCTTCAGGGTCGCCGTTACAGCACAAGAAATGGACCTGGTTCAGCATTACATCAGTTGTGTAGGGGTATACCTCAAAAAGACTATAAAAAAGCATTTCAAAATTGGATCAAACGTTTGAAACTCTGTATTTTGTTCAAATGCGATTACTTTGAAGGTTTAAAAAAATAAAAATGGTAGTTGCTTCAAAAGTTTTCATTTTACTATAGGCCCGACACTAATTATTGAATACTCCTCGTAACTTGTTTTCATCTGAAATTGCTATGTGACCTTAATTTTTGATAATTGAATTTGTTGCAGACTGCAGTGAATTCTACCAGAACGAGTTTGACACAATTGAAAATCTGGACGCCGTCGTCGGAAATGAGCTTGTGATTGCGTATAATATGGAAACCCAATATGACGATTGTAAAGGGCAATGTCAGGCGCGCAGCTGTCGATTCTTTTCGTTTGGAAATTACATGTGTAAAGTTTTTAGTGAAACTAGTGAATTTGATGCATCTTCGTTAATGAAAAATGTTAAATATGCCGCTGACGTTAATTTTTATATTAGGCAGTGTGCCGTGTGTTGAGTAACGAACGCGCACGTGACTTTAAAAAATGGAAACAAAGAATCGCAACAATTATGAAGAATATATTATGAGTACAATTACATAATATATTGAAAAATAAACTATTCAAATACATCTTTTACTTTTGTTAGATTTTTACCATTCCGTTCTCACCTCATCATATGTGACGTCTCAAGGCAGACGACAAAATTCAAATAATTTGAGACTCAACATTTAAACCGATAAATTTGATAATGTACGGGGCCGTGCCAGATAATTGTCTTGAGAATTTGCACAAGTTTTACAGACCTTTGAAAAACAAAAATGAATGAACTAAAAATAAACATTTAATTAATTAATTAATAAATAAATAAATAAAAAAAAAAAAATAAATAAATAAATAAGAAAAGAAATTCAATTATCCCATCACAAAAAAAACATCAAAAGAAAATATTTTTCAATTACCTGTATTTATTGAGTGAGACTAAAAAAGGATTGGAGCACCACACTAAATACCGTATTCCGGTATATACCGGACACGGCGCTTGAATGATAAAATGCTAAAATCTTGTTTTCTAACCCATCGGAATGAAAAAGGTCTAAAAAGGCTAATTCATCTTTTCACACCGATTTATGTATGATAATTATGAAAAATTTGAAAATCGGCGAAAATAAATTTGTCTATTTCTGATAATGATTTCTGCAAGCGTCTAGAGGTACTGCTCCAATCCTGTATTGAGTTAAATCCGTATTTATTTCTTAAGGTTTGCCGATATTTTTGTCAATGGCTGTTCATCAAGAACATATGGTATTTTGTAATAAAGTTCCATAAATGTCCCGATATTGATCACATAAGTTATGATAGATTATGCCATAAAAATTATTGAAGTCACTACAGTAACAATGCTTCAAGACACAAAACGCATATTAAGCTCCGATAACGGTAGTCAATTAATGTTTTTACTTTGTGTCCATTTACAGAAGCTCTCTATTTTTATTAAGATTTGTACATTGTACATATGCCATCTATAATACAATAATATTTACAAGCATAACGTCAATATAATGGTAATAGAAATCATTAATATTTGAGGCCCACATGGAAGATTGGGAAACCAAATGTGTAGCCTCAGTAAATAAAGACTTTACTTACTTATTTACAAACTTACTAACGTTCAACATTTAACAATTTGTTTCTCAAAGCAAGTGCTTCTTTAACAAATTTGGATAACTGAATTAATTCATATTTATACACTACACACAAAAATATCTTCTTTTGTATTGATAAAAATACGATCAAGTTTAAGCCAAATGATTGTATTATGGTGATCTTTTATAATTTGTATACCTTCTTTTAAATGCTCTTTAAAATACAAAAAAACCACCACTGCATCTTCGCGCACCCCTATTTTGAAATTTTCTATAAAAGTTAAATGAAATATACCATTTAAAGAAATATTACTACTAAACTTTGTCCAAGATTCATACAAAAACGTATATCTACAAAGTCTTTATGAGCCTTTTTGTCAGATGTTAACCCATGCACGTTTCATGACAAGATAGCTAGCTCACCTCCGGCGCACCCCTACTCCCGGACAGGTTTACCGTCGATGAACAGCCTATCATATGCAAGCCATGATCTTTCCACTTCTCCCTGACGGTCTTCATTCTACGTTTTTCGATCACCTCCCGTGGAAATTGCATTATTCTATGTATATAACAGAATTACATGTATTTTAATTTTGCAAAACATGAACGTTTCAGAAACGTTTTATATGCTTTTAATATTGGAGATATATTTCACACTCTTTGTCTGTGGGCATTTTTGCCAAAGTACAGAGCGTACTGTCCCAGGACGATAACTTGAGCCTTTGTTTGCATAAAGATTAATATAACAGTCGAACGCTAGGTAAGACAGACTGAATCCTAATAAATGAAACACAAAGTAAAACGTCATAATTATTTTCATGTGCCTTGATGCTTGAATTATTGTTAGAAGAACAAACTATATTCGAATAATCATACTAAAGACAAAGTAATATGCTTTTCCTTAAAAGATTTGAATGTTTTTTAAATTTGAGTAACGTCATCAGCCGTTCGATTCTATTTAATGATAACATCGACATACACTCATCAGCAAGAAGGAATAACGCTAAGAACCGTTCAGCGAAACAATTTTAAGGGTTTTTGTGCTATAGTAACTAGTAAAACTTTTTTGTTTATTTAGAATATAAATTAGAATTAACTTATGGTACTTTTTAATGGACATCATGCTTACGAAATCCATCTACGCTTCAATTCAAATGTGGTTTCTCTCACAATGAATTACATAATTTAAGCTCAATCGCTAATAAGGATCTTGTTCTGAAAAGTATACTTAAAGGATTCTTTTTCTTATTTCAGTATCGACGTTAGGAACAAATTACCTAATTCTATCAAACAATGTTCGACTTTACAAAGACATTTTGAAACAAAGTTATGACATCAACCGTCTCCAAAAGCTACATTATAATTGTGTCTTAATTAGTAAACATAAGCTCCCTTATAAATGGGATATAAATGTGGTAATCAGAATAGAAAAATTCGGTCAAATTCGTCCTAAAAAATGCTGAAAACCGCACAGGTCGGGAATATTCAAACAAGTCATAAACTGCTCACATAATGATACTTTATTAGATTTATTTTTAGAAATTTTTAAATCATCTACAGGCGTGCAACTTTAAGTCCATTCAGCTTCTTTTACAGTTTAGCAAACATTACATTCTCTAACATATATCGAATAATCGCCCGCCTCCCTAAATCTGAACATGATATGATCGAGCGGCATGGAGTGGTCCTTGTCAATAATCACGCAGTCGTCTGCCCCGTACACATGTAAATGGCAATCATATTGTAAACATAAATTTCTGCAATTGTCGTAGCTGGTTTCGTACCCGTCATACACGACCGGAAGTCCGTCTCCTGTTTCTATATGTAGTCTACGACCAGGTAGTTCCGTGAACGAACCAGAGAACTCTTGGCAAGCTATTATATAACAGAATAGACAAATGATTGCTTTACAGAAGAGACAATGTACAGTTGTAATACATGTATTTACTAAAGTATTTTTCTAATATTGTGGTGCTACCAAAACCTACACATGTAATGTATATTCTAACGATTTTTTTCTTTACATATAGATTAAAACTTAAAAACACAAAAGTGTTTTTTCATTCAATTTTTACATCTCTTAAATTATGTCCCAGGTTTCATCAAAATTTATGTGTCGTATGAGTTTTTTTCTAGCCAAACAATCTTTTCATTTAGTTAACAAACGTATTTTGGACAAAGATCGACAACGGAACCTACATTAATTTGTATCTTATAAAAAATGACAAACTTCTTTTAATTGCCAGGCAAAATTGCCCTCTATTTACAAAATATTCTTCAAAAATGACATCCGACTCCGTGCAGCGCTTACTACCAAGGTTTAAAACAAAAATAACAATAGACGGGTTTTGATAATTAATGTAATTTAATACGTACTACTGTACATAGAATATCTGTCTGTACATGGTTCTGAAATGAAAACAGAGGAAATGTTTTGGAAATGAATGATCGTATATCGATGTAGATTTATAAAACATACCTGTAAACTAATGAAAAGATACGCCGGATAACCTACCCTTGACACAACCCGAAATAACCAAAATATTTTGTGCAGAGTGCCAAGCTTTTGTAAAGTTGTAAGGATTTAAGTCACAGTTGCACTATGGTCAGTAAGTAAAGTATACACACGTCTTACTACTAGTTCCGGAAATGCGAATCCGCTGGTTACATGCGTATTATTATAATATTGATTATTTATAATTATTAAAAGTTACAGAACCGACAACATTTAGGTAAATTATAAACGTTAATTGTGGAAACTTTTATACGAGTATGGCCAATTCAAGTTATGACGCACTGTAAAAGAGTGACGCAATCAGAATGATATGTGCAAATATTTACCTGTGCTTTCAGGTGGACACTTACAGTCGGTTCCATAATAGCCACCTGTACCAGTACAGTTACATGCCCAGCTGTTGCCGTCAAGGTAGCATTGAGTTGCATTGTTCTGGCACCCACCTGTAATATTGAGGCTTTAATGCGAAGTCAAAGCATATGTCATTTACAGCATTTCGTGGTGTTAGGAATAGCTATATCTTTGATAAGATAATCAAGGAATTGAAAAATAAATTATCATTTTTGAAAGCTAAATCTATTTAATCAGTTATTTGGGGAACATCGTCAGTTTGAATTGCTTTCTTGCTTCAGACAGACCATAACAGACAGTGTGATCAAGCAAATTATGTACTTACATTTATAACAATAGCCACCAAGACAAGTCCACTTGGAAGGACACTGAAAAGATACATTGCCCTAGTGATTGCTTCATCAGTGTAAACGTTATGTGAAAATTAAGTTGATTTAATTAATTCTTACTGCAAAGCAAAATTTAACGGTCTGTTTGGATCTATTTTGGTAGGGACGGGTGTGTAATGGTTGGGTGTAGAGATTCAGGCGGAGTTGTTGCTGAAGTGCGGGTATGGTTGCCGACGTGATAAATTTGTCAAACAAGTGACCAACCTAAAATTGCACCATCTCCTTTGGCATCAGTTTATAATTGTGTATGTTTGTCATATATAATCATGTAGATATCTTTTTCTATACGATATCTTACGAGGTGTCACCGAATTTGCCTTTACCTTAAAGAAGGAGAGATTTCAGTTCGTTCAAAGGGATAAGAGGGTAGTTCAGAAAGGCCTCAATTTTCATTGAAAGCGTTATCACAACATGGTATGTAGGAGATAATATTTCAGTTAGTCAGTGCTGTAAAAATATTCTCAACGTTCTCTTTGAAGGGTTCTTTAAGTCAAACTTTTAATCATGTATCAATTGAAATAAATAAGATTGGTAATATAAAACTCATCTCAAAGAAAAACACGTTTGTAATGTGTTATAATATATAAATGAAACGATCAAAGACTTAATTAATCCTAATCTTTAATATGATATTAATTAGAATGATTAATTTGTTAATTATTTATCCATTATGTAACTCTCCAATGCTATTTATTTAAAATTATTAATTTCAAAAATACCTTTTGTTTTTGATAGTGGAAAAAATCCTATGATCCGAATGAACTTACTTGACTATCCGATGTACATGTTTTCCGGGGTCCACATCCATTGTCAGAAACAGCTACCGCCACAAACGTCATCTTTAAATAATTTGACAAAGGCTTAATCATAATCATATGAAATCATATGAAATCATACAACCAGATCAGACCAGACAGGCCAACCGAACCGGACCAGATCGGACAAGCCTAGTACAGGTCAGACATTACCAGTACAGAACAAAACTTAGAAGAACAGACTAGAGAGAACAGGAGAGCAAAGAACAGAACAAATTGGAACAGGCCTATCTGTTTATATTAAAGAATCATTTATCTTCTTGAAAACTAAAACTTGTTCACATTAAAAATTTTGTTAAAATTATGTCATGTATAAACAAATTTCACGTAATGTTATATACACAGAAATTACACATAATATTTCAAGAAAATCAAACTTGGTGAAGGAAGACCTCAGACGTAGTTCCGTGCATTATTTCAGGCACAAATTGGCACCTTAGTGGAACCACTGACGTTCAATGAGCTAGCTGGATAGCTCCTTGTCGGGATTGCGATGAGGGTCAACAACCTTTACCACTCGGCCAAGGACGCCCCTTAGTAGCTTTATTAATATACAATCTTTTAAACTAGGTCTTATACATATATTACACGCCAAGGGTGGCGAAAGGCCTAGCTGTTTTACGCGTAACTAGGGCCGACCGTTATTTTCTTGAGTAAGAAACTTTGCACTCATTGCTATAAGTACTGACTGGTTCTAAGTTCCAGGAACGGATTAAAGATTCAAAAGTCATTGTTTAAAAAAGCTTAAAACATCAAACTCAATCGAACTTAAATTCTGTACAAACTTAAACGAATTGAACAAATACAATTACATGTATATTTATTTAGAAACGGTTCATTCAGTTGTTTAAAGCATCTTCTGATGTTATATGAAAAAAGATTTCTGGTGAGTTCTACCTAAACATGTTGCATGTGAACCAATCAATTTACAGCTATAAGATTTATGACAATTCATTGTTTTTAAATATAAATACTTCAATGTGATGACATGTAAATGTTGTAAGTGATAGGAACTATTAAGGACATATGGTTTTGTTGTTTTGGGAATGCTCCATTAGTTTCTAGCTTGGCTCAGCAAAATTCGATATTTTATATGCATGATAGTTAATAGTTGGCTCAAACCGGTACCATGTTCAGAAATACATGTACTAGTTTATTGGTGAACTTTAATTCAATAGTTCATATAATTTGACATTAAAGTACTATTTACTTTTTGTACTTAATTTAAGGATAAACTATACGTACAATATCAAAGGATTAACATAATTTGGTGAGCAACAAAAATGACCGCGTGTTGACGCAGCTGACTTTTTAATTGCTAAGTAATTAAGTAATGTTTTTGTAGCTAAAAATATTTTTGTAGCTACGGAATACTAGACCCCAGAGTGTGAAGGGGAAAAAAAGATGTGCAAACACTAAGAACTGTAAACTGTTATTCAAAAACAGGTTCGTGAATTGCAAACTTAGTTTTGTAAACCGAGACTTGTAATTTGTTGACTTTGATAGAAGACTAAGGTAAGTAGACCGATCATTATAGGCAGTAAAGCGGTGTTCGTAGACCAAAAAGTTTATTACCATTTGACCAGTTAAACAAGAGAGCAGCGAAATTGGCAGACTCACGTGACCACATCACAGTCCGACTAGCCTTCAAATCCTTGAAATGTATTTACTAAACTAGACATTTGTCTACTAATAAACTGTTCCTAAGTTCAATACGCACAATAAACAATATCTTACCAGAACTACCTATTGTTGTTGGTCGAAATGTGAGGACATAAATTGATTAACAAAATGAGGACATGATTCGACTGAAAAGTGGGGACTTGTAACATTCAACAACAATAACGGTTATAAATATTCGATAAATATAACGATTTGCAACAAACAAGAATTTAAATTGATTTAAAATTATCAAAAACAGTTTCGAAATTATCAAGATAAGAATCATTAAGATATTTAAACCAAAAATTTCATTAGAAATAAAGAGTTTACTCACAATCGCCAACAAAGTCAAAAGTAATCTGTCCATTCTTTGCAGAGATTTATGTTGATCTTATCAAAGGAGATACAATTGTAACACTGTTTCACAAGAGCCGCTTTCATGCGAATCTTCTTAAATAACAAGCGAAATTGGTTTCCAGAATTAAAACTTGATATTTGTCATTGACAGATGTTACCATATTTGAAATACATTGAATATATCATAAAACAAGTTTTGGTCAGAAAGATTTTAATTACATATCACCTTTCTGTCAAGAATTTCAAATATATTTTTTGATATAATTACATGTATATGTTTATAGTCCATTAAAAAGAATTAAATTGTGAAAATGAGGCAGCGTTTTAGATGCTATTAATCTTAAAGAGACCACGTATTATGGTCTGACTGAAAGAAGCACATATGTGTTTGACATAATGTGTTATATGAGTCATGCGTTAAGTAATGGACTGGGGAAAAATGAAGAAAGCTAAAATGTTTACAAAAATGAACATCATTTCTATAGACATATTTTAATTAAGTAAATTTAGATACATCAAAACTTGGATGGCAGTTTTGGGAAATGAATATTGATGTCAAAATAACATACGTGACACGTTCAAAGATCAGCGGCAACAGACGGCTGTTAGCAAAACTTATGAATTTTGGCAGGAGTTGTCCTTCATGTTGTAATATTTGCGAAAACTGTCAAGAATGATTTCTTAAGTTATTTTTCTCAGTATAATCCTTGATTGTTAAAAGCACACACAAAATACCAGCTACCTTAAATAGATATTGAATCAAATAAAGATAAAGGAATAGAGACGTCTTTACAGCATATGCATTTAAAAATATAACATTTAAAACAAATACTTTTGTTTGCTTTTGAGGGACATCCATAACTAGTTTTGAAAGTACCATGTGTAGGTTGGGTGATCATGTGACATTTGTTTACGGTAACATTTGGTCACCGTTAATGATCACGCCCATTACTTACCAGCTCACCTGATGGAGCAAATATATGCATTCGAACCCTTTTGTAGGCTATTTCAACTTCACGAATTCCCGATTTCATCTTCATAAATTGACAATTTTAACTTCGTAAATTCACGTTTTCAACATTCGGAATTCACGATTTCAACTTCATAAATTCACGGTTTCAACTTCACAAACTCAACTTAGTGAATTCAGGATTTCAACATCCCAAATTCTCGATTTCAACTTCCTAAATTCCCGATTTTAACTTCAAGAATTTATGATTTTAACATCGCGAATTCACGATTTCAATTTCATTGATTCAACTTCGTGAATTTTCGTGAGGTTGAAGTTAAAATCGTGAATTCATGAAGTTGAAATCGTGAATTCGTGAAGTTGAAATCGTGAATTCACGAAGTTGAATTCGTGAAGTTTAAATCGTGAATTCGTGAAGTTGTAATCGTTAATTCATAAAGTTGAAATCGTGAATTCGTTAAGTTAAAATCGGGAATTCATGAAGATAAAATCGGGATTTCATGAAGTTGAAATGTCCCTACAGATCTTCCGTACTTTTGACGCCTCTCAGGATTATGTATAGGGTTAAACGGTGCTCGGGTCCGTAAGCCACAAGGGACTCGGTGTTTGAATAATTAACATATACATGTATCATGTTTCGGGAAAATGCGTTGGTCCTTGTATTTTGTCTGGAGAGGATATGGGATAAATGTTAAACCTGATAAATATTACTGTCAAAGAAAACTACTTGTCTATGTGTATTTATTAATGGCGTAATAGCGATAATGTCATTTATTGAAGAAAAGCATTGTTCTCAAAATGTTTAAAAAAGGGACTTTTAAAACGTCAGGTACTTTTTGGGTTAAAACTCCAGGATTTTTACCTGATGAAAATAAATATATAAACTGAAACAAATCGGTACCCCCCCCACCATTGAGCATTTGTAGATTTCCCTGTTTGCGTGAAAAAAATCACTCAAATGTTTTAGTTGGGGCGAGTGCATTGGTTGGGAAATTCTTAGATTCAATCTGGCCTATTTTTACTTTACAAATTGAAGAAAAAACCTTTTTACTTTTGGCCGACTTTTTTAGATTTGAAGATGCGTTTGGTGAAACTTGGTGACAATTTTTTTTTAAAGGGGGGGTAGGATCGGGAAATAAAAATTTTTGGTGGCCGAGTTAAGTTACAAAAACTTGTTAATTCCCAAATTTTAAAAAATTAAAGACCCAAACCCACAAAGTTCAATTCTTTGGTGTTTCCGTATGTTAATTAGTATCAAATAATACAGAAATATATCATGGCCTTAAATTTGTGAATGAATGAATAAATGAAAAAAAAATAAATGAATGAATGAATGAATGAATGAATGAATGAATGAATGAAAGTGAGTGAGTGAGTGAGTGAGTGAGTGAGTGAGTGATTGAGTGAGTGAGTGAGTGAGTGAGTGAGTGAGTGAGTGAGTGAGTGAGTGAGTGAGTGAGTGAATGAGAGAATGAATGAAAATGAATGAATGAAAGTGAGTCAGTGAATGAATGAATGAATGAATGAATGAATGAATGAATGAATGAATGAATGAATGAATGAATGAATAGTTGTCCAATTTAATTCCGTGATTAAATAACCAAGAACAGCTACTCTACTGACTTTTGTTTGTTGGCGATAAGACTTAGTGATCTCCCTTTGACACATTTGAACTCCCGTTATTCATTTTAAAGCAAGTCACTATTTAATTTGATAGATCCCTTCTCTAACCTTTAATTTGAATGACAATAGATTAAATTACACACATTGAATATACATCTTTTGTTAAGTGAGTAGAGTATTTTATCATAGTGTGTATGACTATTTACAAATAACGACAATAAATAATATAGGGTTAACGCACGTTTTTCCGTGTTATAACGTCTGCAGAGTCCCGAGGAACGGTTGGTGCCCGAGCCCGGTAGGGCGAGGGCTCCAACAGTTCCGAGGGACTCTGCAGACTTTATAACACGAAATAAACGTGCGTTGACGCTATTATAGCATAACATTTTCAAACAAATTCGTGATATATAGTTTAACAAAACACAATTACATTAAATTCTTGTGCTTGGACGGTATTTATCCAATTCTATGTTTTTACGTATCCGTTTCATTTTTCCGGGGCCAACAACTTGGAAAATTCTCGGAACCAAACGAAATTTTGAATTTTAATTGATTTAACAAAGCTTGGCCTTTGGAGATTTACGTTATCTCAAGAAGAAAATAAAACGTTACGTTACTCTACCCTCTACCCAAGACAAAACATGACCCTCAGAAATTCTTAGAATGATTTCAGATTGACGGTAGAAAAAAGATCAGTGACATCAGAATCGGGTTTTTTTTCAAGCAAACAAGTTTATAAAAAAAATCAGGCACTAAGCATTATTCTCTTAAAGAAATATAATGAGCATTTATCAACATTAACATAAATAAAAAACAGTTTCTCATATTAATTTTGTGTTATCTAGTTTTTTTTGTAAGTTAATCGGAGTGTTTAAACTGAATGACAGGTAGATTCTACTGTATTTGTTTACATTGACAACTAGAAAGGGCGACAACCAAGATTAGCACCTATGTCTATACGCGCGTTTTTCCGGCATAGTTACTTGAATATGCGACTGAGGCCCTCGAATCAATACATTTCAATATAACAAGAGCGGCAATGACTCTTTGGCAAAACAGGCCAAATCGTCATTTTTGTTTGTTTGTTTACTGGGCCCTGTATGTATTGCGCATAGATGAAACCGGGCTATAACAAGAGCGCGTGACTATGTTAACACATGGTTTTGGTCCCGTTATAACATGGGCAAAAGAGGGGAAAATAGCCGATTTTATGCTATAATATAACATAACACCCGGACCAATGGACCTATATACTAGTATATACAGAAATAATATTCTGAGGCAGACTCATGAAATTTTATTATACTCATCATCAATATTATGTTGTAAAAAAAACAAAAAAACAAAAAAAAAACAACAACAACAACAACAAATAATAATGTACCCGTACTTTGACTGGAATTTAAATCAAAATTTGAGTCTTTTGTACGTGACAGTATGAAACTATCTATCTGATCAGTCGTGATGATGAAACATGCCGGCATGTTGCTGATGAGACAAGCATGTTTTATGTCAATAAGCAGTTTTGTATAAATTTATGAACCGATATATAACATTTTCATTAGCATATAGTACTGTTTTGCAATAAACTTTATATGTTACTTATAAACAGGCCCTCAGCCTAGTAAATGTTTTGATAGATAATCTGAACTTTATTTCTTGACAGTATTACTTTTCACCTTTATCCAACCTGTAGTCTGACCGACCTAGCTGCAACTTAAACAAATTAAACAGGCGAAATGACCATATAAACACGAATCATTAATTTTATATAATTCATAACGTCCCTTTAACATTTCTTTCTTTTTCTTTTCATTTCTATCATTTAATCATTGTTGTATTAAGTGTCTTAAGTCTATACCGACGTTTAAAATGTGATATTGTTCTTACTTATAATTCTAAAACATTATTTTTATTCTTATTTTTATTCTTGTATCATTTGACATCTTAAATAAAACATTGCAAATGTTGATATAATAAACAAGAACTAAGCAGAAGACTGAAACAACGGCAGTCTCCAGGTGTCCAAGGTTTTTTACTAAAACACACTTTTGCTGTTAGACCAATCCACCAATGTTAGAACATGCTTTGCGTATAAGTTCAAAGAATATGATGAGACAACCGTTTGCCCTCCTTAACCCAAACCCCGCACCGAAGGATCGTGCTAGTCGTAGAAAGGTTTAATTGACATTAGCTGAAGATCTTCAGAACGTCGGGCGGATAAGTTTGTAGAAAACACATCTAACTTGTATGTTGATCTTCCACTCATCACTCAGCAATCCTAAATATCAGCTGCTGAAAAAAGCTAGGACTTCGAGAAAGGGAACTAGGGTGTGTGAGCTCCTAGTAAAAAGAAACAGATTAAAAGCTAGATAACTAGGTCATTAGCTGTAAGTATGACAGCTCTTATCTAGGACCTAACATTTACATTATTGTCACATGTGATTGTACGTTTTTGTTTCACAATATTAACCTGGTTACTGTATAGTGACCCTACATTTCGGTACGATATGCATTCCTGTGGAAATTATCACCACTTAACCATATACGGGCGCAATGACGACTCTTTGTACATTACTATTTGCAGCTGGACCTTCCTTAAGGTAAAACAAAATGCAAGTGGTATTGACATGTATGAAGGTCGAGTTATTATTATGAGATGGGTATTTGTGTTTCTTTGCAATGAAACTAAAAAGGGTGATATCAACAACATTTTTCTTTTATTTGTCTACTATGGGAATTGTATATTAAATAACTGTTAGTGGTAAATATCATTGTAGTTTTGATGCTTGACCTTACGGGGTCAATTTAAACTGCTCGGGGACATTTTATTATTTAATTAAAATTAAATGCGATAGTATTTCATAATAGTAATTTGTCATTGATAAAATGATAAAAGTAAATCATTTAACCATTTTAAGCTAGAGGCGAAATAGTATAGATGTAGATATTTTACAGGTTTACATGTATACATATTTAGAATTCTACATATTTATTTGTCCTTCTATGCTATAACTCCTATATATATAGAGACACATATACATTATTCCAAATCTTATATGTGCAGATAACTTTCCCGTCATTACCTATTTATACAGGTCTAATAGGCAATTTTTCATGCCAAAAATCTAACTTCTAGCCTTTGTAGACTTGGAGAACTCTAACCTATGTAGATTTGGATGGCAACCAGATTTCTGCATGGAATTAAACTCTTTATACAACTTAGGGAGAGCTTTATGCAAGGGAATTCCTGCAAAGTTTAGACAAGATTGGCCTTATGTGTATCAGATGATGTTGGTTTAAAGTAAATTGTTAACGACGACGGGCGTCGGAAAACTGCCCACCGCAATAGCTCACCATGAGCTAATAGGCGTCAGTACAAGTGTAAACATTTTCATCCGAATCTAAGGATTGTTGGTTGTGTGGGTTCAAGTCCTGTCAGGGGCATGTCAGGGGCATGGCATGTTTCATTAAGGCAGAAACTTTATACTCATAGCTTACATGTAGTTCCCGCTCGATATCCTATACGAAATATCCTTTTTTATTCAATGCTAGGTATATTGCTTTATATATTTCATACTTTTCCGTTTCAAATGCACAAACCGATCAATTTAAGATTGGCAGAGTCTATGTTTTTAGTCTTTTTCGACCTCACTGGAGCTCTTTTCAGCTGATGAAATAAACTCGACGCTCCGAAACGAAACTGCTATGAAATTCATCACAGAAAACTCCCCAAAGATGAATTTGATGAAACATTCATTTTGATTAAATTAACGACATGGCAAAATAACCACACATTAATGGCAATTGTCCTTGTCCTTATTTATTCATTTTCCGAGGACAATTTGGTCACCAGGTCACTATAATTTGTGTTCAAGGTCACTGCTACATTTATATAGACATAATTTATATAGAACAGATAGAGTACTAATTTTCCATGTATTCTTTCCTTTCTACGCAAATTCTAGTTTAATGGTGAAGTTTGAATGACGATTTATGTTTAAAATAACAAAATATGTAAGGAATTACTTGTACATTGTATAAGAAAATGAACTTGTTACAGTTTAATTCTGAAACAGTTTTTTAACATAACTCAGAAATTATTCCTTCACTAATAAATGCACATGGCATTTAATAATTAACCGATCGATCGATCGATCGATCGATCGATCGATCACTCAATCAATCAATCAATCAATCAATCAATCAATCAATCAATCAATCAACCAATCAATCAATCAATCAATCAATCCGCAAAACGCTCTTATTGCATTCCTTCTGAGCTTTCTATAGATACTATCTATCCGAAATTTGAGGATCAATTTCTACAATAAGCAGCTTGTTTGTATTTCAATATTGTAGTAAACTAAGTTCAGCTTCCAAGATATTCACAACTTCAAACTATATGTCCCCTCTTCTCGGTAAAAGATTAAATCATCCATTATACAGGACTGGTGTTCCGAATTTTGACGCCAGTGCATATTTGATTAAAAGAAAAAAGATTTTTGTAGGATTTTATTAAGGTTAAAAGATAGAACTATCGAAGTACGTGACTTTATATTTTAACAAACGAGTTAAAAAATGTTATCTTTCATGTTTCTTGTCAAGGTTAAAAAATAGGATAGAACTATCGAAGTTTGTGAACAGGCAATGTCACAATTAAATTTCGAATAATTGCATAAAATAAAACTTTAGAGTTGATTAAACTCAAATAAATTTTGAAATGTATGCAATGGAATAATTGGAAATGACTGATGGGCTCTATAGCCAATGTTATCAAACAATGTTTCTTTAATCAGAAATGTCCGTATGTAATAAGCAAAACATCCTAAATTTTATGCAAATTTACATCTCCCAATGTTATGCACTGTATGTAATTCAAGAAGTCACTTACTGGTATTTAAGGTATTTAAATTGTCTTTTATATGTCAGTGGTAACGTTAGTTCAAGAAAGAAAGAAACAGAAAATACGCAACATTTTCAATTATTTTCTTACTTATTTCAAATGTTCCGTTCTGAAATATCAAACTCTCTATAAAGAAAATTAGTCTTTCTTTTCCATTTTAAATACTTGCCGCTGACTATAAACTGCTAAACACATACAGACAAACAAGAAAAATGCTTAAAATTTATCTTAAAGAAATGACAATTTGACAATGCCAAAGGAGAAAGGAAATAGTTATTTTCTGCATCATATTCCCGTACACTATTTGAACCTTTCAACATTTTTCTTTTCTTTTAGAATTGCTGAATCAGCTTTTTGAAACATAAACAAACAATTCGTGAAGGGTTAAAAGGAAGGACACTGGCATAGTGTGAACCGAACATATCTTGTATTCATATACTGAACCTTTGAGTTAAAAGACAAATTTAACGAAGGCGTAGAAAGTTTGTTGACATTTGAAAAGTTCGGGTAACTTACGTAACGTCAATTGTTGAACGTATCAAAGGTACATTCGTAGGAGCATCTGGAACATTTCAATGATCAATAATTTTAATGTTCTTATCCGAAGTTCGACGGAAAAGGTCGAACATTTGCGACTGACGTGGGACCTTAAGTTTAATAATACTAAAGTTTACAAAAATAAAGATATCACAGTATTAACATTGTCAGTATTTCAATTTATGAACTAAACAAACATCTAGATACATCATGACTGTAAAAAGATAAAATAAATAAATTTATTAAATATCGACCCAATCTACATATGAGCCGCGTCACGACAAAACCAACATATTGGGTTTGCGACCAGCATGGATCCAGACCAGCCTGCGCATCCGCGCAGTCTGGTCAGGATCCATGCTGTTCGCTATCAGTTTCTCTACTTTTTATAGGGTTTGTAAGCGAACAGCATGGATGATCAGACTGCGCGGATGCGCAGGCTGGTCTGGATCCATGCTGGTCGCAAACGCATTATATATATGTTGGGTTTTGTCGTGACGCGGCTCATATATATGTATTTGTACATATAATGTTTTTTACCTACGTATGTATTTGCGTCTGTTCCACGCCCTATTGAATAACTTAATAGTGAAATAAACATAGTTTACTCGTTAGCATCTTAATCATGGAATAAAATAACGAACTATTGAATTTCTATAATTAGATCTACATGTAATTTCAGCGTTCTTATTTTTCATTCCAATCTATTACAATGCATGTTTTATCTATATCTCAACAGCAAACAGCAACAAAAATATGAATAAAACAAATGATTTTGACCCCATAAGGCAGCGGTTGATAATTAGATTCTATCAATATAATTAATTTTTGAAGATAAAGTACACAAATATAACCCCCAGGCCAGCTACGCATGTGCGTAAACAAATTACATGTATAGGAAATACCCAATAATGTTCTAAAAATAGAACTCTCCACGCAATATAAAATCCAATATAAGTACAAACATACACACAAAGTTAATAGGCCGATTTGCTCGTTCAATACACACAATAAAGAAAGAAAAATACATGTTTGTAACATGTGGCAAGGATTAAACTACCCATTGTAAGAATAATGCGATATATAAGATGATTTTGTGGATTTTACAATAAAATCGCGATAAATCTAAAATATACATTGAGTGCTTTGAAGTAAACGTGGATGATGGACCAATTGGGGTATGTATGGTTATGAATGCTGCATTTTGTCTATCTTTCTGTATTGTTTAGTATTAATATGTACAAGTTTCTGTTATTGACAATACTAAATGCCGGGTACCAGTTCATTCCGTGCAGTTAGATCATTTGTGAAACAAATGCCACGTATATAGGTATTTTATGTCTTAAAAGAATAACCAATATACTTTTTATGTGTACATGTATATAGAGACGAGGGTACTAAATTTACTAAGAATTGATATTATGTCGCGTTCTAGACCAAATTATTACCGAAATAGGTTAATGTGTTTTAATTACGATACACGTGTTCTCGTACTTTGCATGTATACTTTAATTAAGGTATAAAAGCTAGATATCATGAAATATTTCTGTAAAATGAATGAACAGTACAATTATGTTGTTTCCATTTATAAACTTACGATGGAGTCTCGAAAGAGAATGTAATGAACAAGACCTAACTTAATTCTAAGTCGTTAATGAATTCAGATGCCTACCCAGATAGCAGACAGTAGTTGGCCCAACGTTGGGCCAATTACATTTGCTTTGTTGGCCCAACACATAATGCCAACGTTGGCCCAATGTCAATTTGCTAATTGGGGCAACGTTGGGCCAACGGTTGGTATATGGTTGGCCCAACGACTGCTTTCCTACTCTTATTGTTGGCCCTCCATTGGCCCAATGACTGGTTTTCCTTCCTATCGTTGGCCCTCTGTTGGCCCAACAACTGATTTCCCTTCTTATTGTTGGCCCCCGTTGGCCCACTGACTGGTTTCCTATAATAAACATTGGCCCTTCGTTGGCCAATGCCTTATTTTCTACTATCTAAGTTGGCTCTCAGTTGGCCTATCACTTTGTTTCCTACTCTTATTGTTGGCCCTCCATTGGACCAATTACTTGTTTCTTACTACTAACGCTGGCCCTCAGATGACAAGACCAAAACAGCATGTCTGAGACCGTAAAATAAAAGAACATAAAATATTCTAATTAACTACAATTTATTTCTAAATGTTGTTCACATATCATTTTCATTTTCTCTCTTTGTTGTTGCAACTTTTTAGTCAGTCTCTTCCTCTCTGCCCGCCTCCCCTATTCTTTTGGCATATCTTAGCCACTCCTTCATTGTCTTCTCGATTTCTTTATGAGTAGACCCCTGTCTACTTCCTCTTACAGCATCTGAAATTTATACAGTTTACTGATTTTATTTAAATATACACTACTAATTAGAATTTACTAGTTTAAAGGCAAATAAAACTGAAAAACTGCAAACAGAGCTAATGGATAAGACTTTGATAGTAAAGCAATATTTTAAATTACAAGTCAAAAGATTTAATAGTAACAGAGATATTTGACATAATTAAAAATTTTAACCTAAAACTTTCAAGTTAAAAAGAGGCATAATTCTGTCAAAATGCAAAAAGAGTCATGATGATCATTTACAACACAAGAGTCATATCTTACACCCACGGTGTAAAATAAATTTTTTAGCACCGTGGTGAAATCAACTTTGAAAAAAGTAAAAATACAAACCTAATATGACTGTTTTAAGTCTAAGTTTTTCGAATGGTTTTTTCGAGCCTTTTCAAACCCAGTTGTATTCTAGGGCAACTTCCTGAGACAAAGTGTGAGACATAACACGGCGAACATTGCTCTCCACACTATCTCCTCCAATTAGACATAAATTTGCTGTCTGAAATGAAATAAAAACAATTTTGCAGTCGGGTAAAGTAATTTGTGTTTAATGCGAAGTTACACTTTAAATTAAAATTACACAAAGTTTCGTATACCACTACCAAACATATTAATATAAATCACCTATTTATTACTCAGAGCAGATTGTATGAGCTTAACAGTGCTAATTGTAGTACTAACTTGCAACTTAATCAAAGATTTTTTGCAGTTATCACAATAAATTCAGATGTAAAATTATGCACATATCATATTTTAAGCTGATTAACACTGATATAATTAAATGGTTTTAATTTCATTACAAAAATCAAATTCATTCTGGCTTGTTTACCTGAAAACAATTACCAATCCGCCATTTTGTATTAATCACATGACCTGGTCACGTGGAAAGTGTAACAGGTTTTAAAACACTAATTCCGTGCATGTTTAAATACATTAATATATTAGAAGGGTTTATTTTAAAGATTAAAGTAAAAAAAACTCTAGATCTACTTACATTTTTCAGTGTTGAGAAATTGCAGTCTAATTCAAATTTATTTAAATATATCTGTAAACACGTCCACGCAGAGGGAACGGATGGGTAGTGCCAAAATGATCCTATTTCAATTCATTACATAACCAGAGGTTAATTAGAGTTTAGAGTGGAAGATTCCGGAGGTTTATTGTAAACATTTAGGATGGTTAATCTGTTTCAGCACATGTATAATTGCCTTAGATTATACATCAGATCTTCAAGATTTTTATAGATACATCCCCTACTACTGCATATAGCCTGGGCTTTGGTCATTTCTAGACTCACAAAGTAATTATTTCTTACGTACATTTCTGATTTAAATTATATGAGTATTTCTTGAATGTGACAATATTGAAACATGGCTTCAAAAAAAAACTTTATAAATTTTAGTCTTTACTCATTGTAGTGTACTGTTTATATACAGTAAAATATCTACATGTATCTATATGTGTTTAAAAAAAAATTTGGGTCAGGTGCAGTAATATATTTGACGGAAATGTATCGTTGGTCAAACGTTGGCCCAACATCTGTTTTAAAGTACATATTTATCGTTATTGGGCCAATGCAGAAATGTCGCTGGCGTTAACTTATGGTTGGTTCGAAGTTGGGCCAACAACTGCATTTATAGTACATGTTAACTAGTGTTGGGCCAACCATGGCCCAACAACGATTTTCCTTTGACGATTTTCCGTGGTTGGCCCAACCACTGCATGTTTACAGGGTATTTGAACAGACCTGCATGTATAATTCAATCAATTCTTAAATCACGCCTGTTTTGAAGTAATTGGACCTGAACTTTACATTTTGTGCATTTTGATCGATATTCACTCGAGAAGAACGATACATACATTAGCTGTTAAATTACACTATTAACTATACTTAGTCTATATAATTATAAAGATTTGGTAATTAAATAATAAGCCTGGCCCATTTCAACTGTTTTATTAACACGTGCATTCATTTCTCAACTTAACTCTCACATTTGATATACTTTAATGTGCTTAAAAGATTCGAGCGTTATTTTAAAAATACAACATACAAACCTAATCGAAAACGCACATTTAAAACAGATATAATCTTTGTGTGGATGTAAATTTATAACCGAATCATATGTTATAAGTATAATGTGATTTTCACTGGAACGAACTTCAAAGTGAGTCTTAAATGCGAAAACAATTTACTTTTAAAAATATATATCAATATATGGGTTACGTGGAAGAATTTTGCTACTAATGGTTAACTCTACCCAACCATCCATGCAAAAACTCACATTCAGAAGAAATAGGATGGTGGCCCTCAAGTATTAAGCAAACATAAATTTGTGTCAATTATGATTCCCATACAGCATGCAAAATGAAGAAAATGTGTTCTTAAGTTTAAATTTTCTTCATTGTCTTTGAGAAACAAAAAGAAACTACTGGAGTATGACTTTTTAAGTTTTCTTTATGAAAATGTTGCTGTTATTTTTTTATAGTTTTACGCCGACAATTTTTTGTTGATACTGAAAGTAATGTTTTGGAAATAATTTTAAAGGCACATTAAGTCTTAGAATGATTTTTTTTTCATTCTGTAGAAAGAGCAAACGTGATTTTTATAACATTATTATAGTGGATTTAGATGTATGAAATGCTTAGAACTTGAAGAAAATAGTGCTGAAAGCAAACATATTTTTTTTATAAAGAAAGCAAAATGAAAACGTAGTGGTCTTTTAACTTCCAATCAAAATACTCAGTATTACTATATTAATTAAAAAAATAATAAAAAAATGCATCAGAAACAGACGATGGTTCAGCTATATACAGGTATATAATTAACGAGTAATCATTTTGAGACAGCAACAGGACACGTAAAATTATATAAAAAAAGCTTTTTTTTTAAGAAATAGAAATAATAATATTTTTAGGCTTTCTGGACCTGTATAACTAAGGAGGTTATCCTTTATTTTTCGTATATAATAGTGAGGAAATTTTATGAGGAAATATTTATTATAATTATTTTATTTTTTTATATTAGGTCTATAATTGAATCATCATATCTTATTCTTTGACTTGGCTCAAAATTACGGAGAAATTTACAAATTTGCACAATCACTATTTTCTAAACGGTCACACACGCAAGTAATATTCCCGTCGGGACTGTGTTTGGATCAGAAGAACTGTACATGAAACAAGTGAGGTAATTATGCTGCAATAATCAGACTTCACGTGAGCAAGAACAAATGTCATAAATCGGTCACTAATATAAACGATAAACTTATGTCATATAGCATTATTATTATATAATAATAAGTATAAATTTATGCGCATTATTGATATAAAATAAAAATGAATATAAACATCGCATTGATAACTTAACTGTGTAGCAGGAAATGCTATCCTGTTCTATATATGAGTATGACGCACCCCACCCCCTCCCCTCCCAATGAAAAAAAAATTACCCGGTGTAACAATCAAAATTATTTGCTATTGAATTGAATTGAATATAACAATAAATAAAAGATAAATGAAAACTACAACAACAAAAACATTGACCAGTGCCGTTGTATTATTGAAATGTGATTTATCTTTTTTTTCTGTTAAAACATTACGTTCAGTCGTTCACACACCATACCACGCGTTGGTCACCTATTACTATTGAAACAATAGTAATTAAATAAATGTTGTGTAAATATTACATCGAATTGGTATCCATCTTAATCAGCCCGCCGGCATTTTATCGACATATTTACTTTAAAGACCCTCGTCGACATATAATGAAAGTTTTCTGGAGGAGGTTAATCGCATTTATAACATGGTTCAATACTAAATGTTAAAAAAATTGGTTGAATTTTGATTTAAATACTAAGTTGAGCCTAAATACGTACTAAACTATACGAAAGTACCTCCTTAATTGTCAACGTAAAGAATTGTTATTGGACAACGCCACACCCCCGCCATCACCACCAAAAAATAATAAAATAAATAAATAAATAAATAAACAAAAAAACAAAATAACAACAACAACAGCAACATCAACAACATATATTATTACAATAAATTGGTTCTTACTTAGAGAATAAACGACTTTCTTTGAATTTCCAAACCATGATTTTGGCCCTTTATTTATTCCAATGAATATTTGTAGTTCAACTGAAAGAACAATGGAGCATAAAACTCCTACCAGTGACCTCAAATGTATAGGTTGTCAGTGTGACCACGTGACAATAAATAAATATTTAGTCCCTAAACAGATATATGATCAATACCGTTCACTAACACATGCAGTTCATTTACATTTTATTTAAATTATGGATGCTGATAATGCGTTTGTTGTTGATGATTATGTATATGATAATAATGTTGATGCTGATGATGATGCTGCTGCTGATGATGATGATAATGATGTTGGTTTTGTTGTTGTTGTTGTTGATGATGATGATGATGATGATGACTATGATGATGATGTTTTTATTGTGTGTTGTTGCTGTTATTAATGATGACGATGATATTGTTTTCGTTGTTGTTGTTGTTATTGTTGTTGTTATTGATGATGATGATGATGGTGATAATAATTTTACTGTTGATTTTGATATTGTTGCTGACTGCAACGACAGCGACCACGACGATAATGATGATAATAATGATGATAATAATAATGATAATGATAGTGACGATTAAAATACAGAAAAGAGAGAAGAAAAAACGGAATGGACAATGTTTACAATAGGCCTTTAACGGACCATCTTTAATTTTATTAATTCACGACAAATTCATGTAAATAGACAATCGCAATTTATTGCTTTTCGTTACGTATCTTGCAATGTATCATACATTAGAGAAAGCAACGTTCAGTTCAGATCGATAGAACAAAATGAAATGTTACGGAGAGAAAATATTAGATAGCTTTATACCAGCGAAAACATGCTACTGACAAAGTTGTGCAACAGATTGGTTTACTAACATCGTAATCTGCGTGTTGTGTTTTTTTTTCTTTTGGATATTTATGTGATATCATGGCTATGGTGTTGACAACAGCTTGTGGCTAGGATAATCTGAAATTCCATGGATCATGATTGTGTAATAGAATTGTGATAAGATTGACAAAGCACCGTTTGATTAAATGCGTAGTAGAATCTCTCTTGGAAAATGATGTTGCATGTGAACGATTTATAGAAAATTAAGTGGTGTTGCTGTCAGTATTTATTGTGTCTCCGTTCAGGAAAATGATTTTTATATTTACGCATATTAAATTTTTTTTTAATTGTATTTGATTGGACTAGTTTCAAATGTTCTTGGACGGTACCATTGGAATAAGGTCGATATGCGTATAAGTAACGGCGAAGTGAAATAACACGTAATTCGTGTGCATTATTGAGAAAAATGAAATGCACGAGTACTGCAAAACCTTGGATATTGAATTAATTAGCTGATATGTATCAAACTTTGACATTATTATCGGTTTTAAAGCTCTAAGTGACTATGGTATACTGGAGATGTGTGATCTGGAAATATCTCTACGTGAAACATGACAAAAAATATGTCTTTATTAATAAAAGAAGCATGGAAACGCCGGTAAGTGCCAGAATTCGGTTTGTGCGTCTGTGTGTGTCAAAGGGCGGGTTGGGGGTCGAGGTTAGGGTTGAATAAAGAGCGGACGAGTGGAAACGGGGATGGGGATTGTTTCGCTTTGATACTTTTTGTCTCACGAGGGCATCTCTCTACAGAGGTGCTTGTCTGAAGATTTATGTACAAAACTTTATGTTTTATATTATTTTATACTTTATTTAATAGTTTGACGAGCTGCGAAGTTGATACTTAAGTCTCTATATCTTGTAATGATAACCACACTCTGCGTATTGTTGTTACCTATTTTTTGTTTATCCTCAATATTTCAAAGGTATTTTACTTTTGATTATGATAACGTCAACGACAACGTAAACGTTTATTAGAAATGACGTAAGGGTACGTTGTATCATGTATACAACAATAATAACAACAACACCGTCACCATTTGATATGGTTAATAGTTTGACATGACATCCCACTTTTGTGAAAACCATTTTCGTAAACTTTTTTTTTCTTCTGTTCAATGTATGCGTCATAATTTAGAAAAGTTGTTTACCAAAAGGCTGCATGTTTACTAAAAACTACTGGTATTTGATATATGACCTGCAAATGTTCGAATCAGGTAACTTCTCATTTACAAAAACAGATTTACTTCAATTTTGTAAACAAGAGCAATGGAAAACAACGCATTTAATATTCATCTGTGCATTATATACGTAATGTTAATACATAAAATGATAAAATGTTGAATAATTAACTTAAAAAAGCTAAATAAATTTTTAAAACAAACTAAAAACCGAAATACGACAATTAACAAATAAACATTTTAAAAAAAAAAAAAAAAAAAAAAATATAAAAAAAAACTATTTCAATTATCAATAATTTAAGCGTATTTCTTAATTCTAAAAACTTAGTCTGAAATGAATTTACTGAATAACATTTCAGAGGTACCTTTATGGATATAGATATTAACAAAAAAATAAAATAAAAAATAAACCACAACTAAAGAAAAGAAAAAAGAAAAGAATAATTATGACGTTAAAGGCGCTGACATTATTTTTGATGCAATGACCGTTACTAGACCGCTCTGACCTTTGACCTCAAGGTTAATGTAGTCTGTACCATTCCTCGTTACCATTCTTCGCCGGCAAGGTCATTTTAAAACAAGGTTTACAGATACAGTATAATATATATATTGCTTAAGCGTATATTATTGTGATTTAAAGTGTTTTGAATAAAGAATGACTGTAACGGAAGGATTTCATGCGTAAGTGATCACCTCATATTATCATCATCATCAATCATCATCCTCATCATCACCATCCTCATATTCAACAGCAGCAGCAGCAGCAGCAGCAGCAGCAGAAGCAACAACAACAACAAATACAACAACAACAGTTTCATCATCATCATCATCATCAACATCAACATCAAAACAACAATATTTTTATTATCACATCATAACGATCAATCAATATTTCAATTCTGAGGTAGATTTTAAATAAAAGAACAAGAAATTAACAAATGGGACTAATAGTACTAGTATATGCTGAAAAATAGTCAAATTTCGAATGTTCTAAGAAGCGGTGTTTTTTAAATATCGCGTCCTCATCAGGATGTAAGCGGTCGTATTGTACTTCATCTCAGTCCTGTCTGGACCTTTCGGATAATACATGGTTGACATGATTTTGTTTATGAAATATATATCAATTCTGAGTGCATTGTTGTAGAATAATGCACGGTTTGAGTTCAAATGCGTAGTAATATAATCACGAAGGCCGAAAATTTGAACGTTGATAAAACTTTGTTTGTTTATTTTATTTCACTCTATAATTTTTCAAGCGAAATACAAATTATTAAAAATGAATTCTATCACTCCACGTCATTTTGTCACTATAGACAAAGAAGAAAAAAACCGGTGTTAAACTGCCAATAAACACTGGTTAGGGACTACTTGTATATGCGGCTTTTATGTTTTCACCCTCGATTATATAGTTTACAAAGCCTTTTAAAGCAACAATAAAAGCATTTTTATTTATATTTTCAGTTCTTACAATGTTTTCTTTTCATACAATACCGAAATAATATCTCACATACACTAATGCCACATATTTGATCCATATCAGTTAATAAATATTTTGACAAAACGGCGCCAATCCGTAAGCGGCGTAATGACGTCATCGTAAGTAAACAACTCATTCATAAACAAGCTGACGTTATTTCATACATACAAGAATGATAAATGGGGCACTGATGTAAACACAATACGACGTAAGTTTTTATTGTTGAAAACTTGATAAAATAACGTTTTTCCTTATTATTTATTTTGTTTAATAATTTCTATATCTTTGCAACATAGGGTGCGAAAATCGAACAGCGTTATACGAAAATCGGCACCGGAAGTTATTTCATCTTGAAAAAAATAACATTAGTGATCTTCCTTATTTTATCGTGATAGAATCGAAATAACATCGGCCTGAGAGGTGTATATCGGCTATTTAACACCGGTTTTGTCGTTTTGATGCGAAAAAATTAACCACTCAGGCCTACGGCCTTCGTGGTCAATTCCTACGCATCAAAACTCCAAACCGGTGTTAAATAGCCGATATACACCTCTCATGCCGATGTTATTTCTTAAATAAATGTAAAACTTAACTGTTTGCGATATTGAAATAGCGTACTTGAGTTGATTGTTTTGCACGTGCTGTTTGGCGCTACATTGTGACGTCACGTAAACAACAGTTTAAAAACGTCTGTACAGCGTTAACGACTGAATTAAAGATATTGGTGTTCGGATTCATTTTCTTACTAGTAAGACCATTTTCTTTCATTCTAGTTTTCACAACAAAATTCAACAAAAAATGTTTTTTATTTATCAGATTATCAAACAAAATGGCGCCCTCAATGTGAAAATACACAGGGAGATAATAAGAACGGCGAGTGCATTGTTGTAAAATAATGCACGCTTCGGGCCTTCTTTGTTTAACTCTTTTAATCTTTTGTATGCATTGGGTGAAATTTACTAAAATGGAATTTATTTGGAACTCAACAAGTTTGAGGCACTCCTCAAGTATCTGTGCATTTGTCATTTAAAATCTTGTTTGAATTAGAAACTGAACAGGGACAATATTGCTATCATTCCTTGATACCAAATGTTGTCATAGTAAAGAAAAGGTAACACAAAACGATACGGTTAACATAAAACATATTTTACATTACAATATTTTTAATCGTATTTTATTTCAGGCAAGAGAGGAACACAACACGTTCAAACATGAATCAAAACCCACATTTTCACGTGGTTCTTGACCTGGATGGTACCACGCCTCCAATAACAGTCGTCTCCGGGGCCGAGAGCGAGTATTATGATGCCATCAAAAACAGGTAACTATGATAAATAAATCGTGATGAGGATAACGTGATTGATAATGATGATGATGATAATGATGATAATGGTGATGATGATGATGATGATGATGATAATAATATTACTGTTATTGTTGCATGATGATGTTGTTGTTGTTGTGGGTATTGTTAATGAAGATGGTTGCGATTAATATAATGATGATAAAAATAATACATTGTATATAAAGTCTGCAAAATAAGGGCGTTACCATTAGATATGAATATTAAAAATGGAGCATAAAATTGTAAATTCAAAACGCTAAATGACATAATTGTGAATGAATCAAACCCAGTATAACTTTATTCTGCAAACGTAACAGAAACTCTGAGAAAGTAGATCAAGCATTGCTTGCTTATTGATATTTGCTATAATCTTTTACGCATATCTTTATTTTGATACATTTTCATATTTCTTAGACTTAAAAACCCTAGCAAGACCTGACCATTAAAGATACAATATCGTCGAATCATTCATTCGAAGTCTAGTTTGTAATTAAATATCTTGTGTATTTACAGTTCACATTTGTTTATTGATTGAATATTTCTTTTTTAAAATTATACTATGATAAGATCTTTATTAAAATTTTTGTTGAACTCTTGACGATTGTTTTGTACATCATGTACACAGAATCAATAATAACTGAATAATAATCTCACAGTTCAAATTGCATCCTTGCTTCACTGCTAACCGGATTTTTCCGTTAAAGTAACTGCCGTCTGCTTGAAATTATTTCCTCGTTTAATCCTGATGCATTTGAATGTCTAAACAAGAAATGATATCGATCGAATCGCTGTTACTTGACCGTCCCTGACCTCTTGTTATTGCAGATGCAAGAAAACTGTGGACTTCCGGAATGATTACAGACGCCCGGATGACCCATCTCTAAGTCTTCCAGCCGCTTGTAAGAAACAAATGAACAGCGTTTGTCCTTGTGACAAAAACTCGCAAAAGAAGTTTTTGACGAAAAGATTTCCAATTTGGAGAATTATGCGGAAGTATAAATGGAGGGATGACCTGCCAAATGATATAATATCTGGCCTGACTGTTGGTATAATGCAGCTTCCCCAAGGTATTTTGTTTTTTCCTTCAAGTTTCTTGAAAAAAAAAAGGCATAAATTATATAACTAATAGACTGTTACAATTAAGTGATATTTACGAACATCAGAATAACAATATGACCTTCCGTTATGCACCTGCTACTTAGGGACGGTGGTATTAATTTGCACTTGTCCGTCCGTCTGTCCGTCGCGCTGTTCGTCCGAAGACTTCCAGAAAAGTGGCTTGTTGGGGCATCCGTATCATTTGGACTTATTTTTAGTTTTTTTTTATTTACGAAACGAAATAGTGTCATTCATTTCTTGCATTTTTTACAAAAAAATGACGAATGTTTGGTTTGTGTTACATTCGACCACGCACGGTATGAAACTAAGGCAAGAACACTGTAATATTTTTAAGTCTTTCATGGATTCTGTTTGGAAGACTTACATATGTAATATTCAATGTATATCATCTCTAACCACTTGTTTATTAAATTCATAATCGTAGACTCGCTGCCAATTTCGCGATTATGAGTCATATTCGTTACCGAGGAAAAACAAAACAAACCTCAATGCCGTAAAAGATTAATAAAGCTCTATAATAGATGTTATTGTTTTAAGTGTATGGTGCCTCGGCATATGGTTCTTGATAGCTTTTCATTATCTAAACATTTTTATTCGTCTCTCCGGAGTAATAAAATCTCAAATAAATGTTGCATTATTCAAATATGGTACAAGCATATCAATCATAAAAAGCCTAACCTTTTATTGAAACACCTCAGCAAAAAAACAACAACAAAAAACAACAACAACAAGAGAAAAAACGATGGGAACATATTAAGAACAATTGCAGTATGAGTAATGGTGAGTTGTAATGGTTTTGCCATTGCTTTGAACAGGCCATTTAAAATTAAAGTGATTTCAATATCAGAGTACCAAAATGAGTTACCAACAGTGTACAGCCTGGCCAGACTGCACGTGTATGTGCCGTGGTTGCAAAGGGAAATCACTCCCCGTTCCGATCAAACACTTATCCGAAGACTGACGGAATGGGCCGAATAGTTTGCAACGGATTACGGGTTAATAAGGGGAATAATTCCAATTGTGGCTAGATAACGTATACATTCTTGGAATTCTTGAACAAAGGATGGGTCGTAACTTTGTGTGATGCAATGATCGGAATTTCGTCTTATCATTTTGTTTAAACAAATCTTGGCGTGGCCTTTAATGTATTAATTTTGTTTTCAGGCATGGCGTACTCACTTTTGGCAGAACTACCTCCGGTTGTAGGTCTCTACATGGCGTTCTTCCCGGTTCTTATCTACTTTATCTTCGGCACATCCAAACATATCTCTATGGGTAAGTTTCTACTCAACCTTTCGATATACAGTATAACCCCTGCAGAGCGGCCCTCTAGACAACATCTACCTCTTTAGAACAATGGAATTATTTATTCCTTAAGCAACACTTCGCAATAAATTTTACCTCTCTACAGCGACATCTCTCAGAAACAAGTAAAATCTCTGTCTCCCAAAAGCACGGACTGTACAACCGTTGAAGCTAAACAATCCAAGACAATTTGGGTACCAAATTCTTTGCCGATATAAATATTTATTATAAAATTACATTCTCTTTGCCCATCACAGTCAGTACACTATTTTGTTCACTTATGTTTGTAAATACCTTTGATACAATAAAATATAGATGTTCAAAAATGGGGCTTCATACTTAACTGGAAAATGGAAAATTGCTACATGCATTATTATTGCAAACGGCAAAAGTGTTTATTTTTATGTGTTTCGTTTATTCCCAACTCAAGGGCGTCCGTAGCCGGATGGTTAAGGTCAAGTTAACAACCTGCCCCTCACCGCTGTGGGTTCGTGTCCCCGATAGTGACTTTTGTTTCTTTTATGGGATAAAGCTATCCAGCCAGCTTTCAGAGCGTTGCTGGTTATACTCAGGTGCCCGTGCATGCCTGAAATAATGCACGAAAGCGCACTTGAGGTCTCCCTCCACCAGTAAAGCTGGAAAGTCGCCATATGACCTATACTGTAGTGGTTTAACAACAACAACAAAAACTCCCAATACATCATAAACATCAACATGTAATTTATTGTTTCCACTAAGCAGGCAGACGGTGTTTATTTTTTATAGCGTGTTGCTTTATTATATGTAGAAACATTTTGAGCTTACAGCATCTGTAGACTGATGAACATAGGTACTTTAATGGACTTTATTATCATTCTGATCATGCTATATTTACATTGTAAAATGCATGTATTACGTTATATATTGCCAAATATTATATATTGCCAAATGCGTTATTTTTCAATTTGGAAATTCAGGTACCGTGGCATTATGCAGTCTCCTCACAGGCTCAGTTATCTCCCGTTTCTACAACCCGGAATTAGCGAAATCTGTACTAGGACAAAATGTAACCAACGCCCTAGTGCAAGAAGCCAATTCCACTTTCGATCCCGTTGATCCAATAGAAATAGAGCTTCCTAATCACGTGAAAATTGCGATTGCGTCATCTTTGTGCCTTCTTGTCGGATTAGTTCAGGTTTGTCAGTAATTCTACTTTCATACTACCCACCAACATTTCGTGAACGTATAATATCCTTATTACTTACAATTATCCAGAAAGCGTTTGGAGACAGGATTTGCTTTGTTTTTCTCCGGGTCATATCGACGCTTATTTAATCTTTATATTCAACGGAAAATGCCGAATTGTACCGAGTATTTACGAACTTATTCCGACGTCTGCAATTAAATCATTTATGCCAATGAAAACACAAAAGTTTGATGATTTAATTTATTGTCTATGAATTGACGATACATTACAAGTAGTGTGCAAATACTACAGATTCATTTTAGCATTATATTACTATACCGATATGTCGGAATTATTGTGCGGAAGCTTTTCATTGGCCGTTGTTGTTCATTTATAATGTAATATAACCCGAACTGTTAAGCTTGTACATTAAAGGGACGACACTGAAGTTTTTTGACATGACGGGACTGGAAATATATTTTCCTGATTATTGTTTCATGGCTGTTCATTTAGATAGGACAATAATAGCACAAACATACATTTTTCGATTTATTTCTGAGTATATTTAAAATTACTATTGCAAATCCTTCTATTTAAGTGCTCCAGCATGTCCAGCTGATCTGTGTAATAAATTCAAACTTTATGTTTAAGAATGTTGGACGTCAGTGGAGTTCCTTTAAGATTAAGGCTATAGAAATGTTATTCTCCAGCCAAGTATTAATTAGATTAAATTAGACTTAATTTCTTAATTAAAGAACGTGATGACTTGTAAAATTTTCTTGTACTCAGATAAACATTTTAGTGCCAGTTATAGTGCAACCATTAGAAGAGAAATAGGCTTATGTTGTAAGGCCTAAAAATAGCACATAAATACGATTTTCAATTTATTTCTGTGTCTTTTTCTTATTTATATTTGCTTATACATGTATTTCTGTTTTAAGTATTGCAATTGATCTATAATATAAGAAAATCATATGTTAATATTTAAGCTTTTAGACCTCAGTCAAGTTCCTTTAAGAATTCAGAGTAAAGTACGCCTGCTTGATTTGTCTGCTTGATTTTGCTTTACGCATTTTTAGCTCGACTATTCGATAAGAATAAGTAGAGCTATTGCAGTCACCCGAGCGTCGGCGTCGGCGTCGGCGTAACCACTTATGTTAAAGTTTTTGTAATAGTTCAAATATTTTCAAAGTCCATTGACATATGGCTTTGAAACTTTGCACACTTGTTCACCATCATGACCCCAACCTGTAGACAGGAGGAGGTAACTCTATCAAGCATTTTGACAGAATTATGCCCCTTTTTCGACTTAGAATTTACGTTAAAGTTTTTGTAATAGTTCAAATATTTTCAAAGTCCATAGACATATGGCTTTGAAACTTTGCACACTTGTTCACCATCATGACCCCAACCTGTAGACAGGAGGAGGTAACTCTAACAAGCATTTTGACAGAATAATGCCCCTTTTTCGACTTAGAATTTACGTTAAAGCTTTTGTAATAGTTTCAAATATTTTCAAACTCCATAGACATATGGCTTTGAAACTTTGCACACTTGTTCACCATCATGACCCCAACCTGTAGACAGGAGGAGGTAACTCTATCAAGCATTTTGACAGAATTATGCCCCTTTTTCGACTTAGAATTTACGTTAAAGTTTTTGTAATAGTTCAAATATTTTCAAAGTCCATAGACATATGGCTTTGAAACTTTGCACACTTGTTCACCATCATGACCCCAACCTGTAGACAGGAGGAGGTAACTCTATCAAGCATTTTGACAGAATTATGCCCCTTTTTCGACTTAGAAATTACGTTAAAGTTTTTGTAATAGTTCAAATATTTTCAAAGTCCATAGACATATGGCTTTGAAACTTTGCACACTTGTTCACCATCATGACCCCAACCTGTAGACAGGAGGAGGTAACTCTATCAAGCATTTTGACAGAATTATGCCCCTTTTTCGACTTAGAATTTACGTTAAAGTTATGTAATAGTTCAAATATTTTCAAAGTTCATTGACATATGGCTTTGAAACTTTGCACACTTGTTCAACGTCATGACCCCAACCTGTAAACAAGAGGAGGTAACTCTATCAAGCATTTTGACAGAATTATGCCCCTTTTTCGACTTAGAATTTACTTTAAAGTTTATGTAATAGTTCAAATATTTTCAAAGTCCATTGACATATGGCTTTGAAACTTTGCACACTTGTTCACCATCATGACCCCAACCTGTAAACAGGAGGAGGTAACTGTATCAAGCATTTTTTTTTACTATCAAGCACTAAGAATAGTCGAGCGTTGCTGTCCTACCGACAGCTCTTGTTATCTTATTTTGTAAATATCAAATTCTTGGGTATTCACATACTAGGGCATACTTACATATTCTTACTTACGGACATGCTCTTTGAAACCATTGATAACGTTTTTAATAAATAAATAAAGGTGTTTTTTATGTACGTTATAATATTAATATTTTGATTTCATTTCGTGCTTTGTAGCTGGTAATGGGAGTGTTCCGTATGGGTTTTATCACCACGTATATGTCGGACCCTATGATTGGTGGATTCACAACCGGTGCTGCGGTGCATGTTGGGACCAGTCAAGTAAAATATGTGTTCGGACTTCACATTCCTCGATCTGACGGTTTATTTCAGATTATTAAGGTATGATTACAAATTCTATTAATATGGGACATTTTTAACTCTCAGTGACATAATTTTGGAGTTATTGCTCTTTGTAATTGTTCCTTCTTACTAACTAAACAGTATGAAATATATCAATTTATTACATGCTTTTCGGTGGTTTATAGAAATATATCAGTGATATAAAACTGGTAATTTCACTGTTTGAAACAGTGAAATTACCACTTTGATAATTTCACTGTTTTGAATTTAAGCCCCTTACGTTGTTTCAGTGAAATACCAGCGTGCACAGTACTGGGTACCAACTTAATGACGTGACGTCGTAAATGACGTCACATTGTATTATTATTTGGCGCGTTTTTCATTCAGTATTAGGTTTAAATGTCTTTTTACAACGTTTTTGCATATAATAAAAAGAAAATTTGTTTAGTTAAGTGTAAGATTGAAATATATTTCACCTTGTGAACACCAAAAGCTCATATTTCACTCGTGGCTGCGCCACTCGTGAAATATACCTTTTGGTGCTCACTCGGTGAAATATATCCCGATCTTACACTGAACTAAACAAATATCCTCTATTTAAACTTCACAGATGAAAAGATCACAATGAGGACAAGTGCAGTGTACAAGGACAATAACTTTCTTTTCCATAATTTGTATCTGTTTACTTATTTTGTCTATTTGGCATTGAATGAAATATGTCAAAATGATATTTTAGTAGTATCTAAAGATAAAACATATGATTGCCCCAAAAGGACACCATAGATTTCCTTTAAAACACGGGAATTGTCGGTGTTGACAAAGCGATGTAATCTATTATTTGTCTAGTCACAATGCACAGGAAAATAGAGAAACATATTAATTTCGCTGCTAAAGCTTTTACTGTTTGGACAATGCCAATATTGAACGAAAATTAAACAAGTATGGGAAATGATGGCATTGTATGTAGACGAAAATATTGCTCAAATATAGTAGTTTTATGATTGTGATATAATATGTTGCTTCTAAGGGCTATAAATGTCGAATTCCCTTACATTCCTTTCTCTTAAACAGCTTCATACAGATATACCATCTTCATTGTGTTTTATTATTTGGCGAGGTGTCTGTTGGTGTCTGTTAATTAATTGGCGAGGTGTATGTTAATTAATTGGTGAGGTGTATGTTAATTAATTGGCGAGGTGTATGTTAATTAATTGGCGAGGTGTATGTTAATTAATTGACGAGGAGTCTGAATGGCCCAACTGGTATAACGTTCTTATACACTTTAGTTTGTGGTATTTTAGCCCTGACAAGTTTCTAACTAGAAAAAAAATATTTAAAGACCCGTTTTCACTTTTATTTGGCTTACGTTAGAATTTTGATGTAACATGACGTAAAATTGATGACGTCATCACATTGACCAAAGACATTTGGTCGCGAGTCCGAGCATGACTTTTTACTTATTTCCAACTTAAAACAATCGGTACATGGTGATAGATGTTTATGTAACTTTCATTGATAGTCAAAAGTAGACCACCAATCTGAAACCACGTGGTTGTTCCACTGATCAGTTTGCAAACTATAAATTGACATGTACATAAATTTCATTTGCTTTTGTTTGCAGACGTACGCGCTAATAGTGCACCATATAGCGGAGACGAATTACCCGACCCTGATAATGTCAGTGATATGTATGACAATTATTTATATTGTTAAAGTACAGATCAACATGAGGTTCAAAGCCAAAATGAAGTTTCCAGTTCCAATAGAATTATTTGTTGTGAGTATATATATTATGTTTTGTATTTTCTTCCTTTGGAACAAAACAATATTGGTGAAATGCATGTATGAGGAATTAGACCCAATATATCTCGAATCCAATACACATGGGTTAGAGACACACACCTTTATCTCTTGGCCACCGGTTGTGCGTTTGGTAGTTTTCCCGCCGGATCACAGCAGTAACCCACTTTGAGTTCACCGAGCACAGTTCAGTCTCGCATCATTCCTGGGCATGCTGATAAGCCGTTGAGCTGTATAAGATTCCTTCAATTTAACAATAAACTGTTATTACTTTTGGTACATGACAAAAAAGATCCGTAATTAAAAAACACAAAGAAAACAACAACAACAACAACAAAAAAACAAAAACAAGGAAAGAAACACAAGATCAACAAAAACAGACAACCAAAAACTCTCAGTTACACTCAGTTTAGACGATCTTGCCATGGAAGATTTTATTAATGTTTTTAACGGTTCTATTTTTAGGTCGTGGCCGGAACAATGCTGTCATACTTCCTGAAATTCTCCGAGAAATACAAGATGACCATTGTAGGAGAAATACCGGCTGGGTGAGAACATTTTTTTTCTTTATTAAGTTAGTAGACATAATAATTATATATTTTTATGTGATTTGTTCACAATGACATTTCGAAAACATTTTATCACAAATCGCTGATCTATTAAAGGCAGTATGCTTTATGTGTTATGGAATATACAGGTTTTATTTTGTGGTCATTCCTACTATTTTATCAACAAGCAATTAACAACTGTCCAACTACTTGCCTCTGAGGATTCAAGTACATTTGTGACACTGAAGAAATTAAACAGAAGAAAGTATCTCTTTATGACACTGAATCCCGCTATCCAGCTATCTTACAGGGACGGTGCTTCTACCCGGCTGCCACTTATGAATAACACGATGTACAGAGGGGCATCTGAGATCTTCATCCATCTTTAAAGATGGAAAGTCGCTATTAAACCTTTAAAGTGCCGGTGAGACTTAATCATATGGTTGGTTGCCTTATTATGTTTACAATGGCGACGATATTTAAAATCTACAATCACTAGAGTTGGAATCTGCAGTCCACTACCTAAAGTTGTATAGTTTCAATCACCTTGGCTTATTGATATTCCCGAATTGTCAGTCGGCCAACCAATCACAACATTCCGGCCCTTATTGGCGATCTCCGGATAAGGACTGTATATTAAGCGAATTGTTCCGAATGGTCAATCGGTCAACTTTTCGGTTTGTTTTCATTTTCGTTGTTGTTTATTGTAGAGGTGTCTGAATGGGCAAATGGGCATAATGTTGTTATACACTTTACCTCGTAGTCTATCTGTCAACTGTAGGAAGCTTTTATCGACATGATGTGCCATTATAATAATAAGTACTATCTGTAAGAATTCGTCACGCAAGTTACTAATTTGTAATCACAGACCACTTTCTCCGATGGAATCAGGCGTTATTCGATATGTTCACAGAATCATTATAGCATTTATCCGGCCAGACATTTCATTTAAAAGCAAAAAAGTATATAATCTTAGACCGAGCATAATAGTATCGCTTGGTGACATTTAAAGGTTGAAAAACCCAGAAATATTTTACATTTATTTAACTTATACACATACATCACCATTTACTATGATATTGAATTTTCGCTTTGATATAATTTTAACAAAGAGAGTGCTAATTAACAAGAACATGTTCGTATTAATTTTTTTGTAATGCCATTAATAAGCGTGTATAGACAATATTTTAAAGGAAAATAAATATAAAAAGGACTCTACTCAACATTATTTGGCACAATGGTTTGGCATTAACGGAATTTTAGGGTAAATTCGATTTGTTCGTCTGGTTCAGTAATGTTCTGATTGAACCAACATGCTTATGGTTTATTACGGAAAGAAATAGGAGAAGTACAGAGGCCTTGTTTTAGTCATACATTGTAAATATACATGTATATGAATTAAAATTCTGTAAATCTTTGAAGCGACAAACTCTCTTTTTATATTATGATATTATACATTATGTGTCCAATTTATGCAACTCGTTACAAATATAGTTTGTCTATTTATCGTTCTATACATAGTTTATCTATTTTTGTTAGGCCTTTAGTCACACCAAAACTTTTAAAGCGATTATGTTGACTTAAAAAGTTTCACTCGTGTAGGAAGATATCCGGTGATCGTCCGTACACCTGTACATGTACAGTCGGGCATCCGAATAGAAACATCGACCTTCAGTGAACTACCCTAATAACTTTCTCACATAAATTCATCTATATTTCCTTGTGGGATTCGGATCCACAGTGATAATGAGCAACCGGTTCAACGTCAGCGACTTAACCCACAAGAGGCACCATCTATAAATTTGATATGATTGAAGTTAAAAAAGCGTATTTCCTTTTCAGGTTACCTCAGCCGTCAATCCCTAGTTTGCCTTCTACCAGTGTTTATACAGCAGATGTGTTTATTATAGCTATAGTGGCCTTCTCTCAATGTGTAGGTCTAGCTGCACTGATGGCGAAAAAACATGGCTACAGTTATGATGCTAATCAGGTATGATAACTTTTTTCCGTCTTACGTGAGTGACAGGTACGATTTATCTCCCTTGAATATCATATAGACATTATGTCAAGCAGATTTTGTAAGGAGTCAATCAAAATTAAACAAAACAGTCTTAGTTATGACTACCTGTTTAAAACAACCTTCAATAAATAACCGCATTGCAACAGATATTAAATATGAAGATTTGTAAATAAAGATCATATGTATGCAAAATTATTCAAGATAAATTATTATTTTTTATGGTAACATGCTTGATTCTACGGAAGCGTCCTGGTGCCAATTTAACATGTTCCATAAAAAAAGATAACTCCTACGTAGGACTTTGCAACTCCTACGTAGGACTTTATAAGTCCTACGTAGGACTTTATAAATCCTACGTAGGAGCTAAAAAGCCTAATTAGGAGTTTATAACTCCTACGTAGGACTTTATAAGTGTTCCTCTAAGTAGGAGTTTTAAAGTCCTACGTAGGAGTTATAAACTCCTAATTAGGCTTTTTTATCTCCTACGTAGGAGTTATAAAGTCCTACGTAGGACTTATAAAGTCCTACGTAGGAGTTATAAAGTCCTACGTAGGACTTATAAAGTCCTACGTAGGAGTTATAAACTCCTAATTAGGCTTTTTTAACTCCTACGTAGGAGTTTTAAAGTCCTGCGTAGGAGTTTGTAAGTCCTACGTAGGACTTTAAAACTCCTGATTAGGTTTTAATATCTCCTACGTAGGAGTTATAAAGTCCTACGTATGACTAATAAAGTCATACGTAGGACTTACAAACTCCTACGTAGGAGTTATAAACTCCTAATTAGGCTTTTTATCTCCTACGTAGGAGTTATAAAGTCCTACGTAGGAGTTGCAAAGTCCTACGTAGGAGATATCTTTTTTTATAGAACATGTTAAATTGGCATCAGGACGCTTCCGTATGATTCTTATTTTAACCGCATTTAAAATTATTTACTTATCACCTTTTTAGCAATTTGTACATGATGTAAACTACAAAAGTTAAAAATGCTAAAACTAATTTTAAAAGAAAAAATAAAAACGAAAAGATTACCCCTTCTGAAGTTATTTGTACCTTATACTACCTAGTGAAAGACCATTTTATGCAAAAAAAATTTACAATGCTTTTTTTTACCCAATTGTACAACAGGAGTTGATTGCTTATGGAGCTGGTAATATTTTTGGCTCGTTTTTCTCGTGCTACCCATACGCCGCCTCGGTATCGAGAAGTTCCGTGCAGGAATCGGCTGGCGGGAGAACGCAGGTTTGTAACTTTGTCTAATCTTTGTCTATTGCTTGTGAACTATGTTCAGATTAAAAATGTACTTAAAGGTCCAATTTGCCCCGAAATGTTATTGTTTTCGTTTATTCAAATTTTTGAGTTTTGGTGAACTGTTACAAATTACAGAATAAGTATTCATTGGACATATAGATGAACGTTTACTGTTTGGAAGTTAGTACGTGCACGGTTTGTAGTGGATAAGTATTTTGTATAGGAGTCAAAATATCACTTTGTTTACAGTTTGCTACTTTTATGACCAATTATTTAACATTTTCAGCGCTTCTTACTTCCGGTGATGAGCCTCGTATATACATTGTATGTCAAAGCTTTTAAACACACGTTTGTACTTTCTAAAAAAAAAGAATTATTTCTGTGGCATAATGTGCCTTTAATTCCAATCCTTAGTCTGATTGCCTATTTTATAGGTTTGTGGGGATATTTTATCTATTATTATTATTTCATTAATTAGACCACTGAAATATAACCATCATCAAATACGTGTTCGGTAGATAAAGCAAAAACAGAAGGTGTAACCTGAAAGCAGGAAACTTCCTTAAAACACTAATAATCACAATCATTTTACTTGGCTTAAATCAAATGGCATTTCATTAAAAAAAATAGATGTTTCTCTTTTTCTGTCAGGAAAAGAAAATAATTAGTTTTTGATAAGTTCAAACCATTTTACTGGTATTCGAGCATAAAAGAAGTAATTTTAAAGGATAAATTTGCCGTCTGCGTTAATAGATAAGTTTGTCACTATAATCACGTAGGCGCTTTATTTTACAATTACACAAATTTTCCGGCTTCGTGATTAGTTTTTGCTTTTAGCAGACGTGAGATATGATATTCTTGAGATTATATCATTTCCAGGAATAGGCAAAAAATGGATGTTCAACTGATACTGTTTTTAAAAAAGATTTTAGATTGCTTTTTATTAGAGCTAACGTAAAAAAAAGACATTTGTATTTTCAGCTTGCCAGTGTGTTTTCAGCTATTTTGGTGCTCATCGTCATCGTCTCCATTGGTCCATTATTCCAGTCATTACCAAATGTAAGTTAATTAGTCATTGCCCCTCGAATTCAGGGGAAATAATCCAATATATGGATAAATTGATAGTATAACACCAGTTACCCATCTTGATTTCACTCCGTATGTTATTTATGGGACAATAACACGTGCTGATTGCAGTAATATTTGTAATCGAAATGTAACTATCCATTTTAAGTAATTGATGTATTCTATGCATTGATGGCTCGCATAATTATAATCGGACATCTTCGCCATTTTCCGTATGTAGTTAATGATAATTTAATACAGATACATTAAGTTCAATTTAATTTATTTTCTGGTTATGATATTAGAATATAATAAACCAAGAACTTTTAAAACACTAATGTTTGACCTTTGTTATTGCTGTAATTCATCAAATTGAATGTTTCTTGCTCAATCATTAAAAGATGAATGGCAGTCGGAATATTTCGGCTCTTTCTGTTATAATTCGGTGAAGTATTCCGAATGGTATAGGGAAATGCTTTATATATGTATATATTGTTTTTATTTCAGTGTGTTCTTGCCTCTATCATCATGGTTGCCTTACGAAGTTTATTTCTACAGTTTCTTGAACTGCCAAAAATATTTAGAACTTCATCCTATGATTTTGTAAGTGGATTTTCTTTCTAAATACAATTGACTTCTACGCTGGTCTCGTGTCTACTTCGTCTCAAGTTAAAGTGAAGTAAGCGCATACTATTATGCAATGTTTTTTTAATAGTTTAACGTTGTTGAATCCTTTTTTACAAGCAATGCACAATTTTACTGCGTCTGTTCACCTCAAAGACTTCCGGTAGGATATTCTCCGGTAAACCGTACCTGACCGTACCTAGTGCAAAGTCACTATATCTGAATGAGGAATGTCGCCTTCTTATGATGGTTGATATATAGGTTTATCCTTGAAAAGCGATATCGCATACCTTATTAAACAGCTCATTGTTTTATTATTGTAATGTTTGTTTATTATGTTGTCACGTTCTCTTGCATCGGTTCTGTGTCATTCATTTTCTCACCTGCATATTGTCGGCTGCTTGTTATTAAAATTCTTGAGTTGAAAGGGACGATGTTTTTGTCCAATGTATTTACATAATGTAAAATTAAGAATATAAAGTGCATTTAACGATACTGGCCGGTATAGAGTTTAATTATTATCCTGAATTATTAGCGGAATATTATGTTATACCGAATTTATTTTAATTTCAATTGTGTTGGAAACTATAAACTTATTGAATCACTCTCGAATCCATGGATACAAAGCGATGAGTATAAAGCTTTGTGGTCATTGGAACAACGGCTTGCCACTCACAGGTTTAAACCCACACGGCCAGCAAAAATTAGGACTCGTTCACACTGACAATGCTGAACTTATACAAAATGGTCTCTCCCTGTTTTACTTTGAGAGGTTTGTCTGTAAACTTGGGTCGCTGGTTTGATCCTCAGGAGATCCAAAATTTCTCTCAAATTGATGCCGTACATTGACATTGGGTCTAATGCTTTTTGGCCTAGCATCGCTGATTCAGAAATCCTGTGGTTTTTGTAGCCGGTGACTTGCCGAAAAAACTAGTTAGCTATCCAGAAAGCATGTTAAATGGACCGACTCGCCAGAAAAAAAAACCACATTAAACATGTTCAAATCGGCGTAAAAACTAGATAAACTTCTTGACTGCTTTATATAGAACATTAAAACTGATCAGACAGTCACTATACTTTGCCGGACCGCTTATGTCATCTTGAATAGGTATAATATAATGTTTGGCTTTTTATTTCAGTTTATTTGGATCGTTACATTCCTGTCGGTGGTCATCCTTCACGTGGACTACGGAATCTTGTTGGGAATTCTTTTCTCTTTCTTCACCGTCGTTATTCGCTCACAAAGGTACGTTCATCACTTCCTTAGAAGCATGTAAGCGCTGATTAACACAAAAATGAATTCATATGGAGCTGTTTATGACTTTTGACCGAAATAGTACGCCATAGTTTATGTCTCTTTAAATTCTTTGGATAATGATTGTGTTTAACCTGATACCCTCTACATGTCTGAACCGCCCCGTATATGGTTCACATTTTCAGCTTTGTTTCAGCGTTTAGCGGCTTTTTAATGAAAGATTCTAAATTTCTTTTTTTCTTTGTGCATTTTAACCTGTAACTGCTCAGTTATTTGTTATTTTTGTCCGTATGTAATATTACAGCACGATGAAATATGTACTTAGGTTTATTTAGATAAATAATAACATTTAACCGTAATTTTCTTACAGGACCAAAGCAGAAAATTTACAGAAAATAAATGCTGTCCACTTGTACGAAAATAGCTCACAATATAGACAGGTATGTTCCCTATAGTGACTTAACAAAAGTCAATCTTGTTTTTAATCCTGTACGCATATTTTATTAACCTTTAAATAGAAAAACCTTTCAAACTGGTATAAAACTTTTGGTCATGGTCTATTTCTAAATGTGAAGTTACTTGATAAATTACAAATTGTTTCACTTAAACAACTGTACATGAATAAAAAGTAAGATGACGTCATTGTAAATCATATGTTACTGAAGGCCAATATGAATAAAATGATTCAGACATATGAAAAAAGACGAAGTAATTAAACATATAAAGAAAATAATGCTTACATTTCACATGTATGTCCTGGCTCTGTAACCGAGCAGTGGGTTCGAATCACTGCCATCGTTTCGGACCTTTCGTTTAAAGTAGCTACTTTGCAAATTAACAAACGAAACTTCTTTGATTTCATCCCCTGTCTTGTTTGAACTTACTGTAACCTGTTTCTCACTCTCTTGCAGACTGAATCGTTATCCGGAATCAAGGTGATCGGATATTCCTCTCCATTGTATTACGCCAATGGCTCACTATTTGTTAAACAAGTGTACACTCTATCAGGAGTGATTCCGGAGAAACGAAAAAAGCTTATGAAGAGAATGCAGAAAGCTCATAAAAAGACAGCAGGTGTTCAAAATGTAAGATATTGACATATTAGCTGTATGCTTTGATGTGTAAAAACATGAACATGATCTTTTGATTATAGACCATAATGAGCTTGATGCGTGCCGCCATATTGATATTCTCTCAAATAGTGACGTCATAGAGGAAAACACCCTCTCACATGACAAAATTGTAGATTTAACGAAAACTGTCGAAAAAAATACATGTATGAGAGCAGATTCGGGTTAACTATACCAGACTGATATGTGTGCTTGAATAACTGATATTCTGTACCTATTTGATTACTCTTGTCAAAAGTTCCACATTAAGTTTTGCATGAACTAGATTAAAACAGAATTGTTGCATTACCTCTGTTCTTCTCTTTCAGAGCACGATGCAACTTGTTACCGAGTCTAATGAAATGGGGTCCACGCCTAGTTTAAACTTTTCGTCCGACGCTTATGATCAAGTTAGTAAATGGAATGGAACCAGTAAACAAGCTAATATACTGACCGCATTGGGAGACGGGAACCAGTTACAACATATCATCCTTGACCTTTCTGGTGTCATCTTCATCGACTCCGTTGGCGCGAAAATCTTAAGACAGGTAAGGACTTTTTAACTTTCAATCTTATATACGATAACTTTGCTAGAAGCGAAACTGTTCAGCCTTTGCCACCAGTATAGAGCCAAGCCTGCCTGTAGTTGGACTAGGCCTTTGATTGATGACAACCCAATTTTTGTATTTTGAAAGCAGATCTTGTATATACCTCCGTGTATTGCTATTTAAGCTGGTTGGATAGCCTTTTCCCCCGCACTAATTAATCTTTAAAGTACATTGTACATGTTCTAGTATTAAAAATCATATAGAAAGGTAAAAATTAGTATTTGGATGACATATTATCAGTTTTAAAAATTTTGATAGGTTATATGGCCCGGCTGTTTGTAAATATTATTCGATACGCTAGGCAAGGATTTAATTTTAAAAAAAAAAGACTTTGTATATACGGCTGTATAAACTGTCAAAAATCTTTAAAACGAATTTACATTACAAAACCTTTTTCTATAGGAAAACATGAACTACTTTATAATTTCACAGATATGTAGATTATATAAACATCACTGTCATTCAATGAAAAGTGTGAATTACAAACGTGCAGTGTAATAAATTTATTTATGCAAGTCCAAACCAGGGAATAATCAGTCAGTTTAACATTGAAAATACATTGTATTATTCTATTCCAGCTTGTTGAAGATTATGACGCTGTTGAAATTAAAGTTTGGCTTTGCAACGTCAACGGTAATTCTATATTAATTTAGATCCTTAAAAACCTATTTATGAAACGTCGTTTAAAAAATGTGTGTGCAAATTTGTGTTACTTCATACAATCTATCTGAAACCTATTAATTGCATGCTATTAATGTAATATGTTTTCATATGTAAAGGATCGTGGGTTCGAGCCCTATTGGAGTAACATCTGTTATTTCTCACATGGAACTAGTACCAGTCAGTTTCTTTAGTACCTAGAGATCTATTTTACTCACCCAGGCGTCGGCGTTACATTTTAGTTAAGTTTTTGTTTTTTCGTGCAAGTTGGACTCTCCAAAATGATTGACGGGGAAGGGTTTTAACTTCACACCCTTGTTCACTTTGATTATTTAACACAATGGGCGCAGGTACCATAACTCTAATTTACCTTATGTACAGAGTTATGCTCTTTTATTTTAATGACAAGCACTGCTCAAGAATAACCTGAATTCAGCTGTTCTTAATGTTCATTTCTTTCTTCTTCAAGACGAGGTGTGGAGAGTTTTAGAACAAACAAAGTTTCTGAAGACATACACGGACCGGCTGTATCTGACAGTTGACGACGCCGTCCACGCAATACACATTAAAACGCAGATAAAACAAGCAGCCGACTTAAAGGTAATCATGTCATATATCTGTTCGTAACATTCGTTAAGTACTACAGTCAAACCTGTGAACAAAGGCAATCCAAGGGAGAACCAAACACATGGTCTTAAAGACAAGTGATCTTTATTTAGAGGTTACTCTATTCCAATTAATGAAAATTGGCGTTAATTAACTGGGTTATTTTGATTCCCATGTGGTCTTTAACACAGGTTTGATGGTATTTAATTAATAGTTAAAAATATTTTTATTGCAATCCATTTTGTTTACTTTACTATTTCACTCATGCAGTTTATTACAACAAGTACTAGTAATTCCTCAGAATTTCACTCATTTACTTTGATTGATTATGATGCAGGTATACAAACTGCGTCATTGTAAAATATCTAAGGAAAGTTACGGCGTCGGCGACCTTTTTGATGGGTTTTACGTCGCACCAACACTGTAAAGGTAATATGGAAACTTCCAAGATTTACTGGTGGAGGAAGACCTCATGTGCCTCTCCATGCATTATTTTAGGCAGGAACGAACATCTGAGTTTAATTGTTATTACATTTATATGATAATTCGGGATCAATGTATCCAATATATTTAATGGTAAAGAGTGTAGACTTAAATACTGCATAAGACGGTGATAGGGGGGGGGGGTGGCATGGTATAATTTCCTTTTTCCGTTATCTCTCATGAACAGACTCTCAATAAAACCGAGTCGGTGGTTTTTCAACTACTTTGTGTGCATTGCTGTCGGGGGATACTAGTATACCTTTTCCAGAATTTTTTAATTATTTTTTTTTATAAATTTGTCAAGAATAATTTTATTAATAACCCATTTCGGATTATTGTTAGTACCCTCAAAGAATGATGTATCGAGAAAACAACAATCCGGACGCCGCCGAGGATGAGGCTTTACTGACTTTAGAGTCATCTTTGTGAGTCTTATGTGGCACCCCCATGCTGTACACCTCTTTGTTGTCAATTCCCTTGCCTTTGCACTGCTTGCTATTGCACTCATTGTTTTGCTTCTTTTATTTTTTACCACTACTAGTATATTTTACCATTGTTTTCTACAACTGCTTTACGCTCACTAGCTAAGGCTTTGGCACATCATGTATGGTACTTTAGTTCTAGGCCTCTCCCAGTTCACATTTTGTATTACACTTAGTCTTATTACAAATCGTTTGCCTGTTTTCCTTTTATATCAACTCTTTCATGATTCAGTATTTTCTTTTTAGTTTACTTTCATTATTCACTGTTTTCCCTAACTGTATTTATCAAGCATAACTTTTCTTAAGTTTCGGTTTAAATTAAGCCAAAACAACATCGCAAAATAGTGCATTGCACATAGAAGGTTTAATTTAACACATGACTGTATGTTTGTACTTTTTGGGGCTTCTGAATAATTGTATATATGCTTTGCAGTTTATTTCATTCATTGTTTGCTAATCTGCTATATGTTAAGTTAGGATACCTCTTTAAGCTTAATGTATGATCTGTACTTGAGTCCGTCCTAGAACTATCCAGTATTGATGTCAGTATAAGAAAATATGGTCATGACTGCAGTGTTGCTCCTTAACACCGCACTTTGGGGTCATTGAAACCTTGTAACACCACGCTTTGGAGACAAACAACATAATTAATATGTAAGATTTCATTGATTCAGAAAATAAAATGTCCCGTGTTGAACATGAACGTTAACATTGAACTTCCATCGTGTCATTCTATTTTTAGTCTCAAGATGGCGTCCAAAATGGACACAAATTGAAAATTAGTAATTGCTGGTATATTAATGTATTATTAAGCATACTTTAGATTTGCTTTTATAACTACATATTCAGTAGCAATTCCCTTTGTTTATTTATATGAGCAGTTTGAAATGTTTTACTATACCATTTTCAGATACTTTTCCTTTATATTTCCGCATGATTTTCAGATTAGCAATACATTTGGTGTAATGTGCCTTTGTCACTTTTACAATTGTGCAAAATACATGTGCATAGACACATTGCCATAGTGTGACAGTTTAACAGTTTATTAACTCTAGTTTTTGATGCAGTGCAAGAAAATTAGCTCTATTGCTTATTTATGTAGATACAAAGTTTCACACTCTTTTCTTTTTTCTTCTTCTTAATAACAATAATTTGTAGAATTCTTTTTCTAACCTTGTTGTTTTAATCTAAATAACTTCACATGTTAGCATTTTTAGGATTATTTAACTAAACAACTTTGTTGGTTAGGATTTTTTTGCCTTGTTATTTTTATTTGAACAACATTTTTATGTTAGAACTTTTTAATATAATTTATCTTAACAACTTCAAAGGTTAGCATTTTCTTTACTTTGTTATTTGTATTTGAACAGCTTCACACGTTAGCACTTCTCTCATCTTATTATCTTTAAAACTGCACATTTTCATTATTATTATTCTGAACAGCAAACATTTACTAGAATCACTTTATAATTCTATAATCTTGTTGTTGCAGGTGCGCTTATGGCATTATAATTAAAATGCTATTCCTGCATACATTTTAAAATTCATGCGCACTACATTAAAGCAACTATTTTTTTGTCATAGTAATTTTGTTATAGTTTGTTGTTGTTGTCTCAGATAGTTTTATCAAAGCATAAATTGAATATTCATATTCAACGATCTGATTTGTTTTTATTTCAAAATATGCATAATGTTTCATTTAACGCAGCTTACGTACGCGTTAACGCTTCTTGCGTAAGCGTTTTCATTTTCAATTCATCATTTATGTAAATTAAAAGTAATACGTCAATATTATAAGAAAATGCAATTACGTTAATACATTTAATTTACTTTGTGTGAAATTGAGTATATAAAAAATTCTACTATTATATTACCTCTTTTTAGCGATTCATTTCAATTGAAATGAATTATTTTCTCAAAATATGACATAATTATGAGAATTTGTCATAAAAATACGGAAAAAACAAAAATATTTTAATGAATCTAAATTTCGCTTAATATGTATATTTAGTGATAAAGTGGTGTTTCAAAACCGCATGCATTATTTTAAACATTATTTTAAGTAATGCGTTTTTGTTTTGTTTTTTTACTTCATTTAAGTAACTAAGCCTTCTACTTTAGCTCAAAACTTTTAGGCGTCAATCATTTTATGAAATAAATAATGATATATATAATATATGTTAGAGGTTTTTCATTATTTTCGTTTGTTATTACATGCATGTCTTTAAAAAGCAATTTGAAGATAACTGTGACGCAGCTCTGTCGTAAATATCATAATATTATATGATACTCTATTAAATTATTTGCTATGTTATTTATTTTGTTATACCGTTTTGGCTATCATAATACTTTCTGCATTATAATTTTTATTTTATTTCTTTTTTAGTTGATACACATGTGACTTAACATGTGACCTGTCTTGTGACCTATCACGTGACCCAAGATACAGATTGACAGACGAATCAATATACACTAGTCAACGCGGATATACGCCGTTCCTACAATACCGACGAAACGAACTCTTCACTTAAATATTGGGCATTGTTGTATATTTGTACATGCACTTGTGTTTTTATTTATTATCTATGTTATAATATATTCAATCATATGTTATGTTCTAATAAGCAATACTTAGGCTTTACTGTAATTGTTCTACAAAATGTGATCTTTTTGATTGAATCTCTTAAAAATCCATTTGAGGATATACTTTACAAAATTGATTACCTGTATATTTTTCTTTCTTTCGTCACAAATATGAAAAAATCGGTTTCAGGCGACAGTTAATTGATTATCATTATTATTTCATCGAAAAGTAGTTCCTACGCACACGCTTTCCTTTCTCATAATTGTGATACGGTTTTAAAAAGCTCGGATATGGCTGGTTTGAACGCTGAATTTATATTCGGGACTTCTCGCCCGATAATCTGAAGTTTTACGGAAATAACCGGAATGTTTCGATTAGGAGATAAAGACGAAATTAACATATATTCATTTCGTTTTTGATAATAAATGAAGGCAAAATCTATCATGAAGTCTTAGTTTTGGAAGATTTGAAACTGCTGTTGTAAAAAGGGTGTTTCTATGCAGAGGGTCGCTCTGCAGAGGTTGATGTACTTGACAAAATATTATGACAAGAAAAAACGCAGCCAGTTGTTATCAATTTGTACATGACAAACAGAGAAGCCAACAAGGAATGTTGACTGAACTTTGCCAGTGTTTTGGTTTCTGTTTAATTAATGGCTTAAATCTATTAAAAGGGAAGGGATTCCGGTCTTAGTGAATACAATCTGTAATTTTCTTTAAAATTATGTTCATGTTTGAAATCATTTGTCATTAATATTTGTACATATTCATACAGGTTCAGACATTATTTATTGCCTACGAAGTGCTTATTTACATATTTGTGTCTTCACTATAGATTTTTACAACCTATTACAATGTATATACATTTCATATCTTTCTGTACATGAGACATACCTGTGTGTTTATAGAAAGCCTATCTTGCTGATTGATTACAAATTATGACAATTTTAAAAACCATTTACAGTACAGATGTAAAAGCACTGACATTTACGTTTATGCTCTTTTGTATTAATGTATGCTTTACGGTTGTTTAGCTCATTTAGGTACATTTTTTTGATCCCCAAATTTTTCAATTGGAACGTTATCGGCTATTATCTATAATAACCTTAACCGAAGATTTATGGCCGAAAAGTTGCGATTGCAAATTTGGGGGAATTTGTTATATTTGATAAAAGCATTGCTGTACATAGTTGTCAGATTTTTTTATCGTTACTTAACGCCCAAAATACAATGACTTTCATAACGTGTAAGTAGACCTTCAGTAAAAGATTAAAATATCTGCATATTTGGATATTAAAGGCATAAATTAACGCACGAGTTAACAAAAATCGGAATTCTGTTTTAATGGATTTTAAAGCGATATTAATATCAATGGACTACTTTAAAAAAAACGATTGTTTGAAGATAGTATATCTAAATCAATATAATGAACATAATGAAGAAACAAAAAGGGACCCCTGCGACTGAAATATAAAACTATGTACATGTATATATAAAGTCTGGAGATGACTTGATATAGCCTTTGTTCTGAAAGCATGTATATGAAATATATGTACCTTTAGTAAATGCCGTCACACGCCGTCTTAAAAGGGACGGTTTAAGACGTTGCTTATTTATTCTAGTTTATTCAATTCTAGTATGATGCGGCCGACGAGCTTGGCAATAGTTAAATTGACAATAGACACTATTCTATTTGAAACTGACTTTAACTTTGTCTACATATATTTGAAAATTGACTTTAATTAGATATAGGTTGTATGGCCACGTTGACACGGGAGCTGCCTGTATCGACGGCGATTGAAAAATTCTGTGAATTATTTCCGTGTCTGTTATTACTTCTATTATATTGTTATAAAAAGTAAATGAAATTTTATTTTGTTATTTTTGTAAATTATTTGATCTGTAAATGAAATTATGTTTCATGTTATTGTTATATAAACACTATGAGGACCAAAGGGTACTGTAATAATAAATAAAACTAATACGTAAATGTTTGTTCATTCATTTATTTTTGATACACTACTCTTACCCCTAAGTCTTTAAATTTGAACATTTTATAAGTTGGATTGTTCAAGAAAAAATCTTTCCGCTTAATTTAAACTCTCCCGAGTCCGCTTTCTGGAACTTTTCATTTATCAGTATTGATTTTATATGAGAAAACTTAGTCCTGTCCCAGTACGGCTCGGACCAGTAATGTTGATTAGAAGACCGATAAACCACATTCTCACCACTACCCAACAATAGTCTTTCATACCCAGAGTTCCAAACTAATTGTCCACCATTTTAAATCTGTTTTCACTGCAAGTTCAAATATCTGAATTATGAGAATTTATATATTATATGGAGACTGCCACACAGTCTGAGCTGTAAAGCGGAGCTTTGTAACACCGCACTTTGGGGTCAAACGCACTTTGGGGTCCAATTTTGACCCCAAAGTGAGTTAAACAGGTACATATGCATTTTTTAACATCAGACAAGCAACCGTACTTTGGGGTCATAAAAATTCAATCAATAAAATGAATTCTCATGGTGTTTCAAATAATATATTGCAGTCAAAGCCAATGGTAAACAAAAATCTAGGTATTGAATAAAGCAAAACATGTGTCCTGAATTATAGTAGAATCAATAGGGATTTTAAAAGAGTGAAGAACTTTCATCAAATAAAGAATTTGTAACAATTAATATGCTGAAATATATTTTTCTCACATTTTACATTTATTTCAAAAGAATTTCAAAAGAATGTACATGTACATGTATGCCTTAAGCATTTTCCTGTATACGTTTATTTTTATATACTATAATTCATCTTGCAGGGCACCGAGATGCAGCGACTGCGTTTAGATTTTTTACTGTAACAGTTTGAGTTTGATACATACGGACTTTTGCATGACCAGAGTTGCATCAAAAATTATTTATGTTATTTTTTCATGACAGCCACACTTTATCCTTGCATATCGTGGCTTAAAAAGACACTTAAAAAATAGTTGCCTCGATGGGATTTGAAACCCAGACCACTCGCACCTTGAGCATGTCACCCCTGCACCATGGGGAAGTTATACGAAGAAAACTGAATATATAGAATTTTAGGGTTTGTAATCCTTATTAATTTCGAGGTATTTTGTTCACGATAAACCTGTTGTTTAACACTGATGTAAATAATTTAGCAAAAATCTTCTCGCCAAACCAGTCTGGCATGTATATATTCCACTACTCGACAGACGGGATGGTGGGGTCCCGATCTTTTTCATCTGTTGCTTTTTGGCAATGAGTACAGTTATAGTGAATTAGTATTTTATATGGAAGTCAAATACTACATTGTTTACATTTTGCTACTTTTATGACAATTCTTTTCACATTTATCGCTACTTTATTCAAGTAACAAGTATCTTAAATTTTCTGATACTATTATTTAAACATTAAAAAATCATGTTTGCCATTTCTAAAGAAGTATGTAAGATTTCCCATTGAAAAGCCTGAGGAGAACGGTTGTTACGGAGCTTACAAAAAACTTAAGTTTGTTGATAAACTTAATAACGTATTTGTAAAAATCACTATTCATAGTCTGATCTAGAAACTGGATATTCCACCAGAACATTGCAATAGAGTATTTTATAGTTTTTAGGAAAAATATTAACTGCATTTTATTTCATCCCCATCATATTTAAAATGGGGCTTAATATGGCACAAAAAATTATCAAGTAAATGACTGACAGCTCATGATATTTTTTTCGCAGCATCTTTAATTTTAGGATACATTAATAATTTTTATCACACACCCATGCCGATTTTGCGACTCCGTAAATATGGTATTGCACGGCCGTGCATATATTTTGACGTGACGTCATTAGCGTTAAACAAACATAGTGTAAAGACGCGCTAAATGTTAGCGTTATCCTAAAGACGCGTCAATGAAAAATGACTCTTATTTCACTTTAAACGGTCTTTATTTTGGGTATGTGATAAATAGAATATTAAATTCGTGTAAGTTCATTACTGAATTTATTGCACTCGTTGAATAAAATAATATTATGCTCGCCAGAGGCTCGCATAATATAATTTTATTCAACTCGTGCAATAAATTCAGTATTGAACTTACACTCATTCAATATCCTCTATATGTACTAGAGTACTTCGTTATATGGACACAATTTTAGATATGTCAAGTGGTAAAATTAATGAAAATTTTATCACTTAAGCATCAAACCACCATCTTGAACTCCACCTCAAATATTTCAATGTCGCAGATCGAAAATAAGTCAGAACTCAGTATTTAAGCAGAACTCAGTTGACACCTTCAGAACTTTTGGACCTAAAGTGCGTTGATATGTAGCATAATCACGCACTTTGGGGTCAACTTCTCGATTTTGACCCCAAAGTGCGTTGGACCCCAAAGTGCGTTTGACCCCAAAGTGCGGTGTTACAGAGCTTGCAAGACGTTGGAAGAGTCGAACTGAGTTCGCAATGAAATCATTTCAATAATAATTATTGGCGTTTTGCTTCGGGCGAAAGATAATGTATTTTGCTATGCACGTAATTACAAGAAGTATTAAATATATAGAACAAAAATATATACACTTTCGTTCATACATAGCGTATATTGTAGAAAAAGGGCTCGATGAATTGCTTCAAGCCTTCTATATAGGGCAATGTAAGTCATTTGAGCCTGACCCTGCCTATAAGAGTCCGTGGCCGAGTGCTTCTGGTCGTTGACTTCTAACCTCTTCCCCCTCACCTCTTTGGGTTTGAATCCCGCCAGAGACAGACATTGGATTCTTTCATATTAGGAAACTATCAAGTTAGCGGAACGTCGGTGGTTCTACTCAGGTGCCCACCTAAAATAATGATTTCTCCCTCCACCAGTTACTGTCTTGGTGCGACAAAAACAATAAAAAAATGAACAGGCTTTACAATAAATTTAACACGTTTATGTTGGAACTATTTTTATATTGAAACCAAACTATTACTTCACTAATCACCGACAACCAGTTACAATGACTTTATACTATTTTAATACTACAAATTTATCTATGAGAATTTTAACGCGTTGACAGTATTATATTGCGATTAAACACACATACACACATACTATAGTCACTACCCAAGATAACTCCTTGATCACACAGGTATGTACTTGAGTATTGTTACATCTCTAGGACACTATAGTAGCACTGTAATTTATCATAGTAATTTTAAATCATGTAAAAATTAGGAACGGTTATGAAAAGAAGGAATGTATACAGTCAAAATTCCTATAAAAAGCGTTTTCATTATCATAAATTACAGATGCATATGAATCTTTTCTAAACTGCGGTTGTAAGTTCGAATTCCGTCGGTGATGTTTTATTCGTTCACGTGAGGAAATTATCCAGCAATGTTATAAAAGTTTAGTGGTTGTACTCACAGGCGTTTGCCAAGTTTGTCTTGCCAATAATGGTCGAATCATCTTTAATATCATCATGAACAACATTACTATCTAGCACCCGTTTACTATATACAGTATATATTATGTATTGTAAACCGGTGCCTGATAGTTATTTTGTTCATGATGAACAAGGGGGACGATACATATTATAATTATTTAGCCATTATTGACGAGACAAATGACTCGAACCCCTGTGGTTCTACTCCATTTTACATAGAAAAGATTTAAAAAATCGGCATAATATTGCCAGTGTGACCTGATATATATGCAGTAATTTGAAGAAAAAAAAGCAACAACAAAAAAAAGCAATAAAAAACGTTCAACGTTAAAAGAATTTAAAAAATCTTGTTTTGACTTTCTTTTTTTTTTAACTTGTGAAATATATAACTGTCATATATGGGATACTATCGATTAAAACATTCATTAAACCATTAATGTAAATGTTCAGTATCATACTTTTATAAATGAATCATTCTTTTAAACAAATTGTTTTCAATAATTTTATTAACCAACCCTCTAACATCCCTCATTACTATGTTGCCAGACAGGCACGTACTAATATACCCTGCATACTATCATAGGCTTAGTCTGTTAGTACTTGGCCTTACTGATATAATTTTGGAGTGGCCTTTTTAAGTATTCTAGGCCCAAAAAATAATTTCAGTTTCTTATGACATTAATATAAAAAGTGAAATAACAATATAAAGTTGTAAACTTGATATTTTTAAATGATTTTAAGCAATGCTGTGTTTTAAATATTGTTACAATCTCATTTTATTGAAAATAAGCAGTCTCATTCAAATTTATACGTAAATTTTTCATATCTCGAGTCCTTTTTAAATGGCCTAACATTTCTACAGAAACAAACATGGAACTATTTAGCCTTAAAGATTTAGGGCGACCTATATATTGAATAATATCTCATCATTTATTCCAATTTATAATTATCATGAATTTTGGTAAGTCATATAATCAGGAATAACACAACATCCAACACTAACAGGATGTCTAATCTACTGAAGGATGCTCTAAACAAAAGGTAAGACATTTTGTTTTTATTTATTCTCAAATCAAACTAAATGTCGCAAAAATCCTCTAAGGGTCAAAATAATCAGTGTCGCAAAATTCTATTTCGGGTAAAAATAGAGCGCAAAAATTCTGTTTTTAAATTACATAAAACATACAATACCACGGTATTGCAAAATTTTATATCGGATAAAAAAGTGTCGCAAAATTCTTTTACGGGTAAGCAAAAGTATTACATTGTCCTTAACGGTTTTAAAAACATTTGCTCTACATTGTTTAGGGAGGAGTCTATTTCACGAAAAAGAACATGAATTACCGTGTTGAACGGCTATTCCTGTCAATTTAAGAAATGCTAATTCTAGTATTTTTTTATCTTCCTATTGAAATCCTTTTGACTTCGGACAGATTATTTCAAATTGCCCCTAAAATGTCAGCAGATTAAGGTATTGTTAACTTTATACAGGAGGGAACAGAAAGAGTCCCGAATGAACGCATTCCAAGAACCGAAGTTTACTTTGGTATTAGACCATGACTGTACTACATCGCCGGTCACCTTGGTTACAGGAACGGAAAGAGAATGTCAACGTGTCATTAAAGAAAGGTATGATGTTTTAAACAGGTATAGGTATATTAGGATGTTTTATTCTTTATAATCTTCGGTTGTGTCCTAATACCATAACAAAGGTAGCTAAATTGAAAAAGAATGCTGCGCGAAATGAATACCAAACCTCCAAAAATAGCATTTGAATATTTTATTATTCTAATTGCGGTAATAACTTATGTCAGTAGAAACAAAAAGACAAATTAGCTGGACTCTTATAAAGAGTCTATCATATGAGTACAGTAACCGTTGTTTTAATGCAATGCTCGCTAGGTATAGATTAATATCCAAGGTTTGCCTGAAATTGTGGCCTTAACAGACATTTGGGATAGGATACCGTGGTCTTCTTACTTTGCAACCACTCCGTTAATAGGCCTGTCCACAAATATATAGTACAATAAATTCAAAACAGGATAGAAGATTGTACCGTATATTCTTAAACACACAATTTTGACAATAATCATTAAATAAGTACACTACTTTCGTTATTATATAAATTCTATAGATACTCCCGGGTTGCAATCTACCTAAAGAAGATAAAATATTTCTATTTGGTATTTCAGTGTTAATAAGACGGCAGATTTCAGAAGTATATACAGACGACCGGACAAACCGTCACCTGGTATATCAGAGACAATTAAAGAACAAATGCATAATATGTGTCCATGTGACGCTCGATCTCTAAAGAAAAGTTTGACAAAACGATTTCCGGTCTGGAAGATAATGAAAAAATACAAATGGAGAACCGATCTGCCAAGTGATATTGTGTCGGGTTTGACCGTCGGTATCATGCAGCTTCCGCAAGGTAAAATAACACTTCTCCATGCTTTCCACGGTTTTCATATAGTCTTTTGTGCATTTTGTTTAACATTGTAAACGACATGTAAGTTTGTCCGATTTGTAAGACTTAAACTATAAAAGAAATTTGACATGAATTTAAACAGTAGCCAATGTAATGCAGTGGATGAGTCATTTGTTTCTTGGACTGCGAATTGTGAATAACATTCATTTTAAAGAGAAAGTCTAGTACAGACCTTACAGTAAAATATATCAATTCTTTTTGCAATACTTGTTTATGTCATGTTTTGTGTCTGTATCAGGTATGGCGTACGCTCTTTTAGCAGAACTACCACCAGTTGTCGGTCTGTACATGGCGTTCTTCCCCGTCCTTGTTTACTTCATCTTCGGCACCTCCAAACATATTTCTATGGGTATGTTAATAGTTGTGTTTGTTTCTTTACAAATTGTACACAATAACACAGAGACATCGTGACAAAGTTTGTTCATAAATGCTAACCTTTCGCATAACATTTCAACTTTGGTTATACAGAATTTATTAAGTTTGATTGTGTAGGAAATTATAAGCTTATAGACACTTCCTGGAACCAACCAGCACTGAGTAATGAGTGTATAGTTTCTTGCTCAAGGAAACAACGGTTTGTCTCTAATGGGATTTGATCCATGCGGCCGGCGATCGTTACTAGTCCGACGCGTTAGACTCTCGTCCATGATGGCACTAACTTTGTAAACTGCAATTCCTATTCAAATTGTCATGTTGATTACATCCATGTTTTAGGAACTGTTGCCATATGCAGTCTGCTGACAGGCTCTGTGATATCAAGATTCTATGACCCGGCCCTAGCGTCCACAGTTTTGGGTGTGAACCTCACTAATACTTTGTCAGAAGAAGAGAAAAATATAAGTACGGACCCTAGTGATCCGATAGAAGTAGAACTACCGAACCATGTGAAATTTGACATAGCAGCATCGGTCTGTCTCCTAGTCGGTTTTGCACAGGTAAAGTATATTAAAAACACGATAAAATTACATTTGATGGACGTATTCAATATACACGGGGAGAGATGAAAATTACCATTTTTGACGAGTGTTCCTTTATTATAAACAACAGTTTTCCGTCGAACTCCGAAACAGTTATCACAAGAACTCCTGACAAGTTATCATTAAATCTCCTTCCCTCGTGTAATAGTTCCTCGCCGTGATATAAGGATTTTAGAGCAAAAAAGGTAGATGGCTGATTTTTCTATAACTGAAATTATCATCGTCTTAGTTTTGTATCTTAAATTGTTTTCATTGTACTTTGCTGATATAAATGAAAAAGATCTACACATGAATTATTAAACAATTCATATTATGTACAACAATAATACTCGTATATGATATATATGACAATGATTAAACCTCTCAATACAAAAAAAAGTATAAAATTTTACCAATAACTGACTAACTAAATGTACATTAATTCAACAGTTATATGCATTTCAATGGTGATTTTCTCAGCTTTTTATGGGCATGTTCCGAATGGGGTTCATTACCACATATATGTCGGACCCGCTGATTGGTGGTTTTACAACCGGTTGTGCAGTACATGTTGGTACAAGTCAGGTCAAATATGTGTTTGGTCTTCATATACCACGGTCTGACGGGATCTTTCAAATCATAAAGGTAAGTAAATAAATCAATTTGTCGTACATGACTGTATGTATCAAAATGTATTATTTGATACCAATGCAAACGGTAGGGTTCACTTTATATTATTGATGCTATAAGCTGCACAGGTTTGTGTGGTCGAACACGTTAAGCTAGCTTGCATTTGAGCTAATTCTTTGTGAGAGGCTGTGAAAAGGATAATGCGCATAATATGTTGTTCACTGTATATTTAGCATATTTGATAAAATCGAATCAGTCCTACTAACTATTCGTAAAATAGGAAAAACAAACGGGCCTTGTAATAATTGTTTTAAGATTTCCATTTTATAATACTCAGTCAAAGAGGGTTCTGTGTTAGATACTTCACGCCTGTTTATAATAAAGTATGTCAGTTATTTGTTGTCACATGGAATCAAACAAATGACATAGTTTAAACATGGCGCCAGAGCAGATCCAGAGCAACCTACCCATCACTTTTCTACTGGTAGTCTGACATAACCTCTTGCTGTTAGGAAATGTGGACTACTCGATATGGTAACTTTTTATTCTGAAATACCTAAAACTTGTAATGGAAAGCTCCAGTTTCAAAGCTGGTTTCGTCTATTACAAAGATTTGGTAGGTTAGGACTAATATTTTCACTTATTTTCAATTTCAGACATACGTCCTGATATTTCATCATATAGGAGAAACGAATGTGCCTACTTTGATCATGTCTCTGGTGTGTATGGTGTTTATTTACATCATAAAAGTACAGATAAATATCAGGTTCAAAGACAGACTCAAGTTTCCGGTTCCAGTCGAACTTATCGTGGTAAGCATGGTTTTGAAAGACATGAAACTGATAATTTATGTTCATTATTAAACTTTTACGAACTATATGAAATGGTTCTTACGTTTAATTCCAGTATCATTAGTTATTCTATTTAGTAGGTATACATGTTTTCATATTATCTTAGATTAAATCCTAAAATTCTTTAAAATTTGATAATCCTACAATGTGTTTTTCATTGTAATGAGGGTTCGTTATAGAACCCAAATCAGACGAAAGTAATGATCTATCAATACATGTAAATGCTTGTTATTCTTTCAATGAAATTTAATTAGAATTGTAAAATTTTAATTTCATTATTCTGTACAATTTGTGTGCAATAAAATCACACACTTATAAAAAAGCAGACGACATTTAAATTTACGGTAAATCATTTTTGCAGGTTGTCGTCGGTACGATGACGTCATATTTTCTGAATTTCTCCGAGAAGTATGGGATGAAAATTGTCGGTGAAATACCGAGAGGGTAACTGAAAAGAAAAGTATTTGCTATACAAAAACACATTTCAGCAAAATAAAATAAATTGTTGTACTCTTTTGGTCAATTATTTATTTAAAAGAAGTATGCTTTATGAAATATTCTTTATCTCCTTTATTCACTTTAAAACAAGGCTAAATTTATTTGAAAACAAGGTCTTCTTATTAATTTTCTTCAAAACGTATGGTTTTTGCTTATATAAAAAAGGATGAAAAATTTACTCTGTAATTTCCATTTGCATGTTTCAGTTTACCCGAGCCGTCTTTCCCAAGTTTGCCTTCTACCAGTGTATATACAGCAGATGTGTTTATTATAGCGATAGTGGCCTTCTCACAATGTGTAGGTCTAGCTGCGCTGATGGCGAAAAAACATGGCTACAGTTATGATGCAAATCAGGTTCGACATATATCTTTAAATAAAAAAGAAACAGAAATTTGGTAAATGAACTGGTATCACAGCGATCCTTTCGGGCCATCGTATGTGGTTTCGTCATATGAATACGTCATGTATGGAGAAAGACAAAAAATCGAAGATTCAAAAGATTGATAAATACACACGAAATAGCGAAAAGTTTATGCTATTGAGTGAAAAGTTGACGATAGATGGCTACATAACATTTGCAACCTTCTTTCTCGTTTTGGCATTGTTGTAATTGGCCTTCAATAATGTCATAGTAAATGAAAACTTGTGATAAAAGAACAACAAAAGCAACAACAAAGAAAAACAACAAAAATAACAGCAAATTTTTAATTCTGCGAAAGTACAATATTCATAACACTTTCGCGCGTTGCAATCTTTCTCTTACACACAGATTTTCGCATTATTGCAATTTATCTTATCCATCCTAATTAAAACACAGAAACAACAATAGATCGATGGCTCTAACGGAACACTATATGATTAATAAGTCTAATAAGAATTTTACAATGATAATTAACGTTTTCTCAGAACTCAATGGGCTGAAGGTTTGTTTTGTTTTATTGTTTATTTCACACCAACAGGAGTTGATAGCGTATGGTGCTGGTAATATTTTTGGCTCGTGTTTCTCGTGCTACCCTTACGCCGCCTCGGTATCGAGAAGTTCCGTGCAGGAATCGGCTGGTGGTAAAACGCAGGTAAATATTTGAACGACTATAATTTTTAGAAACAGATTCAAAGCACAAAGTATTGATTATGAAATAAAATGACATGAAGGTAGCAAAATGTAAACAAAGTTATAGTTTAACTTACATTCAAAATACCAAATCACTATCATACTAACAATATAAAAGATTGTTCAGCTGTATGGTTAATGACTTTGATTTTGACACAAAATTTAAAAATATTATTTTATAGAGAAAAGAGAAAAGGCAATTTTAGACCTCCTGGATGGTCCTTTAAAATAGAAGATTTATGTAATTGAATATCAGAGCAATACATTACAACGGAATAAAATTGTCAAAATATTTATTATATACATTTACTTGCACAAGCTTTCATTTACTTTTAGTTTAACATAGAATTGTGTAATAAAACGTAATCATGCATTCATTGTATTATTAGTCTATGTCATATGGCGTTTATTTTTATATTTTAGCTGGCCAGTGTATTTTCGGCAATACTGGTTCTTATTGTAATTGTTTCCATTGGACCATTGTTTCAAACTTTACCTAACGTAAGTTCTTTAGTGTCTAATCTAAGAGTTTTAGTCCACTTTTTATATTTAGTTGAAATATAACTCCTTTATATACTAGTTCACGTTGATCATTTTATCTCCATCTTTAACTTCAGCAATTGCCATCATATTATTTATTCATAATTCTTAGTATGTCTTTATCCTTTGAACGATCTTTTATTTAAGGGTATTTTTCATTCATTTTTCCCCAAAATAATTCACCTTTATCATGGAATTTCTTAATAGTGTGTCCCTGAATTTATTTTTGTAATATTCTCAAAGCTTTTATTTGCTTGTTATTAGTTATTGGTTTTTTGGTGTTTCTTTTCAGTGCGTTCTTGCGTCTATCATCACAGTAGCCTTACGAAGTTTATTTCTACAATTTCTAGACCTTCCAAAAATTTACAGAACGTCTGTTTACGACTGTGTATGTATATATCAAAATATGTTCTTTTCTTTTATTTTTAGGTACTCGAGGTTTCATTATATGATGTATTCTATAGCTTAGTGATAAAATCCTTGACCGCTATGACGTAAACAAGCAACAACAATGAACAACATGTGATAAAAAATAAACAAATATATAGCCTTTCAAATCTTTATACATATCCTTATCACTCTAGATATCTTGAATGGACTTGTCCATCTTTCAATAATGACAAAACCATTGATCATTTTGAGGGGATATTTCAAAATATGTTCTGGCTGAATAGGCAAAAGTCCGTGTCATGATTAGATGGCCTGGATGTGCTGGCTGATCTTGGTCTGCATTGGTCGGATGGGTAGAATCGGTTTAGAATTACCAAAGGACTAGTTCTTCTTTCTGAACAAGAAAATCATTAATTATCTTTGCATATCCACCAAAATGACTATATTTATGAATGCTTGATAAACCGCCAATCATTGTTTCACCTTTGGTGACTAAGATGCAAAAAAGGCTATCTTTAACTTGTATGAAGATAGAAATTGTATATGTTTGGTCATTCTTACTTGTGTTTACTGTATTACAGATGATCTGGATTGTGACGTTCCTGGCAGTTGTTGTTTTACATGTAGATTATGGTATTTTACTTGGCATGCTCTTTTCGTTCTTTACCGTCGTAATTCGCTCACAGAGGTATAGCCTCTTTCTTTTAAACAATTTACCCAAAAACTTTCGTACTTTTGTTATTACGCGCTTTCGCCCCATTACACGAAAGGAAGGAAGTACAATGTGCAACATGAAAAACATGGAAGCCTTGCCTCATTTCCGTTTATCTGGCTTTAGACTTCTCGTTTCATCGCAAAGCAAATTCACCAAAACTACTAAAAATAGAAAGGCGAAGGTACGAAAAACGCATTGACGATGAATCTGTAGCAATTTCGTACTTCGTCAATACGACCACTCATTCATCTAATTGGCTTATAAGTTAAAAAGTATCTATTAATATTTTTTCTCTTGATAATTGTTTTACAGTTACTGTAATTCAACTTAATATCATCAATAAATTTGAAATGATATCAAAATGCATTTGCTTCAGGTGTAAAGAAAAAATATATTAATTATTGCATAGTCACTAACTTACATAATTACTTACATAATTTAGGTCGAAACTAGAGTAATTCTATAGCGTCATATTTTAGGGCAAAAGTGAATAACCTGGAGAGGATTGAGGCCGTCCAACTTTATCAAGACAGTACGAAATACGTTCAGGTATGTTTAAAATCTTATAAGCACAATGTATTTAATTAGCGTTATAACTGTTTTCGAGTAGCAAATTGTCCCTTTCCTGTCATTTGATGATCATGATGAAGATGATGATGGTGATAATGATAGTGGTTATGCTGGTGGTGGTGATGATGAGAATGATGATGATGATAGTTGTGGTGGTGGTGGTGGTGGTGGTGATGATGATTATGATGGTGATGATGATAATAATGATGACGATGATGATAATAATATGATGATGATGATGATGATGATGATAAAAATGATGATGATGATAATGATGATGATAATTGTGATGATGATAATAATGATGATGATGAGGATTATGAGGATAATGAAACGCACAGACCTCCAAGGATCTTGGGTTCAAATCCATTTGAGGGTCATATCCAAGCTTTCTTGTTTGTTTAAAGTACAGTCTAATTCCAGCTAGCTGTAACAAAAAATGTTCAAAATTGGCTCTCAATTTTCTATCACCAGCGAGCTTAAATAATATAAATAAATATAAATAAATAAATAAATACATGCAGTTATTTCTGTTTTAGACAGGGTCGGTTTCAGGAGTAGCTATAGTTGGGTATACGTCGCCGCTGTATTACGCCAATGGTTCGTTATTTGTAAAGCAAGTCTATGCATTAACTGGTGTGGTACCGGAGAAAAAGAAGCGGCAAGTTAAGAGACAATTAAAAGCGGAAAGAATAAGGATGAGTCAGAAAAATGTAAGTTAATTGTTTGTTAGTCTGTTTTTACGCCGATTTCAGCGCATTTTGGTCTCATCTCAGCGAGTGGTTCACCAAACCGGCTTTCCTGGATAATCAACCAGTAATCATCAGTTTCTTCCAAGGCGACCTATGACTTATGTACAATCGATTTTCATTGACTTATTGTGGCGCTCATATTATCAACCTACATCGATGTTGCAAACTTTTTTATATGCCCCCAGGTTAATATTTGAAAACAAAGTGTGAAATATATCATATTTAATTACAACGTTTATGTTTTGCAAAATTAAAACAATTTCCTAAAATGCATAGAATGAAAAGTAGAAGAAAACTTATCTCATATTTTTTCCAAGAAATTATTTATGACATTTTTTTTTAAATTTCATAGCTGACTTGAAAGGACATAAACTGATACCCCGCTTGTTTACCTTACTATTGTTGCATATAGAACATCTGGTAAGCCTCCTTATCAGTGACAATAAGGTATGGCATACCTTTGAAGTCTATACTTAATGGTATAAAAGGACAGACAGCAATTCGTCCCTTTCTCATACGAATCCTATGATGCGTATATGTGGTATGTGTATTAATTTCCTTTCATGTCCTCAATATGTATGTGGTCGCATTGTCGAAAATCTCTTAAAAAATGACGAGGTTTTCAAAAGCGTATTGGAACGGAACCTTTTGGTGCTAAATTTTAATGTTCTTAAAACACTGTTGGAATCGTAAAAAAGGAGTTTAAAAGCAATTGAAACATAAAAAAATCCTTGTTTAAAACTACTTAGGACTATACATGTCAAAGAATATTAAAAGAAATATTAAAAGTTAAAGTTAAAGTTAAAAATTAAAAGAAATATTCGACCATGCGACCACATACATGCATCGAGGACATATTAGGAAAGTGACCCTGCGACCACATACACGCATCACAGAATTCCCTTTCTCGTTCGAGAAAGGGACAAAGAATTGTCCGCCCCCTTTAAGAGGCAGACTTTGAAATTTCCCATATTCCTATCGTAAATGACAAGTAGGGTAAATTTAACAAAAATGTCTAAAACTGGTTTATATACGACAAAAGTAACGCAAACCAAGCGGGTTTCGGGTAACGTCCTTTTTAGTTCGCTTTGAAATTTTAGAAAGAGCATATTTAATTTCTTGGAAAATTTTGAGTTTAAAGTTTTTTTCTACTTTTCATTTTATGTATATGACAGAATTATTCTAATTTTGCAAAACATGAACGTTTCAAAAACGTTTTATATGCATCAGATATTGGAGATAAATTTCACACTTTATTTTCAAATATTAACGGTTTAACCCGGGGGCATATTTGCAAGTATGCAAGTAATTATTCTGTTTGTTATAGGAAAGGAAACGTAAAAAAATAGATGGAACTTGAGCAGCCGACAATTCTGATACTGGTAACAATGGGTCATATAACCTGTTAAACAATAGGGCTAATTAACAAACACTCTCTATATATGTATTCTTACCAAATAAAACTAATAATTGGCTTACAAATGATTTAATTGAAAGCCATATTCTCAAGATTTGTTTTAATACGTTGGCCAAATTATGTCACATTCATGTTTTCATTTTTATGTGTAGCTATGTGCAATTAAAATGTGTACAATATAAATTGATAAACAAAATGAAGTATTTTGTAATGTATTTGTAACTTAATTGTTACTGAGATTAAAGAAAAGTGGGGTTTTCGGTGTTCCAACTACTAAAATGTTTTGTTTCTGATTTAAAGGTTATTTTCGTCTATTGTCATAATCAAGGTGTCAAGGAATTAAGTTATCTAATTTTTTTATTCTCTTATTAAGAGTTCTGCGGCTCTTCTTCCAAACATGATGGCAATGGATGATAGCAGTACGGATCCTGGTGACCTAATAAGACAAACGATTGCGTGTGCATCTCTGATGGAAGACAATATGTTACACCACATCATACTTGACCTTTCAGGCGTGGCGTTCATTGATTCTGTTGGCGCGAAAGTTTTAAGACAGGTAAGTCATGTCAAGAGAAACGTGCTGGATAAGCTATCAAAACTATGATGTATGTTTGTCTGGTTTTATGGTGCACCAACACAGTATAAGGCCCATAGCGCGCCGAAACAGGAAATATTATTTTGACTAACCTCGGATGTTACAAACTTAAAAGCAACACCAAGGGTCAAAACCACCTCATTGCTGGAGGTGAGACTCCAGTTATTCGAACCAATTCAGTCGGCTCTTACGATCACGCAGGGATAAACGGTGGATTCTGTAATTAAAAACAACCCCTCAGCCACAAGGGGCAATATGTTGGTAGAGGTTTTATTTTCGTATGACGGGCAAAAAGAAAGCAAGAAAACGTTGCCGTTTGGCGAGTTTTCAATCTTTACATTTTTCCCCATCCATTGTAAAACCTTTCAAAGGAAGCATTATTGTACGGCCCAAATATATCACACAATACAACAATATTATTTGAATGTTCCAAAACCACGAATAAGTAATACAGTACGAAGTACAATATTAAGAGTCTCGTTTGGTAAGTATGTCACTCGAGTATATTAAGATACATGTCACGCAAACATTTATAGATCGAAAGCAATAACAACACATGATATGTATATAAACAACGCTCATAAAAAGCTATTAATGAAGTCCTTACTATAATTGTACTAAAAAAAATGAAAACAACTTTTTTGCAATTATTTATACAGTGCATGTTTGTGACTTTTATTGTGTCATATTGACCTATATGTTAAATATTATTTACAGCTTGTAGAGGACTACCAGTCTGTCGATGTCGAAGTTTTGTTCAGTAATATTAACGGTCAGTATTAAAGTTATAAAAAAGTATGATAACATGATGTGATAAAAATATAAACATTATAAAATATAATAAATGTCATATATTTTTTATAAAATTTAACATATAATGGTACCACAGAATTATAACATAAAATGTGTTTATTAAATAATAACAATAAATGAGCACAGCATTATCAATAACATAATTTGATTATAAAATATGATAATGTAGCATGATAACATAGCATGATAACATATTATGATATCATAGAATGGTAATTTAGTATGATAACATAGAATGATACAATAGAATGATAATCTAGAGTGATAATACAGAATGATAATATAGTATAACCACATAATGATAACATATTATGATAACATAGAATGATAACATATTATGATAACATAGAATGATAACATATTATGATAACATAGAATGATAACATATTATGATAACATAGAATGGTAACATAGAATGATAACGTAGAATGATACCATAGTATTTTCACATAATGCTAACATAATATGATAGAAAAGAATGATAACTTAGTTCGATAACATAAAATGGTAACATAGAATGATAACATATAATGATAACATAGTATAACCACATAATGATAATATATAATGATAGCATAAAACGATAACTTAGTATGATAACATAAAATGATAGCATAGAAAGATTAGATATAATGATAGCATAGTATAACAATATATAATGAACAAAGTATGAAAGCACGGTATGATAAGGTAAACATAGAAACATAAAATGGTAGCAGAGTATGATTACATTGAATGATAACATAGCATTATAACTTAGCATGATATCATACTCTATGTTTGATAATATAGTATGATAACATAGTATTGTTGTCGTTTCATGATATTTAACTACATGAAAGTAATGTGTTTGATCCTGACACGAAATAAGGATTTTAACATATTTAATTATCTCAGACTGTTTTCTTTTTTCGGAATTTGTTTTCTTTATTTTTTTTTTTGTTTTACAGACTCATGGAGCTGATCTTTTGAATGATATCATTCGTCATAATGTGTCCGTTATGCTTACGTTCAACTAGCCACTCGTTTCAAGATATTGAAATTAATGTAGTAGCCACTTTAAACATGAATAATGATCGCTACAATACAACAACAACAGTAACAACAACATCATCAAACCACCAGCAGTCAAACATATTTAGTTTGACTGTATTTCATTATTAAGAATAACGTAAATGTGATACCATATCATCCTGTTACGACGGCATACTATCATCTGATTTCTTTCATAATAATGATATGCATATTTTTCTGAGATCAAACCATGACCTTTTCTGAATCAATCTACCGTTGTAAACAACATTCTAAATGAGTATATGCGTATGTATAAAATGTAATAAATGTACACGTATATCTAAACTCATCAGGAACACATTTTTAAGATAAAGTATGGAGGGTAACGGGGACAATATATTTTATTAAGTATATTTCAAATAAGTATGGAGGGTAATGAAAACAAAATATTTTATTAACTTAAAGGGTATTTCAGATAAAGCTCGGAGGGTAATGGAGACAAATATTTCTATAAAAAAGTATATGTCTGATGTAGTATGGAGGGTAATGGAGACAAAAGATTTAAACTTATTAATAATGTATATTTCAGATGAAGTATGGAGGGTAATGGAGACAACAGATTTTATCAAGTCATATGAAGAACGAATGTATTTGACAACTGACGACGCCCTCGATGCCATAAATCGGAAGATGCAGCGAGCAAATGAACTAGGGGTATTAGTTATCTATGTTTTAATCGAAGTCATATTAACCGTGCTTACTAAATATAGTAATTAGATATTGAAATCAGGAGCAAGATCAAACATAAAGTTTTTTTAAAAATATTTTCTTTGGCATATACATGTATATAAGAATACTTCACTATCAGTTATTATAAGTAAATAAAAATGAAAATAATAACGGAATAAATTTGTCTCACCTTAAAATAGTCAAGACAATGTTCATTTTCAACTGATTTCAAATGTGCGGTATCCATTGACCTAAATAAAGTGCTTTTTAAACATATTTAAAAAAAAACATTTTTCTTCACCCAGTCTGTTAAAAATACCCGAATCGTAATTGTTATACTTTCAATCAAATTTTATATGAAGAAAATGAAAAGTCTTTTCAATGACCCTTAAACGCGACGGACGACATAACAAATGGCACGATAAGGACACCGTATGAAACACTTTGACTTATACTTTTTTCAGCAAATTTTAAACAGAGGCAGACGCAACCGGGACGAGGATGACGACGAATTATTGACAAACAGAGTGTCTGTAATCTAAATTACATATTAAATAGAAGTGTAAGTTGAAAATATAACAGTTATAAAAAGTTAAAAATATTACAGTAACGTAAGTTACAATAAAAATATTACTGTACTAGTAACGTAAGTTACAAATATTAGAATAAAACATGCTACAAACATTACCTTAATGCATGTTTTGTAAACGTTACCGTAACGTAGATTACAAATGTTTCAAAGATATACACTACCGATACACTACGATGCACAACCGGAATATTTTTGGTTGCAGATGTAGCCTAAATATAGAATGTCATAATATGTTACATCAATATATACTGTAATTGGATAGTATCATAAATACAAATGCATCTTAAAGTATATTGGAAACGTTACTATATTGTATATTACAAGCGTAACTGTAATGTAATTTGCAAACGTTACCCTTTTTGTAAGTTATAAAAGTCATCATATAGTATGGTGCTGATATATAAGTATCGTGAATTGCGAACGTTACCTTAAAGTAAATTGGTCTACATGTATAATGGAATGTCTGTAATACAATAAATAATTACGTTGATATTATTAAGCATCAGACATACAACAAACCATGAAAGATTTATACATGGATGTTGTTGGCAATTATTAGACGCAAGATGCGATATTGCATGTATTTGTATAGCAGATAATAAAATGTTCTAGAACAAAATAATATTATTCATCATATAAATGTCATACTCAATCACTTAAGAGTTTTATTAACGTTTTGCTTTTCAAGCAATTTTCATAAGAATATAAAAGTATACATTTCTAATGTTTCATATCATCCTACGGAAAAAGTGGCCATTGTTGACCACTCCACTTTAATGTATGCTATCAAACGGTAACGAAATGTAAGTTACAAATGTTAACTGTAAGTTACGAGCGTAACCGTAAGGCATGTTACAAATGTTACGGTTATTTATGTTACATTTGTCCGTAGTGTACGTTACACACTTTAAAAGTAACATGTTTATGAACAAATGTAAACCTAGGTGTTTTATATATATATTTACTTTTGCAGATTAGATGTCAAAAGTTACGTACTTGCGGCTTACTTTGTGATCGTTATCATGAAATTTGAAGAACAAAACAACGTTGCAAGAAATAACACGGACAAAAGGAACATAGCGAATTTTCCTACCACAAAATCGTTTCTAATTAATAAACTAACTAGGATACGTGGTTTACTTCACGAAAGAGACTTTGAATCCAGCGTTTTTGTTTTCTGTTTAAACCATTTACGTATAGTTACGTGGTTTTAAATACAGCGTTTCACCATAGACCGGAAAATTTTGTGCTTTTAAAACCATTACTCTGCTATGGTTTTCTTCGGATCAAACTATTTAGAAGCATATAAAAATTAATCAGTTTTAGAGAAAAGTGATAAACCTGTAAGACATACTCAGATATTCAGAGCACCAAGTGCATTTTAGATGTATTATTTTTATATTATATACATGTACTTATTTGAAAAATAAATAAAATGTGCTTGTTTAAATGTATACTAGTCATAAGGCAGTTATTCAATCTTTATGTCATTTCTATTTTTATCATCTATAGCTGTTATTTCATGAGGTGAGCATACATAGTACGTACTTTGTTTTAGAAAGTGCCATCTCTGCAGATCAATACCTTTTTATTTAAAACAATTTAAATTCTCCCCGAAGAATGACTTTTCGAAAAATTTAATCCTAAAAGAGCAATTAGCCTATCAGCCTCAACCAAAACATTTTGCTTCGAAAGGGTGTTTCTCTGCTGAGATTGTACTGTAACCTATATTTACATCGACTATGCCATAAACGTGCATGCACCGGTAGTGTTAAGTGTTTGCCGTCACTATATAGAGCCAGGATAGCAATCAGACCAGGGTTTTATACTGTTAGTACACGTTCATTTATTTTAACTTTAATACCAAATTGAAATCCCTTTATTTTGCAATTGAACTTTTTCTAATTTAAGGACTGGCAAATCAGTAACAGAGATTTAGATTTTAGATTGCCACGGATCAGCTATACGAAATATACATTATTTGTTTTGCTAGTCTTTATTTTCATCCGTGTTTGACTGAATCATCTTCATATGAAGACGAGCGCGACCACAAAATAACCTTTTAGCGAAAAGTACACACATAACGTCACCGCGAATGTGTGTTTTAACCGCAAGTAACAAGAAGAAAATCAGAACGGGAAAGAAATTACCATGTAAACAAATTTAAGGTTGTTTTAAGGAAAGCAAACCTAAGCAAAAAAAAAAAAAATGAATTTGTGACCTTCGTGTTCATTTCTCTGACCCTTTATCGACCTTACTTACATGTTTTGCGAAGGTCATCGGGGGTGTTTTTTAGTTCTACGTTTAGCCAAAATTAACGATCATTATTATTCTGGTGACATTCCGCTTCATCAAAGCTTGAAAATCGCCGAAATGATACCTTATATTTATTTGAAATATCACTTCTCTCCGAAACAACAGGTATAACAATAAATATAAGATTTTACTTTTATGTACAAAGTTCAAGCGCTGTACATGTTATAAATAGATTCGAAATACAAATCTACATGTATGTTTAGGTGCTTTCGTTAAGAGTTCGATTTTGTTAAGATAAAGTTGAAAGGAAGTTTAGGTTTAATCACAGCGGCAATGGCGATGTGCTCCGAATAACTATTTTTGATCGATATTGTTAAAAAGCTTGAAACTTATTCTAAATTACACAGTACATGTATATATTTTACCATCTGAAAAGCCCACTGGGTAAGGGATTTTTACAATCATTGTTATAACTTACCCCCTGTGTTGCATCCGTGGGTTATAAAAATGAATGGTGTCTATGTACTTAGAATTAAAGAAAGAAACAGATATGTGTTTAGTTAATTACACTATACAAAACACACAATCAACGATAAAGATTAATATTTTTCTCCTGTTCTTCCTATTCCAACATTTTTTAAAATTTAATTTAATTAATTCTTAAAAAAGTTTTGATTATTTAAGATATTATATCTATGTTTTAAGTAATAAGAATGACCAAAAACTGTCATTTTAGTAAAAAAACATTGCGTTCTTAAAACCGCAGACATTTTGTATATTTAATAAAATCATGTGGAAGTTTCATTATAACTATGACAAAATATTGATGTTTTGACAGCATTAATTTAAACGAAGTTTAAGCCTATTTTACACCTAAGACAATTAAATTGTATAAGCCGAGGGTGTTGTTAACCGCAAGTTTAAAAATCAGTCAATGATTCACGTTTAATACCCACGGGGTCGGATGAGTAATTTCCGGTATCTTGTAACAGTATCTAAATAATCGATGTTATATTTATTTTTAGTTCTTTTATTTTAAGTGCTTGATAATTTTATGTGGATTTGCATACGGAATAAATAAATATTCAAAGTGAAGAACTGATTTTGGTTTAAACAAAATTTGAATATTTTTGTTAATGTACATAAATGAGAAAATGATGAAAAAGTCTTTAAAAATGAAAATAAAGTTTGATTATGATGGATGTAAATTTTGGTTTATTGACTGAACTTGATTAATGAAATTAGTGACGACAGTGTACTATCGAGTATTTCATCCAGATACTGCAAGTTTCATAGTCTTTTTTTCTGGGTAAATCGTTACATACATGAGTGTAGAGTTACGAAACAACAACTGTTTGCGACTCACACCCGTAACCACTTCTTTAAACAATCGTCTGTTTGAATCTGTTGGTCTAAAGAGAGTTGACGCGGCAAAAAATGGCAGGGAATGGTTTCTGTATACGTATAATGCTTAATATATAAATTATAATTATCATATAATCACCTTTATAGCATGGCCAATTTTAGTAACTTACATATTTTTATTGATGTATCATTACAGTAATATACAGTGCAAAGGAATATCGTATACGTGATATAAATTACAAACATATTAGAAAATAATCAACAGTTTTGTCTTTAAATCATACTATACTATTTGTCTAAATATACAGCTAGATAAGGCAGCGTTTCATAATCTATATCTTTTCATAATCACTCGCAGAATTAATCATGTGACCAAACAAACCTTAAGTAGCAAGATAAATTTTTGCGAACTTTTATAAAAACAAATAGTTTTCAAACTGTCTGTAAGTTTATCCATAGGAAAAAACATTGCACACTATTATGTTCTGAAGTATTGAAATGTTACTAATCCTTGAATCTATATTTAATCATCGCGTCGAAAATGAATCACCGCCGCGAAAAATCCCCTTTCTAAACCCTAAGCCATTTAACACCTAATATTGTAGTCTGTTGTGCTACGGACAACATTTGACGGACGGTTACACGTGGAACAAGACGTTTTTCGACAGTGTTGTGAAACTTGATACCCAAATCGTGCCCCCGATGACGTCTAAGCCGTCTTCACAAACAAGTTAAAAAGGTAAACAACATTTAATTGCTACAATAAAAAAGAAATAACAGAATGGCCTTATTCAATAATCTTCTTCACGTTGTGTTGAGTATCTGTAGTTGTTTGTCTTCATCCTTTAAAAAGGCAACAATAAATCAAACGCTTTTACTGGTTGCATGCATAAAGGATATTTTTAAACACATTTATAAATGAAATACAAAAAAAAAAAAAAATAAGTTTAATAAACAAATTGGAAAATACATTGATTGCTGTGCATTTTTATGGAATAAGAGAAAATCCTGTGTAGCTGGCGCCTGGAATAAAGAAAACAATTGAAAAGATATGAAGTTTATGCCATTGTTTGGGAAAATGTATAAGGTAGGTGCAACTTATATAAATGCTTGATTTATTCATTCTTAAACACAATGCAGCAGTTTTGGATAGCTTTAAATCTAATTTATGCTCAGGTACGATAAAAGAGACATTATTTTTCATTAAATACATCTTAGATCATTCGTTACTTAATAGAAAGTTCGTCCGTTTAGCTCACTAAGGAGATCATCAAATGCTGGTTCGAAACTCTAGCGAGGCGTAGTTTCTCCGCGATGATTGATCTCGGACTATCGGTCTAATGGTTATAGTGGCTCTTACAGCTAATTCAAACCCGCCCGGTTAGCTCAATATAGGTAAAACGTTGGACTTTGAATCGGGCCACCTCAGGTTCGATTCCCGGACGGCGCAGGTCACTTTCGTTGATAATTCCTGGTTAGTTATCCAGGAAAGCCGGTTAGGTTGTCCGATCGCCGACTGATGTCCAAATATGTGTTAAAATTGGCATTAAACAAAACTGATAAATAATTTAGGAAAGATAAAGTACAGAGCGAGCGATGAGCCTGTCATGTGCTTATGTTAAAAAAGAAAAAGTTTTTTTTCCAGAAATTATATTGATCTGGATTTGTTAAAACCACTTAGCTATATATTTAAGTTTAAAAATTCAAACTTTAATCATTTGCTTCAGTTTCAATTAATTTTATTGAAAATGAGTAAATTTGATAAAACTATTTTATACTTTAATTTTTTCTATCATACATTACATGACTGAACTTTGTGCAAATGTATTGATTTTATTGGAATATTAAAATGCTTGATAAAATTAATATCAGTAAAATTGTAGAGACATTTAAAGCTGCATGCCTTTCGATGAGCGAAAAAAAATCAGGAAAATTCACTTTGAGAAAAATATACTATAATTTTAAGTAAATACATTCACAATTCAAGTAATGATTTACATAATTATTATGTGCAATGAATTTTTTTGTTTTGTAGTATGAATCACCATATTTCTACTGCGTGACTAATGCAGTAAAGACTATTTTTGCATATTTTGACCATTATTTTTTTAATTTACGGGATTAAAAGTCCCTTTGAAAAGTATTTTCTTGCTTAAAATATTTTATTTAAATTTTTTCCCCAAAAAATTTTTGATGAAATTTAAGAAAAAAAATCGGGGACGTATATTGTTAAGCCCAAAAACCTTTGATTTCGAAAGTAAAAGTCCTAACAGCCTCCCATAAAGAAACGTGTTATGCAAATTTTACACATTTAAAAACATAGGCCATACAAAAAATTATGAACAGTTTTTTCTAATATTTCATGTTTTTTTTATAAAAGGGAAAATTGAAAAACCTTTTTAAACATTTTGGGTCAGAAGGGCGGTTTAAATTCATTTTATCTTGTATGCAGATCTTTATCTGTGTTTTATAAACCTTAAGGGTAACGTTTTATAACAATTAAAATTTGAATTAATTAAAACTGTCATTTAATGTTACAACGACAAATTATCGAGAGTGTAAATGCATGTTTGATGTCATTTTGATGTAATTAATTTTTGCTTTCATTCAGCTATTTGATAACTTTCAACTCAAGATAAATTTTTGGGACTGCCGTAAGAAACGTATATTTCATTTTAAGAATTATTTATAAGACGATCGCATATATTTTAGCGCAATATTTTACTGGAATTGAAACACGTGACTTACGGACTGTTTTGGAACATATATAACATCATTTTAAAAACGATGGACATTTTCTCACTACGTATACATTGGTCAAAAATACTTGAAAACATTTGTGTAAGAAGGTTGCGAAACGGTAATAGTTTAAGGTCGCTCAACGCGCAAATGACTTAGTTTTACTAAACCTGTTCATGGAGGACAGTATATAGCAAAATAGGGCAATGCCTCCCTTCGCCACCCCCGCTGCTAACACACATACTCGTACACGCAATCAAAAACATTTGAAAATAGAAAGCTATAAATTGGTATTATTAAAACTTTACTAAACACCCGCAGTAAATATGTCCAACGCAACACAATTCATGTTTAACTTAAGTGATTAGAAGCGTATTTATTTCAAACAAAATACAGCTTCAGAATTCCTAAAAAAAAAAATAATTAAAAAATCAATTTTCGGCATAAAAAAACCAATTAAAAAATCAACAACAACAAAAACAACGCATTTTGTCAAAATCAGCAAGTGCTGGTTTGCTTACCGAGGCTCAGTAATATGTACTTGATGATCTACATTTGGTCTGCATGTCAAAAGTTAGGCATGAGGGTTGTCCATTAACCAACGTGTAATATTTCTACATTCGGATATAAATTCTGCAACCGCTATTCATTAAAATACTTTTTACATAATAATTCGACAATGGTTCACTTTGGTCTATTATATAACTATTTTACATACACCGTATGAAAGTTTAAGTGAGTTCAATGAAAGATATTCCTGGAAGGAAACAACAAAATATGTAAAGAAATCTCTAGCACAGACTTTTTAGTTAAAGATCCTCATTTTAAAGAAGTTTTCATTCAAAATTAAAACAGTCCAATAGAATCTTTTTCAGGTTGGTATACAGAAATGTTTTAAGGTAGTACACCCCTAATGGGCACTATAAGGAACTGTAAAATTGACAACAAAGGACAGTTATATGCCTTAAATGTCACCTGTGTGCAAAATTTAAACAAAATTTACCGTGTGGTTTATGATTTATGGACATTTTTCTGAACTAAAACTTTGCCATTAGAAGGGCTTTTTTCAGAAATGAGGAAACTCTAAATAATCTGTAATATCATCATTATGAAAAATGTTTTCCTATTTCTAATTGTTAAGAAACAAATAATGACATTTAGGTAACAAATTAAACAAGCAAAATGATTGTTTTTAAACAAAATCTTTTTTAATATGTATAAAAATGTAACCCTACCCCACCCACTTTTAACACTTTTTTGACCATTTCCATGTGTAAAAAGCCTTTTTTAAAGTATCCCTAAAATTTTCCACAATGAGGGGCTGTTTTCAAAGTTTGCCTAAATTTTCTTAAATGTATATAGGTTGGTCTTGCAAAATATAAAATACTTTTACCGTGTAGTCTTTATTTTATTAAACTTTGAAAATCTCTGGTATCATATTTGCTATTAAATTTGGCATTATTTAGTAAATAAATACCTACAAAAATTATATAATTGAAATGAAACAATTTTTACTTCCATTAGGGATCTTAGAGATTAATAAAAAATGTTAAAAAGAAAAAAAAAGAAAGAAAAAAAAAGTTGCCCCTTGTGGGGTTTGAACCCACGCCCCTCAGTTTCAATACACTTTACAGTGATTCTAGCCTATTTGAATACTTTTCAAGGTGGAGATAGTGCATTAGGGGTGTACTACCTTAAGCGAATACTATAATTATATGAAAATTCTTGAAAACGTCTTCAATAGATTTTGATGCATGGATTATACAAAGGTTGTTTGAAATGGTTTATGTAACCAGAAAATATGATCAAGAAAGTTTTTTTTTCAGTATTGCGATCAGTTTTTTCCGCTGCTATTTTTGGAAGAACAATAGTTTTGGATTTACCAGACTGCGCATCTTGCAAATTAACTAAAAATAACTTTTTCACGTTGAATATTAAATGAAATAATTAACATTGCTATAATTTACATGATTTTTAAGATAACCACAAGATTGTTCGCTCATAACAATTTAACTCGAGATGTTAAATTATTACCAAACTACTTTTACATGAAACAACTATTAAAGGACCCTTTTTATTGGTCCTTATTCCAATGGACTTTTTCATGGTGTAATATTATCGAGGAATTTCTTTGCTCCGACCACTAAGCGTCTCAATTGTTGGTAAATAATTGTCTTGCATTATTTACTGAACGACCCTCATTAGATACCGTTAACTAATTTTGATAACTTTATTAACTTTTTTTCTGCCGTGGGTGTTTTAGAGCTTCCATGAATTCTTTTCGCACCAATTACTGTCAGCAATATCCACTTATATTGATACTACAAATTTTTTATTTTACGATTATAATTGTCAGTTTTTTGTCAATTTTATTGCCAGATGTACATGCATTGTCATGTGCAATTTCTTCAATCGCTTGCCATAAATATGCCTTGACCCATGTATATTTGTCATTTAAATGATTTAAATGATCTGTCAGAGGCAGTTTGGTGTCACGTGGTCAAATAAATGATATTTTTTACATTGTTTACTAATTAGCACAACGTGAATTAAGTAGACACAAGCTATTTTCATTCAACGGAGCTGACTTTCTTATCATCTAACATTTTGCTATTCCCCCTTCTCTTTAGTTAGGATATGGGGCGTCCGTGAGCGACTGGTTAAGGCCGTTGACTTCAAACCACTTGTCCGTCATCGCAATGGGTTCGAATTCCGTCATGGAATTTGATTTTCCTCATGTGAGGAAGCAAAAACGACAGTGGTTCTATTTAGATTCCAGTTCGTGACTAAAATAATTCACCTGAGGTCTTCTTCCACAAGAAAAGTTTGAACGTCGCCATATAACCTACACTGAGTTGGTGCAACGTAAAACCAAACAAAAACAAAAGTTATATTATACTAATAACAAGAAATTCTTTTTGGGAACTTAAATAGATCGAAAGATAAATAAATAAATAATTTTCTTTTATAAAAGTGTATGCAATTAATTTAATGATGCGCTGCATCAATTGAACCTTAGTGTGAATTATTAAAACACATACGAGCTAGACCTAAAAGTTAACCGAATTCTGTTGAAGAATATAGCACGCAGTACCCACTGTTTGCCAACATTTTGACATCCTTTTACGCATAAATTATTTTTTTAATACCATTTTTATTTCATTAAATAATTACTATCACACGACATTGCGTCGGTAACGAAAACGATACCCCTTAAAATTCACCCCTCTGTCAAACAAAAACTATTTTTGGGACATTTTTATTAATATTTTATTTTTGTGCATATGCCATGCATGTCAATAGCTCTTAGGATCAACTGGAGCATTTTTTATCATCCCCTGGGGTTTTGCTTACGTGAATGTATAAAAAATGTAAAACATGATAAATGATATGATTTCTATTTGGGAACGTTTTAACGGCTTAACGAAAAGCTACATATGAACGTAACGTTGTTAACGTTAACGTCAGTTTTGGAGCTACCGTCAGGCGGAGTAATACGAGGTAACATACTCAAGATATCATTTTTGTATCGAAGTTAAACATAGATATCTATAGTGCTAATAAAAAAAAAACATGAATATTTGTGGTTTGCTTGTTCGTGCAAAAAAAAATAATAAATAAAAAAATCGATTTTAAATTTATGTTCATGTTTTGAAAAAAAGGACAAAGTGCATTTTATTATTTAAACAAATCCATCCTGTGTTGGTCGAAGAAATTGTTATTGAATTAACAAGATATATTTTCAATAAATAAAATGTAACAAAATTTTAAAACGAAATATCTTTATAGCTTGTATAACAAAAATTTAAGATATGAAAATTTCCACTCGTCTATATCAAAATAATGGCAACTGTGATTTTTTTCAATTAAAAAAAAGAAGAAGAAAAAAATGAATAAAAAAGATACAAAACACTTACTTTTTTCTTCATTCATTTACCAAATAAATTCTACAATAATACCAAATTTAATATGTATTTTTCAAAATTTGATTTCTGATTACATTTTTCAGTGCACCTGAATGATAAACAGGTGCATATTATACATTGTAAGTAATCAATAACTTTTACAAAAGTTGGACAAGATATAAAAGTGTAATCCTTTTATTTATTGCCCTTTAGTTTTTTCAAGAAAGGAAAAAAAATCAGTAAACATATATTCAAAATATATAATTGTAACTATAAAATAAGTTAATACAAGAATATGCTTATTCGTGAAAATATAAATCACCAGGATTTTCGGAATACTGATATTAATCGGCAAAAGCTGAAATTGCTGGTATTAGAACCATTAATTCTCTTTTCTTTAAGTCAACTTTTCTTTTTCTTTTTAAAAAACAAAAGTTGCTACGGCTATTATTGCATTCATTTTTATTTTATGTTATTCTAGTTTTTTATCCAGGCATTATTCAATACAATGCATCAATGGAAAAACAATCGTGAATGCATCTTGAATTTATTGTTGTTTAAATTTTTGCTACATGTGTTTCGTACAAATCGTTTTCATAATAAAACATTTCGTAAGCGACGTGTAGGTATGAGCATATCTTCACCGTCCTTTATATTTTATGTAGATAGAAACGTTTTAATTTACGCAGGCTTTTCTGTTTTGCTTGCGATGTTTTGAACCGAATCGTGTTCGATTAAAAAAACAGAACAACCAAAACGTTGGATCTGAATTTAAATTTAATTAGTAACCTTTTGTGTATTTATTTTTGTATAGGGTTAGATTTTGGCTCTTTCCGCGAAAAAGGGTGCTTTTAGTAAATGATTATTATTTTATTGCTTTATTCAAATATATTCAGTAAACCAGTAACCCGTCTTCACGATTGTTTTGCTATTACTGTGATACTATATTTATTTTATATATTATATGTATAACACCGTGAACGCATAAACGTATACCTACTATGGAAGACCGTTGGTACATGATTTTTTTTAATTTAAGACTTCTCGGCAATCGTAAAGTCGTGACATCGTAAAATTGAATATGTTAAAGAGACACCACTGAGTTTTTTTGACATGACGGGACTAGAAATATGTTTTCATATACCATTTGAAGTTGGTGGGAACCGCGATAACTTGTGTGCAAATTTTCAGATCATTTCCTCACTATTTTTTTCAGAATCATCACTTTTATTGTGCAAAATTATCCTGTAACGAAAAGCGTTGCTTCATTTTTCATTTAAATCGGACTAAAATTGCAACAAAAGTCGGTTTAATATAATTCTGAGCACATTCCGTAGTTATCCTTAAAAACATATTTTGGAGTTTTCATTGGTGTATCGCGATATCCCCAAAGGTTCTTTTTATTAATTATTCGTTCTGTTAAACAGATAGCTGTCTAATTTCGTCTCCAAGTCAAAATGAAATGTTGCCCATCAAAAATTTACCAAACATATGCAAACTGTACAATACGCATATAGATGTTTCAAACAAAATGAATTAGAAAACAAGTTTGATTTTAAAGTGATTTTATCGTCACTTAAGTGTGCCGGGTCGACAATAAAATGGGGCGAGTCATAATGGGGGCGAATCATCAGAGGGGCCATCCTTTATATTGACAACACGGTGCCTCACTTTGTACTGTTTTCAAGAAAAGACATTTTAGTACAAAATCATGTCCTTTATGAAAAATATAGACACTTGGAGTGTTTCCCAAATTATAAAATTTCGCTCGTTGACTTTTGTTTCTGTATAGTTGTTTTTGTCGTTACGATGTGGTTAAAGGTATAATTATTTATCAAGGGTAATGATAGGGAAACATATGGTATGTTTATAAATCCATTCCCTCATTAATTGCATTTTAACAAATTATTATTATTTTTTGTCTTTAATGCATATTAAAGATATAATATCAAATATATTCATAATTATGACAGATTTTCAAAATTCTTTATTGTGATATAGAAGAATGAACCATATTAATATTAATAATTATAATGGATTGCGTTGTTGTTTTTTTTAATGAAAAGAGCAAATTGCAGAAATTGAGATTATTTAAATTTGTATGATATAATATCTTTTTTTTCGCATCAATTAAAGAAATTAAACTATTTAGTAGGATATGATACTAGATTCATTACAGTTATGATGAATTTTAAACGATTAAATAATAAATCCGTAATTCATCATTTATTTTGTCACGTATGATTATTTCACGTTTTATATATGACAATGCATCATAAATATTTTGTCATAAAGCAGAAATAATAAAAAAGATAATTGTTCATTAGGTTTATAGCTCAAGGCTTTTGACTTTTTTTTCAAGGTCATCTGCACCTTTTGATTTAAATTTAACTTCCTAGAACCGATTTGTGATTGGACTGTATCACCATTTAAGAGCTCAATCTGCAAATCCGGGCAGTTTGACCACGCGCTTCACTGTACAATTTGATTGCAGTCCGTTTTTTTTTTCAAATAAATTTTTAATTTTCATACTGTAAATATTTTAACTTTAATGAGAATGATTGAGCTTCAAAGCTGGGTAAATTCATGTCACTTCCAGCATGTTTAATGTTATTTGAACTGATCACCAAGAAAGATTTACTAGAGGTAGAATTTACAACTGAAATTTGAAACAGCAAACAAAAATATCTTGAACAAACATATACTTGACTATATGGGTTTATGCGTGATTATATGGATCTACCTATGCTTGACTAACAGAGTATATCCTTGACTTTATGGATTTATGCTTGACTATCTGGGTATATGCTTGACTATCTGGGTATTTGCTTGTCTATTTGGGTTTATGCTTGTCTTTATGGGTCTATGCTTCATTATCAGGGTCTATGCTTGAATATATGGTTCTATGCTTGACTAACTGGGTATATCCTTGACTTTTTTGATTAATGCTTGCCTATCAGGGTTTATGCTTGACTCTATTGGTCTATGCATGACTATCTGGGTATAGGCTGGTCTATAGGGTTCTATGCTTGACTATTTGGGTATAGGCTGGTCTATAGGGGTATATGATTGACTATCTGGGTATAGGCTGGTCTTTAGTGTTCTATGCTTGACTATCTGGGTATAGGCTGGTCTATAGGGGTCTTTGCTTGACTATCTGGGTATATGCTTGGATACATGGGTCTATGCCTCACTATCTGGGTATATGTTTGGATATCTGGATATATGCCTGACGATCTGGGTCTTTGCTTGACTATCTGAGTATATGCTTCATTTTATATACATTTTTTTTATTGTCTATTTCCAGCCAATACCCACCCGCCAAGGTAGAAGAACTCGCCGAACACCATTCGGGCATTGTCGTCAATCTTCCTTGAGAATGACGACGAACTGTGAATGCCGAAAACTGTCGGATTTCCGCGAACAGTTCCGAAAATTAGAAAAGGACGAAACTGCAAAGAAACCATGCTGCGTCTGCGACAAACAAAGTGCCAAAGCGAGGTTAAATCGCCTCGTTCCTATGATCAGGATAATGAAAAAATACAATTGGAAAACAGACTTTATTGCCGACATGATATGCGGTCTGACTGTCGGAATCATGCAGCTACCTCAAGGTATGGTATATCTAAAAAAGGAACATCAACACAAAATGATTCAAACCGAAAACCATTCATATTTATATAAGATTTGGTCACATGTGGTTTTCCTCAATTATGAAGTTATTACTTTAGTTCTTTCCGAATAATACCGGTATACTGACAACGTTTCTTGGTCTGTTTCCTGCTTTTGATCATTTCGATGAATATAACAAAAATGAAAAATAATGGTAGTGAATCGAACTTAGGATCCACTCAAAAAAGTTAAGAAAAAAGTTAACTACCAAGCCTTCTTGAACAGTTTTATGTATCTATTTCGGACTGCATTCGGATAGATTAGCCAATTTGAACATCAATCTTACAAATCGCATTATTATTTAGCGATACAGTTGTCTCCCCTGTATTCATTTCGCTGTACAGTTATCTAAATTGTTTTATTACAGGAATGGCGTACGCTATGTTGGCTGAAATGCCGCCGGTTGTCGGCCTTTACATGTCTTTCTTCCCTGTTCTAATATACTTTATATTTGGCTCGTCTAAACACATCTCAATGGGTTAGTATACGGCAATGTAACAATTTTCCTAATTTTATTTTGAAATTAGCAAAGATGGACATAGAAGATGGATTTCTTTTTTTTTGTACAAGTAATATTAAAAAAATGTTTCATAAATAATTATGTGTGATAGGGAATTTTCACATTCCGAGGTTCTCAGATATGACAAAACGTTATTTTTTTCAGACATGTATCAAATAAGTTATTCTTAGTATACAATATAAGACGGAATTGCACAATCGGAACGTCCTAGGCTATTATTCATAAAAAGCTTATCCGAAGACTGACGGAAAGGGCCGGAAAGTTGCGGTTGGGAATTTCAATATAACATTGTCGAATAAATGATATCATATACTATTACAGGAACTGTTGCGGTGGTTAGTCTTTTGACCGGTTCAGTAGTAGCAAAGTTTTACGTGGATGATAACGGAGGTAACAAGAACACGTTGCCTGGCAACTCGAGTCTCATCGGTAACGGCACATCAGATCCGTTTGAAGACTCAAACTCTGAACCCTTCCTGCCGGTCTCGACAAAACTAGGGATAGTGATGACGATCTCGCTGCTTGTTGGATTTACACAGGTCTGCACATTAATTAGTTTGATTTGCATTTTTTCACTGTAAATCCCCCCCCCCAAAAAAAAATGATAAAATGGACAAAAGACGTCATTTTACGATGCAGTGGATAGACCGTGCTCTGGTAAATTCAATGTGGCTTACTGCTGTGATCCGCAGTGAAAACTACCACAGCCACCATTTTAATTTTAAGATTAAAGTTTGTGTTGTATTTCAGATAATCATGGGTGTATTAAGGCTAGGATTTGTCACCACATACATGTCTGATCCTCTTATTGCCGGGTTCACAACTGGAACAGCTGTTCATGTGGGTACCAGTCAAGTCAAATATATTCTCGGTCTTAAAATCCCTCGTACAGACGGACTCTTTCAAGTTGTCAAGGTATGTAGAAAAATCAAAATCGAACAATGTAAAGTATTTAAAAAACAACAAAAAAAAATAGAAAAACACAACACAACAAAAAAAAAAAAAACAAGTTGAAGATAACTAATACCTGCACTCCATTAAACGCACTGTGCATGTCATGTATATTTATACGATTTAACTGTGACACATTTTCAACAGAAAGGTGCCCAAGCTATAACACAATTAATACTATGATTACAGGGAAAGGGATAACGAAATTCATATTCAGATGCTCGTACATTTGTTTTTATTTTCTCTAGGGTGTGATGACAGGGAATGTGATTTTAATTTTGCCAATGATACAAAAGAGAAGGAACATCAAAACACTCGGCAATCTGGCATCGCTCTCTCGCACAAACCAGATAGTCCTGTGTTTCGGTGCTCTTTCTATAATTATAACTAGTATATTAAAACTGATTAATATTACGTTTATTATATCTAATGTATGTTTTTGTTGTTTACATATTGTTAATAATTCATCAAATGCAAATAACGTTTCGTTTCAACTAACTGAAAAGTATTATGTTCTTTTTACAAGACATACAAGTTTATCTTTGAGAGGATCACACACACGAATGTGGCGACCCTGATAGTCTCGTTAATCTGTATTGTCATCCTATACCTGGTGAAAGTCCAGATAAACCAGAGGTTCAAGGCCAAACTGAAGATACCTGTACCCATTGAACTATTTGTGGTGAGTTACTTTTATATATTGTCATTCATAATTTAAACAATTTTTGGCTATAGATACCTGTCCCCAATTGAGGACTGTTAATAAGAAATCTGTCCTAACTAAACTGATCGTAGTAAGGTAACCAACACCTAAAAATTTACAATTCAAAGGACTGTTAACATACTGAACCGTTTTTAGTGAACTGATTTTACATTAAGTCTTTAAAATTGGTGGTCCCGTACTTCACTTCAGTGTTGTTATATTTTTCTGGTCCTTGCCAGCACTATAAAGTGTTGAGAATTGAGTACCGCTCAAGCCGGTGCTAGGGAGCGTGAGGGATGTTGCACGTATTCATTATCCCTCATGTACAGACTCAATCAAACCGAGTCTGCAATTCTCTTGTAATTTTGTTGTGATTAATGCTTCCGAGGGATCACATTGTTTCCAGATTTTTATATATTCGTTACCATCTGATTGCTTATTTCTTTAGTCAGTAAAACAATACACTGGACAGTCAGTCCTGTTATCAGGTGAGTGACTTGTTTACTGGAAGTTTTGTCGTGGTTACGTCGTCCTGGCCAAGTATTGTTGAAGCTGGCCATAGATAATTGTCTTAGACCATTTCAAAGTCGCATCAGCTCTCTGCAAAGTGTGTGACGCCGTGGATTATATTTCCAACACGTCATAATCAACGTCATCGTTTATACAGACGTACATTATATTCGTTCTTAATTCTTGCGATAAACATTTACAATCAAATTTTACTTCTTCCATTGCCTCGCATGGGAAATTTTATACGACGATACTAATATTGGTAAGATGCACTAAAGTATGTATATATACATGTATACGTACGTTAATGGTGTTTTCAATATTGTGTTCCAGGTAATAATCGGAACTGTGACATCATACTTTTCCCATTTTCATGAAAACTACCATATCAAGGTCGTTGGCAATGTGCCAGCAGGGTAAGACATTTCTAAATTTAGTTACATAAGATGTGCGAGATTAATTAATTGATTCTTAATACAATATGTTTTTACGACTGTTTATCAGAAGACATAAACCGGTTTCACTTCTTTCAGGCAGGATTCTCATGAAAATACATTTATGTATCAAGTATAATTATTACTTGTGTAAGTTTTTTTTCTCACAGGAACTTGAAATTCTATCAAATAACCAATATTAATGACAATATCCAAAATATTATCAACAAAAACTTATACTATATAGAGTGTATATTTTGGAAATTATCATTAATATTGGTTATTTGATAGAATTTAAGTTCCTGTATGTGGTGTTTTTCTATGTTTGTGACATAAACGGTTTTGCTTTGCGCAGATAAAAGCAGCGAAAGAAAAAACTGCAAAGACCTTACAAAACCCCAATCAAATAAACAAACAAACCAACAAACAAACAAGGAGCGAATGAAGGAAAGAAACGAAAACATTCATGTCAAATATAGTAAAAAAAAAAATACAAAAAATACCTGCACGTAGGGCAACTCGTACCAGTTACCACCACGAAAACAATGCCATTAATTAAAATGATAATGAGATCTGTTTTTTGTGCGACCAAAGGTCACAAGACACCTAGGTCAATATAGTAATACCTTAACACGTTAATGTTTTTTGTTTCAAATTTGTCACAGAAACCGCGACATTAAGACAAGTTTAAACCCAATATGATTAACATAAACTTTCAGACGACTTTGATACCTCTATCAAATACAACTTTCTAATGGCGTGTCATATGTGACCTGTGTACATAACTTGTTACAATGTCACCTGAACAATGTGTAAACACAGTGTACAATACAAAGGTTATCTTATGTAATGAAAATAAATAAAAAATGTAATGGCTTAATAAGCTGTAATTAATTGCATTTTTGTCTGAGTATACTTTGGTATGTTATTATTTTAGTCTCTGCCCTGAATGATGATATTTGATACGTATGACTCCCATTAAATTGTTTATGTGCCAATACATACAAAGCAGTGTGCGCAAAATATATTTTATAAATATAAAGTAATATAAATGAATATGAATGAAAACATTATTTTTTGTTTGAAAACTGTTGTATTATTGTAAATAAAACTCTGATAGTTTTGCCAAAATTTTACTTTGTTTGAAAATAAATTTAATTGACACTCTCTTGTTGGCATTCGTGCCTTCATCTATTCCATATTCCGCATCTGCCCGTATAGCTTGATCACCTATCCCAAAATGCTCACGATTTTCTTTTAGACTTCCAGAACCTGCGCTGCCATCATTTGAAGGTGTGGATAAATATATTGCCGATATTCCAATCATCGCTATCATCTCCTTTGCTCAATCTGTGTCGCTGGCTGCGATGATGGCGAAGAAAAATAAATATGCCATCGATGCAAACCAGGTGAGGGTCTCTCGCAACACTTAAATGAAATGACATTATGCTCATTATTTCACTGTTAAAGTATAATTAGTAATATATTTCAAAAGTTTGGCTATGATACTAGTGATTGATCAATAATTGGTAATGAAAAATTCTGATAATGCAATATAAAACTACCTATATTATAAAAAAAACACCCGCTTTTTTTAGGAATTGAACGATATTGATACATTCTGAATGATATTTAAAGACATTTTTGTTGGTTACGAGGATACATGCTTTTTTGTCATTGTAAAATATGAAACTGAACACAATTATGACAAAATATTATTTTTATGTTAACTTGTTCAATGACCATTAACACTTGCATGGGCATAACGTCACTTTGAATTACGAGTATTCTTTATGATATCATAGAGTGTTGATTTCCGATTTACCTTTTAAACCAGGCATGTGAGCTTGTTTTGAAAAACTGGAAGACCTTGCTAAAAGCAGAAATATATTGTATAGCTATAACTTTCAATGCATACATGTGTCTATATCTCTGTTAAGTCAAAACACATATGACTGATAAAGTTATGAAAAAAACTATATTTTACATTTGTTTTATCATTTAATATGTTTATTAATATTGTTCCAGGAGTTGATAGCGTACGGGGCTGGAAATGTATTCGGATCATTTTTCTCGTGCTACCCTTACGCTGCCTCCGTGTCGAGAAGTTCCGTGCAGGATTCTGCCGGTGGTAAATCTCAGGTTCGTTCCATTACTACAATGTTTGAACCCCTTTCTCCACAGTAAAAGTTTGAGAACTTTACTTTGATGTTGATATGTGATATCAGAAAATGAGTAGATTTGATTATCGTCTTTAACCGTACATTGATTTATGTCGTCATAATCAACGTCATCTTTTATGCAAATGTATATCATAATTAAATCTTTTTTGTTTGTTTCAGATTGCAAGTTTATTTTCCGCCAGTATGGTACTCATCGTGATACTCTGGCTTGGACCTTTGTTTGAATCTCTACCGAATGTGAGTATGGATGGAATGAAGTTAAATATACGCCCACAAAGCCAAACATGTCCTTTCCGTTACAAGGAAAAAGTAACCGTGATGTTTTCAGTAAAGTTTCTATCAGAGCTTATTATTTTAGAGCTAAAGTGATAAATATTGACGTCATCTCTTCAGAAGGATAGTATTTATGTACTAGGTCTAAATTTAATGATTAACCTTAATTTAATTCAAATACATATGATTCAATGCCTCGGCTATGACATCAATGTAAACGTCAGTTACATTTTATTATATAATTATTTCAGTGCGTTTTGTCCGCGATTATTGTGGTTGCATTACGTAGCCTTATCCTGCAAGTGCTGGAATTACCCAAAATATGGAGAACTTCGAAATATGACTTTGTGAGTATTATTTCAAGACCATTTTTAAAACCGACGAATGAAGCATAACCATAATATACGAAGTTCGCCAAGAAGCAGACCAAATATGACGGCAAGAATGCTTCGAAAATTATTTTATCATAGATTTTATGTTACAGCACAATTTCTTTTAAACAAAAAAGAAAGAAAGACTTGTAGTTCAGCATAGGAGTTCAATTTTGGTTAAAACACTACGTAAAGGTACATGTTACAATGAAAACACATATCTTTCGATTGTTAGTTGAATTTATATCGATAGACTATTAGTCTTATTAACAATGTTTCTATTCATATTTACCGCTTTAAAATATATTGTAGAAAACGGCTTATTCCATATTATCGTGTGTTAATAGAATATTATATAGAAAACCGAAACAGTTCTCATTTCTAATACACTTTTTTCTATCTTTATCTCTGTCAGTACATTTGGGTGGTCACATGTCTAAGTGCTACGCTATTACACGTGGATTACGGGCTAATGATTGGACTCGTGTTTTCTTTCTTCACAGTGGTGCTACGGACACAAATGTAAGTTCACAATAAATGCTCGTTTTTTCATAATATGGACAAGAGCAAAGCATTTCTTCAAGATTGCAACTGTTGACGCTTTTATCATTCTGTTTGTAAGAAGGAACATATTAATACAAATATTATGATACTCTTAAATTAAAAGTCGACACGTTTTAAATACATGTAATATAAATTATATCATGTATGGCATATTTGATTAAACTAGGAACATTTAGTTAAGTAATTGAACATATAAATACCATGTTTATAACACAAAGGATATTTTATTTAATATTTTAGGGCAAGACCAACCAGACTGGGTAAGATTACCGACCAGAACGTGTATAAAGATCCAAAGAAGTACTTGAAGGTATAAGATTTTATGTATAATATACATGCATATTGGTATGTTCTTTGAATGCATGTTTAAAGTAAATCATTATTGTTTATCATCTATGAAGAAAGCTGTCAAATAATAAAAATTAAGGTATGTATTACTTCAAGGTAACTTGAGAAAACATAGAGGATATTAATATTAATTCAGCTTTCGTTTTTAGATAAGTAAAATTATGAAAACGAGCCTCTTTAAATATAACATTTAGTTAATTGGTAAGTATATTTTGACTACAAATTACTTTTTGCAATACAGTCACTTGATTATAATACAGTTTTCGAAGTTGGAATACAATCACATAGATTGAATACAATATCGTAATTAGAATACAGTTATGTGGTTGGAATGCTATATCATGGCTGGATTACAATCACTTGATTGGAACACAATCTCGTGTTTGAAAACAAACACAGAGATGAGGTCTTTGGAACACATCCTAGTTTTTTGAATTCATCTTTGGCGTTTACAACTACGAGTATACTCACTATATGTGATGATTCAAATTACACGTGAAAGTCAATTCTCTTAATTTCGCACGATCCATCCATGAATTATTTTTTTAACATTTCCAGACCTCTCAGTTAACCAATGAAATCAAGGTGATTGGTTACAACTACCCAATATACTTTGCCAATGGAGACCTCTTTGTCCGAGAGGTGTATCGCCTAGCAACCATCAAACCGGAAGTGCTCAGAAAGCAAATTCGTAGGGCGTCTCAAATGAGTGAGAGTTTAGGACGCAGTACGACGTCAATGAGCACCATGGGGACCGACATGGGGAGTAACAATGTACGTATAATTGTATAGATTAATGTGGAGTAAATATATTTGATACATGTAAGAAAGAACTAGGTATTCTATTTTTATTTTGCAACAAAGGGGTAATAGACTGTAAAGCTTTCTTCAAGTTTTACAGAGATTTACTTAATGATTAGTATTAAATAAGAAGAGGTTCTACCTGGTATTTTTTTTATAAAATTGTAAATTCTTGGTTTCAAATTTTCTCGTTGCATTTTCTCGTTGTATTCTAAAATATCAATTTTGATAATGACAAATATTGCGAACACGTGCTTTTACCCATTGTTGATTTAAGTTTGTATCACAAAACAATTTTATGAGATAAATACTTCCGATTGTAAAGCAGTATTGTTGCCGAAGACCTTGCTCTGTAAGGAATCTATTTATTACTATGCTGTATTTGAATTATTTATAAATCTCAATACGCATTAAACCATCTTACACACCGAGACGATTGCAAAAAATCTAGATCCTCGAAACGCTTAATCATACATTATTTTTGTATTGGTAGCACTCCACACTAAATTTCAAGTTTCTGCCGTTAATGTCCTACAAGCAATATGTCTGATAAATCTGATCCCAAACTACACAACCTGGAAAGAGAAAACACATTTTGTTAAGAACATATATGTCATACCATTGCAAATCTGTAATGAAATCATCCCATGTGCAACAGTCAGGCAGTTCAAAAATTCCAATTCATTCCGTTAAAGCCAAAAATCTATAGTGGTCCGAGACCCAAAACAACATTTTTCGTCCCTCCGGCAAAAAATACCTGCAAATATACGGTCTACAAAAACTCTGTCACTGCTTTAGCAACTCCCTGTGCATGCAAAATATCACAAAGAAATAGGTGCTTGGCCTTGTAGATTTTTTGCTATTGCTGAAAGTTTGTACCCCCCTGTAAAATTACTTTTTTTCACCGAGCATGCTGTTTAAAGGCAATGTTTACAAACAATGGCGACCTTGACATCAATAATTATCAGCATGTGATTTATAACCATGTTTTCGAATTTGTCAATGATCATATTACATGTCACAAAAACAAATTTCATGCTGAAAATGCATTTTAAAGACAACCAGTCATTTAAATCCACAATAGTCACTATATCCATGAAATCCCTGGCCATTCGAAGCTGCGGCTTCATTTAGTGTGGTGTGCTGCCATTGGAAATAAAAATACTCATGACAATACACTTGTTGATTGTATCTGTGCAACCAGAAAAATAATGATGATATAATAATATAATAATAATAAACATACAGGGTTCTTGTGATTTTTATTCTAATCTTATTCCTATAAACGCCTGTTTTCAACCAAACACTTTTATATACAGACGATTGTTAAGATGCAGAGACAGGACAGTATAGCGTCGACAAATGGTCAATTACCCGAGATATATGATATCAACCCATTCGAATTTGAGATACCTGTCACCCATATCATCATAGATTTCTCTGCAGTGTCTTTTGTTGATAGTGTAGGCTGCAAAGTGATCAAAACTGTAAGTACAGATGAATATTTATACTAGTGTCGCGAAAATTGATATCAAATAATATAAAAAAAATTTATATAATAATCGCCGTGGGCGAATTAAATAAATTAAACAAAACTGGAGTAAGTTTTGATGTGCACTTTAGTTGACTTCATATCCAGGGGCTAAGAGTTCAATTAATACCTACTTTAACGAAAAGAAAGAGAGAAGAATCTTATTTATGATCATAAGGATGAGACTCTTGACCGACTTATATACAATAAAACGCCCATATGGGTTTTCTACGGAAATTATGAATTAGAGTTTACCTCACAAATGTAATCGTGCGTCAATGTTTGCTGCATTTTTTATGCCAAAATATCACTTTGTTTGATGATTTAAATATAAAGAGAACCATAAATATTCTTACGGATCATATTATTTAGTATTTTAGTATTAAAGCATATCATTTTCATCATTTTTAAACGATTGTTTTAGCCATATTTTAGGTAGTATACGAGTAGTAGTATACATTTAAGTTTGATTCATAGATGGAACTGTCTATAACTTTCAGCTGATTCAAGATTACGAGAATGTACACGTGAGGGTATACCTAACTAACATTTCAGGTATGTCAAACTTTGACAATGATAATGCACAAAAAGTGCCTTTGAATACAGATATTAAAAAGCCATTCAAATTGTAATGGTCTTTAAAGTCAGAAATCAAAGTTCATAAAACAAAAAATATGCTCATGTAAGAAATTGAAATATAGACTTTACATTATAACTCAAAAGCTAAGAGCATTCTAATATGTGTTACCACTTTGCGTTTTGATGTTCTTTTATAATATTAAAACAAGTTACTTCCCTTAATACCAATAATAACGAACGGATCGGTATTTCTTTTTTCAGATGAAATCTGGAATGTATTTGAAGCGACAGAAATCATTCCGGCGCGGAAGGATATCATGTTTGTATCCCTGGATGACGCTATAGAAGCTGCCAGAACCGACAGTAAACCGGATATAAGAGAAAACGGATTAAGTAAGGTAGGTAATCAAGTTGACTTAAGAAATATTGTCTAAACACAGTACGTTCCCTTGAAGTTGTAAGGCACTGCTATTATTTCTTACTTATGCATAGAAATAATCATCATCATCATCATCATCGACAACAACAACAACATCTTCATCATCATCACCTAACAGCAACAACATCTACATCATCATTATCATCTTTATCATAATCATCTTTATCATCATTATCGTTGTCGTCATCATCATCAACAAAATCATCATCATCATCACAACAACAACAACAACAACATCATCATCATGATCATCATCAGCAACAACAACAACAACATCATCATCATCATAAAAACAACAACAACAACAATCACCACAACAACAGCAACATCATTATCATCATCATCATCAACAACAGCACTAATATCATCATCATCATCATCGTCATCATCATCATCAACAACATCAACAACAACATTATCATCTTTATAAAAAACAACAACAACAACCACCACAACAACAGCAATATCATTATTATCATCATCATCATCATCATCATCATCAATTTAACCAAAAACAACAACAAAGTTCAACAAGTTATAAAAAGTAACGAACTTTTCTTTAATTATTATAAACTTTGCAGACAGAATTTTTATTTTTGAACTTTTATGACAAAATAGGTACTCTATTCATGAATAGAATAACAACAGTTTATTTAATCTAAAGTTGAGGGGAAAAGTCAGTTCTTCTTGTATTGTACATGGATGATCTCAAAGATTAAATGAAGATCATATGTTTTGTGAATATATATATATTATAATATCCAGTTAAGAGCTTGTGCAAGAAATGTTAATACATTATCAAATCTTTTATTTAGAAGATCAATGATAAAACAAATAACGCCTCTACCTAGGAAACTCTCAAGTTAAACGTAGAGAATGTTTTAGATCAGAAATATTTTACAAACATTTAGAATAACATGCATATGAAAAAAGAAAATACTTTTGTAGCACATACATAGTACTTTTGAAACCATAAACGAGGAGGAGACAGTCACGTGATTGGAGCATATAAAAAGGATATACCATTGTGAGCTGGTTTGATATCACCCATATTGACCTGTCCTCTGTTAGACTATAGTGTAGTAACATTAGTATCGAACTTGCTTTTGTAAAGTTTTGTAAATTTGTTGCGTACGTTGTTGTTAAATCTTTATTCTTTAAAAGGTTAAGTTAAACCAAATATTTGAAAACAGAACTGATCGACAGTACCCCTTAATATCGCCAACGCGAACAACACAAAAACAGGTTAGCACTAGTAAAATCAAGTGTCAATTGTGCAAAAACTTAACTTCTGACCGATGTGCGATTGATTTTTTTGTTCAAATTTGCGCTATGCTTTTACATGGTGAAATAATGGCACAAAGTAGAGTAATACTGTGTTCCCCCCCCCCCCCCCCACTTGCATGTCCAAAGAACACTTTTATTTTTCCAATCGTTCTCGTTTTAATTTAAATATTGACCTCTTTAATACAAATATTGACCTCTTTAATACAACATAAATGTTTGATAAAATTATGTTTGATATGTGATAATATCCATTCGGATGTTTAGTTTTGTATTATTCTTTATATGCCCATTGTATCTTAGAACAGAGATGTAACACTAGATGTTATATAAGACTTCATCGTCGGATACCCACGGCCGAACCATAACATTTTATGTGACATGTTTATCAATCGTGGGTATCCGACGATGATAAGACTTCAGTGTTTGCATGCTTTTAATTTGGCTGGACAATGTATAGACAAAATCATCATAGTAAATAAAGCACGCTTTTATTGTTCATGTACAAAGTTTCATTTAGCATAATAGGGGCCATATTCAATAACATATTAGAGTTTGAAATTTAAGCTTTGATTTATAAATATTATGTTTGCTTTTTATCTAGTGAATATGCTGATCTTTTAAACAATTATCTGTACATGTACTCATGACTTCTTACCTTTACCGCCAAACAACTTTTTAAATCTTTTATTGACTCCTATTTGATCATAACATTCAAGAAGGAATGATAAGTTTTGCATTAAATTTATGGATCTTTGACTATGTGGTAAAGTGCCCGTATTATTTACAGTGGTCCAGCAAACCAGGTACTCTCTGAGTTTGGATGCTAAACATATCTGTGTTCTTAACTGAAAGTCAGAAGTTGACATGAAATTATTTTCTTTTCAGATCTCGTTCATGTAAAGCAGACATGATAATAACATGTAATCGTTTCGTAGATGATTAACATGCAATTCAACCGGTGACTGTGCGACCAGAACTTACAGAACATTTTTTATACGATACATTTTTCCCGCATGGAATTTCTTTTTTAGGAATTTTAATTTCCCTTAAAAAACTTTTAAAAAAAAAACAATCTGAAACTTTCATTTTGTAAAAAAAAAAAAAACCAAATTACTTGAAATTTTAACGGGGCCTTTATTTTTCCCTTGGAAAAAAAAAAACAGAAAGGTTTATTCCGAAAACTCAAAATTATTTTAAACGTTGGTTTAATGTAAAAAACCCTCTCTATTTCTGAAAATAAACCTGGAGGTTTTTTAAAAGGCATTTTTTAAAGTTTGGTTCCATAATTTTATAAACAGTTTTTTTTAAAATTTTACATTTCAATTTACCAAAAACCAAGGGTTATTAAAAAATTCTTGTTAAAACAAAATCTAAATAAAAATTGTTTGTTTTCAATTATTTTGAAAAAAAACCAAAAGCTGCCTTAAAATTGCCCCTATAAAAATTGGACCTCCTTTTACATTAATTATTTTTTGACCGATTAAAAAAGAGTTTTGATAATTTATAAAAACCCTAATTATTTTTTAACATCTTTGGGCAAAATAAAAAAAAATTATAGGGGAGATTTGCGGCCCCCCTTAAAAAAAATTTTGCATTGCTTATTTTAAACTTTATTGTTTCGAAAATCGATGGGATTTTGATTATGGACCATGGTAAAAAATGTTTCTAAAGGAAATTTTCGCTAATTTTTTTTTTGCGAGTGTTCGGGCGAATTACGGCATGATTGATAATTTAAATTTTTTTCATTTTAAATTCATTAAATAATTATTTTTTCTTTGTATTTTTGAACCACCAGGAAAAAACATATTATTTTTTCATAATTTTTTTATTGTTTTTAAATGGTTTTTACAAATGTATGGTATATATATTTTAAATTCATTTAAATTTCATTTGGTGGAATATTCATAAAAGGCGTTTTTTTGCTTGGTTTTTTAAATTTCACTTTTAAAGCAAAAAAAAATTTTTTTTTATTTTCCCCTTAATTTCCAAAAAATTTTTATTTTAAAAAATTTAAAAAATTTCAAATTTTTTTGTTGTTTTAATTTTCCCAAAACAAAAAAAAATGTTTTCCCCCGTTATTAAAATTTGGGTGAAATTTTTGGGAAAGCCTTTCTTTCCCCCTCCGCGGAGGGGACCGGAGAAAAAAACCAATTTTCCCCTTGGTTTTTTTAAAGGAATTTTTTTTACGGGTTTTTGTTTTTTAAATGTACGAAAGAACTTTTTTTATCCAATTTCGTTTTTAAACTTTTTTTCAAAGGGAGTGAAAAAAAGGGCCAAAAACAACCCCCAAAATTTACCCTTTTCATGAAAAAAGTAGTTAAAATTTTCAACGTATACACAAATTTTTTTAAAAAAAATTTTTTTCAAAAATTTTCAAAAAGGGGGGAATTTTTTACTATTTAAAAACAAAATTTTTTTATTGAAAAAAAGGGTCTGTTTTAGGGGTTTTTTTTTTCGTTTTTTTTGGGGGGGTTTTTTGTTTTTGGTTTTTTTTTACGTTTTGCAAAACCGTTGGGTTTAAATGGGCAATTTTTTGGGGGACTTTTTTCCAAAACTTTTAAATTTATGGAAAAAAAGGGGGCCTCGGGTGCCCCCCGGTTTCCCTTTTAAAGGTAGGGGAAAAAAATTTTGGCCCCCAACGAGTTTAAAAAAACCACTGTCCCTTTTTTTTGGGGGGCTTTGCGCTGGAATAAGGGTTTTTTAAAAAAGGTTTTGGCCCGGGGGTTTGGGGGGTTTTTTAAAAAAAAAACCCCGCCAAAGGGGTTTTTTGGGAAATCAAATGATTTTTTAAAACCACTAAGGGGGGCGGGGGCGCCCCCCCAAAAATTAAATTTAAAAAAGGGTTTTGGGTTTTTAAACTTTGGGGAAATTTTTTTTAAAAAAAGTTTCAAAAAAATTATGGGAAAAAACAATTTTCCCCAAATTTTTCAAAAAAAAAGTTTTTTTCCGAAAAACCCAAAATTTTTTTTAAAAATTTTGGGAAAAAAAAAAAAAAACTTTCTTTTTTGGGGCTTTTTTTTTTATTTTGTTTAAAAAAATCTTTTGTCTGGGGGTTCCGTTTTTGGTTTTTTTGTTTAAAAAAATTTTTTGCTGTTTGCCCAAAATTAAATTTTTTTTCGACGTTTGGATTAAACCCAAAGGAAAAAAAAGGGGGGTTTAAGGGGAAAAAAAATTTTCTCCCCCTCAAAAAATTTCAAACCATTTTTTCAAAAAAAAGGTTGGGTTTTTTTTGGGGGGTTTTTAAAAAAAAATTTTAAAATTTTTTTAAAAAATAAAAAAATTTACTTTTCCCCCGTTTTTGAAAAAATTTCCCTGAATTCGAAAGTTTTCAAAGGAAAATTTCCTTTTTTGGGAAATTTTTGGGAAAAAAACTTAAAAAAGAAGAATTTTTTCAAAGTAAACAGGGAAAAAATTTTTTCGTTTTAAATTCATCAAAAAACAGTTTGAAAAAAAATTTTTTGGGGTTTGGGTTTTTTTTTAAAAAAAAAAAAGTTTTTGGGGCCTTTCCCCCCCGGTTTTTTCTTCAATTAAAAAAAAAAAGGTTTTTTTACTTGCCCCCACTTAAAATTAAAAAAAAATTAAAAAAAACAAAATTTCAAATTTTTTAAAAAATCTTTAAAATTTCCCTTTTAAAAAAATTCATTAAAAAACAAGGGGGAAAAGGGGGGTTTGGGAAAAAGCTGCAAAAAAAAAATTTTTCATTTTAAAAATTTTTTACTCGGGCAACATTTTTTTAAAAAAAAACTTTTTTTAACCGGGTTTTTTACCCCCCCCTTGTCATGTTTTTTTTTTCCCAAAACCCCGGGGTTTTTTTTAAAAAACCCCGCTTTTTTTAAATTTTTCCCCCCAAAAACACAAACTTTTTTATTTGCGGAGGAAAAAAAGAAATTGATGTCATAACCCCTTTTAATTAAAAAAAAACCCCATTTTTTTCCATTTTCAGGGGCTTTTTTTTCCAATCTTTTTAAATTTTTTAAAATTTTTTATCCCCCCTTTTCCCCTTTTTTTATTTAGTTTTTTTATAGGGGAGTGGGTTAAAAAAATTTTCGAGAAAAAAAAATTTTCCCCCCTTTTTTACCCTTTCCCAACTTTTTTTTGGGCGGCTTTTCCTTGTTTAAAAAATTAAATTCCTTTTCTTTTTCCCGGGAAAAAAAATTGGGTTTTTCTTTTCCTGTAAAAAAACAAAAAAACCTATTTTTTCCCGGGGGGCCAAAAATTCCCATTCCTTTTTCCCGGGTTTCCCTTTAAATTTTTTTAATTTAAAATTTTTCCCGTTCCCCAATATTTTATGAAACCCCCTTTGCCCAAAAAATTGTTTAAATTTTCCTTTTTCCCCGGAATTCTTTTTCCCTTTTTCCAGTTTTAAAAAATTTGAAAAACCCCCCGTTTTTTCCTTTTTTTAAGGGGGCCCGGGGCCCCTTTTTTTTCAAAAAAATTGATATTTTTCCCCTTTAAAGGCAAAAATTTTTTTTTCCCAAAATTAATTTTTCTTTTTTTTCCCTTTTTTAAACCCCTTTTTTGCCAAAAAAATTTAGGCTTACTTTTTTTAAAATTTTGGAGGGTTTTCCCATTTTTTTTCCGGGGAAAAAAAAAAAACTTTTTTCTTTTAAATTTTTTTTCTTTTTATGTTTTTGCAAAAAAAAAAATTTTCCCAAAGGTTGTTTTTTGTTTAGGGGACAAAAAAAAAAAAAAACCGTTTTCCGTTTTGGTTGATTTTTTGTTTTGGGGAACCCCCTCGCCAAAAAAAAAAATTTCCCCCCGTGAAAAAATTTTTTGGGCCTGAAAGAAAACCAAAAAAACCAATTTTTTTCCCAATTTTCCCCCCCAAAATTTTTTGGGAAACCCCAAACCCATTTTTAAAAGTTTAAAGAAAAAAAAATTTCCCCCGGGGCTTTAAGTTCACATTACACCAAAAAAATATTTTTTTACGATAAGGCCCAAAAAAAAAACCAAAGGGGATGCTTTAAATTTTTTTGCTACAAAAAAACCTTCTTTTTATTTCTTGTTAAAGGGAAAAAAAACCAAACCTGGGCCACCCGAGTGGTAATATTTGCCAATTAAAATAATGTAAAAACAGTTTTAATTTTTGGGCAAAAAAAAAAAAACAAACCCATATTGGGGAACAAAAAAAAAAAAACGGGCACTAAAGTTTGTATAAAAAAAACTAACAAAAAGCGGTTAAAGGGGAAAAATATAGCGGGAAAAAATTTTGTGGTCTTTTGGGGGCCGGAAAACTTCTCGGGGCTATATTCCGGGGCAAAAAACTCTTTTTCACGTCGCCAAAATTGTTCTTTGCTTTATTTGGCGTTTAACTTCGTATAAGCATTTAAAAATTTTAGGGGGGAGGCATTTTGCCGACTATTGAGGAAACAAAATGGGCATAAGAAACAAACAATGAAAGATCAATCCAGGGCCATATCCTATCTATGAAATAGATATAACTTGCACTGAAACCTGGCTGACATGTTGTAATTGTTGAATTGGAGTCTTTTAGGACGTTTACTGTGCTTAGTTCAAAACCAACTAACATATGTAAATTTATTAAAATACACGTTAATACTGTCACAATAGTAACAATTAAAGCCACTTTGTTACTTCTTCCAATGCGCATTTTTATTGGCAACCAAACACAAACTACACGTTCAACAGTTACTCCAACTATAAGCCATGATGAAATATGTGTTGATGTGTAAACTATAAACACATGTAGCTTACACACCACCGTGCTTATGTCACGAATGTCTACTTTTAGATATCCAGATATTATAACTCTCAAAAGTCCACTCCATAGTGCTATGAAATCTACTATTGTCAAAGCAATAAAAAACACGGCCGTAGATAAGCACCTTGTCTTAGGCCGTGTAAGCACACAAAGTGACAAGATATTGCCAATTGTACCAACACACAGAATAACAATAGGCACAGTTTTCTGCAAATTTTCCGTAATTTCACGTATATTCTCAGCCATTCTTTGTTTATTTTAGCCACTCATTCATTTTATAAAAAAAATGTCACATCTATTTATCAATATTTTAATACTACCCCCTTTGCCATTTTACAGTGAATATTTTTGTTATACATTATTTCAATCTTTTGTCGGATAATTAGTACGAAAGGCCTTGGGGGGAAAACAATTCGATGATAACAGGAGATACCATCGTAACATCAAATTAATTTTTCTTAACTAATAACACATACTAATTAGGTGAGTCGGTAAATTAGAATCTTAGTCATTATAGGTATGTCTATATATTTCAACAAATCCTAGATATTTTCTTTAAATTAAATTGAAATTTCATTCACAATTTGATCGATAAATACATATATATATATTCTTACCATTTTACAAAATGAGTTGAAAATATCACCGAGCAGGGTTTAGTCTTCACTTATGTTGCAAGAACTTGACACCCAATCATTTTTTGGTGAATTCTTATTATTTCTAAATATTTGATTTAACCTTTAGAGAGCTTGTGGGATTTGGTTCGTTCCATGTGAACCAGTGCAGGCCAAATGCGGCCGGGATATCCTTGATGACTGAATAAAGTATTACACTGTTTGCTGTTCAATCATAATTTAGACACCTTTTCAAACAATGATGAATGGTTTTGGTCAGATTGAACGAAAAACATGTCTGTTTAGATATATAAGGTTTATTGTGACAGTATGTTTCTAAACCATTTATCTTTCTCTTGTGTTTGAGTAAGGGAGATCTGAAATTTTCTGAAAAAATATTGAAAACTGTACTACTTGATATTTTCGATAACGCTATAAGAGGTACAAAAATTTAAAATATAAATAAATAGATAAATAAATAAATAAATAAATAATAATTATAATAATGATAATAATAATAATAATAATAATAATAATAATAATAATAATAATAATAATAATAATAATAATAATAATGATTATAATAATATTTCTAATAAAAATAAACAAAATCGTAAACGTATTCTTCTCCAGTGTAACACTTTCATATGCAGTCAAACTTGCTTTAAACTAGGGCTATAGAAATGGCGTTATCTGTAAAGCTAAGGTGTATGTGCGTATTTGGTAAAAATATACTTTATTTGTATTCGAGAGGAGATGGATTTTTTTATATTAAATAATTAAGATATTTTTATCTTTTTCTTATTAAATGATACGCTAGTATCATATTTCATGAAAGGTGTCGTTGAACATGCATTTACTATCAGGAATATGGTTATGCTTTTTATTTGTAAGATATTCCTTCAACCTACAGTATATCTATTTAAGATCACGCACACTCAATGTAATCGCTGCGTCAGTAGGCGTAAAATTTCATTTTTTTTAGAATTATTATAAATTTTAAGCTGGGCTTGAAAGCAGGGTCATGAAAATAATATATGAATGCGATTTGTATTACAACATGTTTAAAATTTCACATCGCAAAATAATGTCACAACATAAATGATATGAAATAAATGATTTAGAAAATACAACAATACTGTTTCAATTATAAAGGATCAATAACCGCACAGTTCTGAATTAAAAGTTTGCTCTCCCAAGATAAAACAAATGGTTGCAAGAGGTAATTTTCAATAAAAGTATTTGTCCATTTCCCATTATTCAATTCAATATTGGCATTATAAAACAATTGTTATTTAATATTCATGTTTTGTTTGCAGATCAAACCTTTTTTATGTTATGTTTTTTTTAATCAGTGCAAAGAAATAGTAGTCTTTAACTGCCTGTTAATACCGTACTTAAAGAAAATCAAACATGTTAAAGAAATGAGATGCTGTATGGTTTTCTCGGTGACATGAGTTTCCTCTGATTTTCCGCCCGTCATGTGGGGTCATGGCATTTGCTTTACAGAACATTTGACTCGATTTTGTTTGTGTAAAATCTTAATGATGCCGAATAAAAACACTTAAACATGGATTGCAGTCCATGTCCAATATTTATATATATGAAATCTTCATGGTCGCTTATTACTACACAGCCAAATGATTCATATAAATATTATAAACATGCTCTTATCTATAAATAAATTAGATGAACATTAAAACCACATAGCAAAAGCATAGCATCATTCTTATTATGTCTAAAATAAAAAAAATAAAAACACCCCCCCCCCCCAGAAAAAAAAGAAAAAAAGAAAAAAGATAAAACAACAAGAAAAACAACAAAACAAAAAACAGAACAAAAAACAAACAAACAAGAAAAAAAGAACAACAACAACAACAAAAAAAAATCAAACATCAAACAAACAAAACGAAACAAAACAGAACCTGTAGGATCCTCATTTTCGTATAGTATTATGATATTACAATTTGTTTACAATTTTTGTAAATCCTTTTTCTCGTTTACTTCCAAAGGTAATGTGTTATATTATATCATATAGTATATACATTCCACCTTTAAGGTGCATAAACTTCTCCACGCTGAGTATCAAATTTACGAATACTCTTTAACGCTGTAAAGAATTCAACGTTATTAAAGAACTCGACACCATCAAATACCGAAGATTGTATCTTTCATCATCAGATATTGTATCATAGTATCTTACAAAAAGTCATGCACTATGAAGATTTAAGTTAAAAGATATATAAAAGCGGTATCTATTAACAATTTTTATTTGACTTAACTTTATTTGATTGCCTGTGTTTAAAATGATTTGAATAAATGTGTATAATATACGCTAGTGGTAAAGATAATCTGATGATATTCATTATTATGTAGTTATCAAAATTAAGTAAAATTCGTTCTATTATTTGTTGTTTATTTTACTTGTCAGGATCCTTTTGATAAACAGTCTGAAATATTCGTAAATTACGGTTAGAATTCAGAGATGTCAAATGTTTGAGACAAAACTTATTCTGGTACTGGCCATAAAATGAATAAGATTGAAACAGCACCGTTTTCACATGAACATGATTATAACAGCATACTTTTAACATCGATATGCTTGTAACTGCACAATTTTAACAAGAACATGATTGTAACAGCACAATCTTAACAAGAACATGATTGTAACAGCACAATTTTAACAAGAACATGATTGTTACAGCACAATCTTAACAAGAACATGATTGTAACAGCACAATTTTAACAAGAACATGATTGCAACAGCACATTCTTTACATGGATATGATTGTAACAGCACAATCTTTAATTGGATATGATTGTTACAGCACACTCTTTACATGGATATGACTATAACAGCACAATCGTTGCATGGATATGATTGTAACGGCACAATCTTTAATTGGATATGATTGTTACAGCACACTCTTTACATGGATATGACTATAACAGCACAATCTTTACATGGATATGAATGTAACAGAACAATCTTTACATGAATAAAATTTTAACAGCACAATCTTTAGATAGATATGCTTGTAACAGCACAATTTTTACATGGATATGATTTGACAGCACAATCTTTATATTGATATGATTTTAACAGCACAATCTTAATATTGATATGATAATTGTAACAGCACCATCTTAATTTTGATATGATATTTGTAACAGCACAATCTTTACATGGATATGATTGTAAAAACACCTTTTTCACAAGGTTTTATTTAATCTTTATTGAAATTATATTAACACTTAGGAATTCGTTCGTGGCTGGATCAGTTTTTTTTTATATACATTGAAGTATACACGTATCTAAATAAGAATTGTATTTGTCAGGTTGTCGCTGCATCATTAAACTTAACTTCAAATATGAAGTATATTCCCTTTCAGATGGCATCAATGAAATAAAAGTATGTCGACGATTGAATTGTTAATAACTGATTTAGAGCATCCACATACTTTTATCATATAAATAGACTTGTAACAACTGTTTTTAATTTCCATATTTTCAAAAATGAAAAAAAAAAAAAAAAAAAAAAAAAAAAAAAAATAAAAATGGTTCTTAAATGTGCCTTCGATAAACAATGTAAATGCAATAATGTAACAGCGGCGAGTAATGACGTTGAAAAATGAAAATTCGTAAATCGAAAAATAAATGGATCAACGTTGTGTATCAGCAGTTTTCTAGTTATAATCACCTTTCAATAATAAATGTTGCCACAATTTTAGATTACCCGTAACGTCATTTGTGTGTAACAGAATACGTTTATTAACCTTTACAAAAGGCAAGCTGTCACAAAATATCACAGAACAATCTGCTCTTCAAACAGCAGCACTGTTCCTTATTTTATCTTCTATATATGTATGTAATATCTAAACATGCGTGTCATATTCGTTATCGCAATCATACCTTTATGTCACGAAAGCAGGATCAATTGTGATTTTTTTATTTCTATGTAACAACAGTTCTATCATTAAATGAGGCATTCATTTATCAGGGTAACGGAACATATTTCAGATAAATCTTACATATATTATCATTAAATAAATCAACAAAAATAGGTGTTTTTTTCACCGAATCAACCCTATTAAGGGCTTTCCAGCTTTACTTGTGTAAAACGACCTTAGGTACTTACCCATCCGTTATTGCTGGTACGAACTGGCACCTGGATAGAATCACTGACGTGCCGATCAGTGGTTGAATAGCCTCATCACATGTCAATGACGTGACCATAAAATTGTCTTATGAACAAACTTATGAATAAGCCTTGTTTCATTAGAAGATGTGGACACATGTGAAAGAAGCTAGGATCTTTTATTCATATATTTAGCATTTATTTACCCTTAGTTTTACCTAAGGCCTTAACTTAAAAGTTATTGCTTGGAGGTTTCTTTTATGTTCTGAGATGTCTTCACGGACATTCTTTCGGGAAAGATTGATATACTTCACTGACATGAAGGTCCAAGGATATAATGCAATACATAGTCCATATATTGCTCGAATGACCAAGTCATCAAACAGGGGTATGAAAGCAAGTTTCGTATATTTGGTTATGATTCTAACTTCCATTAATTGTATTATTATCCATTTCGTCACGGTTATATTGTAATTTAAACAGTATATTTGGCATTTATTTACCCTTAGTTTTACTTAAGACATTAACTTAAAAGTTATTGCTTGGAAGTTTCTTTTATGTTCTGACATGTCTTCAAGGACAGTTTTTCATGCGGAAATGTTAAAATACTTCGCTCCCATGAAGGTCCAAGGATATAATGCCATACATAGTCCATGTATTCAGCAAACAGGGGTATGAAAGTAAGTTTCGTATATTTGTTATGTTTCTAACTTCCATTAATAGTATTATTATCCATTTCATCACTGTTATGTTGTAATTTAAAACATGTGTTAGACATTATGAATTTACAGATTATCTTTAATTGCAAAATATCACGATACACCAAAAGGTACATTTTTTAAAGTAGATTTTTAAAAGTTAGGTTGAAGATAACTTATAGTAATTTTACAGTAAGATTATCAAATACAATGTTTATGTCCATGTGTACTTAAAAACCATGTGTTGTAATTAGCAATATTGAATATTCAACATTGACAGGCATAAACAGTGCAAAGTTTTAGTACATTGTAACATATCAACACACATTGTGCGTTTTTACGTAATCATGTTGAAGAATCATGCTCTGGGTGATACCTATTTACATATTCATTAAATGTGTTAAATGAAAGCATGAATTACGCATTCCCCATAGTGCTGATCACGGACAAAGTTTTTTGATTTATGCTAATTGCATGCGGTATCAGACTTTGTTTTATTGTGGGCTTGTTTTTTCTATGACAATTAAATATGCTTCATTATCAGTGCTAAATAATATCGTTCTGGGACAGTTAATTTTCAGCATTTTACTTCAAACGTTTTTATAGTGTTTTGTTACTTCTAGTAATCAAATATATTAGGCAAGAAAAAGAAGAAAAGTAAAGGAAATTTTCAAAAATGCGAAAAGGGCAATTGACAAAATAGAAGAAATATATTATATAAAGCCTTTCTTGTACTAGGAGACAGTTTGAGTCAGCAACGCATACCGTTGTATATTATACAAAAATGAATGGACTTTTTAGCTGGTTAATATGATGTGATATGTAATGGAAGAAATATTGACCTATGTTTTTGATAAATAAATAATATACTTGTAAGCAAATCATAAAAACGCATTTTTTATATAATATAGTACATTATTATACAATAATCTGAACTCATGGTAGCTTTAGCAAAATGTATTAATTTTGATTAACCTTCAAAATGACATACTGTAAATTTATTATTTTTGCTATTGATTTTCCCACAAGATGCCGATCATTCGAAGTGAAAATGAGTTACATTTAAATGGTTCGCTAAAAATAATGGCTACCTCAAAAACTTTTTGTTATTTAACTTTTAGATGGAAAAAATATTGATAACATAAGTGTCGTGGATGTAAATAACTTTATTAATGTAGTACAATAAGATACAGGAGTGACAGCTTGAATTAAAAAACAACAACAACATATTGGTGCCGTCTCGCCTTCAAAGCTTATGCATGCCATGTTGCTATGCTTACAAGTATTCAGAACCGATAATCTATTATATCAAGTCTAAGAAATAAAAATGTACTCTTATTCGAGTAAATGTACGGACAGAGAATAAAATGAAGGTTTAGTTACTATGCTAAATAATAGTAAGATCAGCTTCCAAAATTGTTGCATGGTGATCTGTCAACAATAGATTATGGAAAACCTTTGCTGACTGAAAAGGAAACTAATAGGGCAGGATGTAAAATACCTGTCAAGTCTCAAGGTCAAATAAGTGAAATGTTAAGTAAAGGGGTCAGGTCTGCCAAATCTGACACTAACACTTCACATGAATGTCTAACAGGTTCGTTCAATAATTAAAAGATAGTCATATCTGCTTGAACAAAAATAAAGATAGCTCACACACAAACCTTGATAAACCATCAACAAGCACCAAACAATCAGACAAAAAAACTGAGCGTAATATTGTAATACTCATTTTTCATAATGGCATGACAGATTATAGTTTTAACATTTGTTTTGATTTCGAGACATATTGCCCATTTATTCTCCGGAATGTAAACAAAAAAACACTGCCTGAAAATTGTGCATGTCATTGCAAAACTTCTATAGTCTCATCAGATTTGTTGATCACTATATAGCTACCATTCATTTATATTTAACTTAATATTTAGATACTGCTGATCAGAATATCGCACTTAATACTTTGTTAAATTTTGCTTTCCTTTTCAATTTACACATATCATTAAAATATATTTATTTGCTATAAAATGATTCAAAGATAATGTACAATCCAATCCGTTGTAAAACCATGACATATTTCTCCAATATATTTTTATCTGTACGCACGTAAATAAAAGAAAAAAAATATTTGTTTTAAATTCAGGTTTGTCTATTAGCATCGCATGTATGTCGCCCGTATTTGTGGAGAAACAATAAACACTTTAAAGTTGTTTGTGAATAATTCAATTGCACAGTAATTACAGTCTTACAGGATAACCTTGACCTCGTATATCATATATTGTCCCGTTTTGATCGGTGCTCTGCATGTTATTACTATGTAAGTATGTATCAGTTTGACATAACGAGAGCATTGTGTATTTAAATGTTCAAGTAAAAACGCATAAAATTCTCAAATGGATGCTGTAATTTACAGTTCAGAAACAATAAAAGAAAAATAGTTCAGTTATAAATCTATACCTTAAGGGCTTTAGCAAGATCTTTTTTCATCATGAATTTTGTTTGTTTTGCTTTACCGGATATCACTTTGATATTTTACATTTAAATATTTTTTAAATTAGTATATTTGTTCGTTGGAATCCTACCAACTTCAATCACGATCAAATATTTTAGCCTGAAGATCAGCGAATAAAATGCTGGATATTATCAGTGATGAAAACGGTTTCTTAAGTAGTTTACATTAACATATACTTTGGCATCAACTTGGCAGATATTAATAAAATCAACTAATTTAAAGTATCTTGTAAACATTGTTTCTTCTTTTTTAGTTACAATTTATCTTTTGGAATAAAAATAACCGACAGTTACAGGATGTAAAGCTATATCTCATTAATATTGTTCATTTGATATAAAAACGGTGAATAATCCAGTTTCCGATTTAAGTAAGTGTTATTATATAGAACGTTACTATTATGTAACAGACATGAAAATTGTACGTTATCAATATAAAATATGTAGTAGGATTATTACCGTTTAGCTATACTTTGCGCCTTTTCTACAGTTACTTTTCAAATATTCTGTTACGAAATTCAAACTGAAGGCAGCAAAGATAACATCTTACACTTTAATGTTTGTCCTTTGAAGATGCAACCATGCGATATAAAGTCCCCGCCCTTTAAAATAGCCCATACAATAATAATATAAAATAACTTTATACAACCATTGTGTTTAGCACAATTTTCATAAAATGACAACGAATGTAGTATTCTCTATATAGAGTCAGCAAACGTACAAAAAGAAGACAAAATTACAGTTAGACGAATCATTTTTATATAAGTGATATCAGGAAATAATGACTATGTTACATTGAGAGCAAACAAATTATTAGACTAAGCTTACATAAGACGATATCTTTGGTCACTTCGCTTAATACTGGCCATACATATGTATGTATTATTTTCTATTTTTTCTTCATTTTTCTCATTCTTCACAGTTTTCCATTATATATGTTTGTATCTTCTTAATTAAGTAATTACTGTGTACAATGGGATATCTAATTTGTTGAATTTTTAAGTTTTTAGTACACTTTAAGCAGGACTTACATGTAAAGCATGGAAAAATGTATGAATAAGCCATGAACTGTAATGCATATTAACTTATTGGCGTAATTGCCATTCACATGATACTGAAACAAAAAGAAACGAAATGAATTAATTATAACATTTTGTAAATAAAACACTCCCCTTACAATTACAATTACACATGATCAATAAGCACTCATTTCTGAACAAAGAGTAATGAAAGGTGATAGGATAAATCAAACTTAAACTCATGGTAACATGAGGTAAATTTCAATAAAACCTTTGTTCTTTTCAGTCGTTACGCTATTCAACATTGGTGGTAAAAATAATTGTCATATAATATTCATGATTTGTTTGCAGAACATTCCCTTTTTTGCTTTGCTTTTCGAAATCAATACATACAGAAAACAGTCTTTGAACTAGCTTCTGACACTAACGGTCATGTTTTTAAAAGTATCAAACGTTTTATAAGGTAGGACATATCAGTCAATCCTGAATCTGTAAAACAGGACCAACACTAAAAAATTCAGTCCAAAACTATTATTTGCCAAGTATTTAACAAGCACTGGCTTTTTGTAGATTGTTCAGTTAGAATACCCAACACGCTGAAATTGAAATATGTTAATATTCATATAAACGTGCATTAAAAATGTCATTTTGGAAAAAATGTTATTATAGACGTTCTCATTATTTCATTTATTAACCAAACAATATGCACATTGCATTTGCGTTATAATCGCATGAACGTCTCTCCTTCAGAACTTACGGTGCTCACAGATTGTGTATGAAAGTTCCGCGTATTATGCATTGATTCTGAGATAGTTCTTCTCCGCTTGCAGAAAAGGTTCTTCAAATCTCTACGAAACTTTGATCCACAAAAGATATATAGCACAAAATTAATTGCACTGTTTGTATGCAACAACATCAGAAATATTGTCCCAGTAAGCATCAAGTTTGCAATGCGTTCTGGTGTTATTGTTTCCACTGGAAACCAATATGGCTGTCCTATTGCGAAGATGGAAAAGGGAGAGACCAAGGAGGAGAATGTTATGTTTAAAACGACTGCTGTACTTGTGAAATGAGACGCCGTACGGTTTTCACGGCGATATAAGTGGCCTCTAAGTTCCTGTCCGCTATGCGTAGTCACTGTACTTGCTTTTCGGAAATTTTGACTCGATTGTAATGTGTGTATAACCATTACGTTGCCACAAAGAAGCACACTAAATGGAACAGCGAATGCAAGAACAAAGTCAATCCAAGTCCAGTATTTAAACATGAAATCTTCATGCTTGCTAATCACCATGCAGTCAAGTGATTGATATAAATCATTATATACATGTTCATATCCATAAATAAGATGAGCATTCAAACCAGCTATAACTAAGACAAGGACGAGTAGGCTCAGAATAACCTTCCTTCTTGTAAAAACATCCCTCACTCTATGCGGATATCTCACACTGAACACCCGCTCGACTGTTACAAGCACAAGAATCCACGGCGACAGTTGAAACAGAAAATATGACATGAAAACATGAAATTTGCACGCACCATTTGAAGAAGTCCTTAAATTTATCTCAAACATATGACTGAGCCATTTCACCAGTACGGAATTCATGAGAATCAATGTGTCGGTAACTGTGAGGAATATCAACATAAAACCTGTCGAAGTTTTTCTAGTACTTGCCTGTGCCAAAACGATCACAGATAAAATGTTTCCTGTAAGTCCAATGCTTAATAATATCGGTGGGTATATTGTCAGTATTTTATCAATAATTTCAAACTTTAAATCCTCCGACATAATTGCCAAAAAGCAAAACAAAATTGTTAACATTAAACAGCAAATTATTACCACATAATAATAAATACGCGGCTGATAAACTGAAGAAAATTATGAACGTTTTTGATAGCACACACGATACAAGTTATTGTAATAAATATTAATTAAAATATTAACGCCAAATAATTTTCATTGCACTTATCCTGTTTGTACAACTTTATCATTTACAGCCAACAAATAGACCTGTACGATGTGCAATTTTGTAAACATCTATCACAAGAAGATCGCAAGTTGTTTATCAATTTTGTAAATCCTTGTTATTAAGCTTGCAGTGTGTTATATTAAAATGTACAACATCTAGGATACACGGATAGTTTTTATCTCTGCTCTCAGTCCCTTTTATACTCGCTGTATCGAATTTACGATTGCTTACAAATGGCTTTTTTATTCAGCGCTATTCAACAGTACGACACTTTAAAACTTCGTATAATAATAACTAACGCAAACCTATTTATTTTGAAATTTTGAATATACGCTTATTTATATCTAGAGAAAACTTAAAAAAGTGAAAAGCCTAGTATGCTTTAAAAATAACCAAATGTGTTAAGTATTTGAGAAATAGTGACAGCAATGAGGGTCTCACTGTATTAAATTAGTCAGCTCACAAACATCTAACAGGCAGAAAATGGAAAGACTCACAACACATTTCTAGAATGTGATGGTAAATGTTCAACGCTCAGGCCCTAATTTGTTTTTATCTGATCGCTGACGTCTTCGCAGATATTTAATTATCCTGATATCAACTAATACTAATATAAATAGAGAAGGAAGGCTTTTATTTTAGTTAATCATTGGATAAGCATAATTGATTAATTATCACAATCAAGTAAAATGTATTCAATTTTATTGTTGTTTATCATACTTGTTTGGGTTCTTCAATTATACAGTCTGAAACATTTGTTATGTAATATCAAATGATTTGGATAAAACGTTTTTTTCTCGCATTGTAGATAAAATAACCATTATTGTAACAAAACCTTTCCGACTGATTGTGATGTAATTTTATTGCAAATTTTAGCAATCTGCCTGTAATATTTCGTGTCCTCCTCTCTTGAATATCAATTCATGAAATAAACTATTATATTCATTTCGTCAGTAAATTATTAATTTAAGTATAAAACAGGTCTTTCAAGATATGAGTGTAGAATGTTTAAGAAGATTTTAGGTTTACAAACATTTCGTTGATTGTGTGAACGTGATTATTTGTAAATATAACAATTTGTTGAATAGTACAGTCTCATTTTTTATCGATCATGTTAAACATTATATTCTGAGTAGGAAGTTTGCTACTTATTCAGTTGATAAAATAAAATATGTACGTATTCAGGACGAGCTAAATAACCTCAGCTCCCCCAAAACATCAAAATGTCATTTTAGTTAGTTCCGTCCATTGTTTTCTCGTTTATTTGGTGATTCCAGGAATTACCCTACAGTGTTACATTGAAGGTTTCAGTACCGTATATGAACAGGCCCAATCAAACCGATTCTGCAACATTTTCAATTTTGCTGTGTTGGGCTTTGGTTTAAACAGTATTTATTTCATATAATACAAACATATGCAATTATGAGACAACAATATTGTATTATTAAACAGTATTAAAAAGGAAGTCAAAGACTTATGTAGAATTTTTTCCTGTAAATTGTAAAAAATAAAGCAAATCATAATGTAACAACATGTACTTGGGTTTTCTTTAGGGATTCTGGCCGATTTGGCTTTCTTTAGGGATTCTGGCCGGTGAAACAGAGCCTGCAACATTTTCAATTTTGCTGTGTTGGGCTTTCTTTTTTAGGGATTCTGGCCAATCAAACCGAGCCTGCAACATTTTAAATTTTGATATGTTGCGCTGTCTTTGGGGATTCTGTTTTTCTCTATTTTGTATGCATATCTAAAATACATCCACACAAAGATACAACGGAAACATTTCAATCGCCATTTCTTCAAAGATCTTGTTGAACATTATACTTATCTTCTGTTAAATTGAATTTTCTTATTGACTTTTTAACCCTACAGTAAGGATTTTAAATGTGCATGTATTAACTAAGTGCTCTGTTTATTTAATTTAATATATATCTTATAAAGAAATGGCAATGCACAATTATGGTTGCCGCTGCATCACTTAACAAAATGAAATATAATTCAGATGCAATCAGTGCATTTTATAGATGAGTAATGAAAAATGATTTTTTTGAAGAATACATTGACTGATTTAGAACATTGACGATATAAACAGCACCAGTATTTCCAAAAATGCTTGAATTGGCCCCCTCAGTGGTATAAAACGTAAAAGGTTTCATTTAACTCTCTTTATCCCCCATCCCTCTCCAAGGATGTTTAAGTATTGTATACAGCGTTTTCATAAATATGGTTGCATGTATTAGTGAAAAATGTAATGTTACAATATCTAAATGTTTGCATATTGATCAGACAGAATATGAAATATATCTCTAGAAAATGCAAGCTGTGACAAAATGTTTTATTATTTAGTAATAAAATTTGTAAGATATCACACCCTATCAAACCATACCTATGTTTACCATTTGTATACTCGGTCTATTAACAAACGTGTCGTTTGCAAGATCTATATCAATACAACTAATATGTAAGGATATATGATTTGCTATAAATAAAAAACCAAATTCGGCATAAGATACTACATAAACGACATATCATAATTTATTATACTTGATTATTGGTCTTATTCTCACATTCGGTAGGCGTCAACACGAGTTGATATTTGATAAAATTTCTAGTTCATTTTGAAGATATTGTTTTCATCTTTAGAAAACAATAAATAATCAATCAAAGCAGCATGACATTAATGTTTTATCAACCTTTCCCCCACGAGCATATTGCAAAAAATGGCCATTTTCATTGAAAAGCCTCCTGTTACAAATTCAAACAGCTATGCAACTATGAAAACTGCTTCCATACTGATGAAACTTGGCACAATTGTTGACCAGACCAAAGTCTCTGTAAAAGCATGCTCAATCGTAAATTTCCTTTTACCGTGGCAACGGGGGCTATCTCAAAATTGCCAAAAAACACTATCTTGCATTGTTTTTTCCATCAACACTGATTTCAAAGTGCTGCAACTTCTCAATGAATTGAGATGGAGTAAAAGGCTTTACTAGTTACCTTTAAAATCGACCTGAGGTCATTTTAAGCCTGTCATATATCCAAAATTTTCTTGGCGATAGGGGGACTGCCGCCCCTTAAACCCCCCCCCATATCAGTAGGGACACCACTCCCTTCTGGCCACCTGATTTAACATTTGGATGGGGGACGGCGCCGAAACATTTCTCAAACGAAGAACAGTTTTTGGGGCCTAAATATGGCATTTTTCACTGTTTGATGCCTCTAAAGGGGGGGGGGGGGGTGGGGAACGCAAAAAGCCGTCAAAACACGCTTATGTGAGGGAAAAGGTTAACAAAAATGATGAGAAACCTTGAAATTACCCAAAAACTATTTTTTCCATGTCAACACGTTCCCTTACACCTAATTTTGGTGAAAATTGTTGTTTTTTGACATTTTTTTATTTTTTTAATTAACCTTTTACCCAATGAGCATATTGCGAAAAATGGCCGTTTTCATTGAAAAGCCTCCTGTAACAAGTTCAAACTGCTATGAAACTATGAAAAATGCTTCAATACTGATGAAACTTGGCACAAATGTTGACTAGACCATACCCACTGTAACAGCATGCTCAATCGTAAATTTTCTGTTACATGTTCCATGGCAACGATAGACGTCTCAAATTTGCCAAAAATCACTATTTTGCATTGTCTTTTTCCCATTAAAACTTATGATAAAGTGCTGCAACTTCTCTCAATTCCAGTAAAAGACTTTTCAGCATTGGTTACTAGTTACCCTAACATCGACTTGAGGCCAATTTAGCCTGTCACATGTCGAAAATTTATTGGCGATAAGAGGGACTGCCGCCCCCTTCAAACCCCGAACAGAAGGGAGCACAATCCCCTTCTGGCCATCCCTTGATGTAACATTTGGATTGGGGACGGCGCCGAAAAAGTGGTCACTGTTTTAATAACATTTCTCAAACGAAGAACAGTGTTTGGGGCCTAAATAGAGCATTTTTTTCACTGTTTGATGCCTCAAAAAATGGGAGGGGGCAAAAGTCTTTAAAACACGCTAATTTGAGGGAGAAGGTTAATGAATGTTTTATATTCATGCCTGGATATAAGGCCCCTTTTACCAAGCCTTTATATAGGTCAAACTGAACATTGACTGTTAATGGCATATTATTGAACTTTGCTAAAATTTGGCATAATTGTTGTTTTCAATTATGGATGAATTTGTTTCGTGAAAAACACGTAACATAAAACTCTTATGTTTGGTAAAATACTTTGACCTTAAATTTAAATTACCTTTACCATTTAAGGGAAATTGTTGATGTTTTCTTAAACTGATCGTTATTGTGTAATTAACAAACTGAATTAATTCAAACTTAGATAAACAACTTTTAGTATTTATCCTCATGTTGAGGGACCCAAGCTTGACCTTGACCGTAAAACACCATTGACCTGATAGGATCTTTTTAAAAACTGACTAAAACTTTGAATATTAGACATAACAACCCTTTTCAATAACTTAAAGTAGGTCAAACTGAATTTGTCCAAATATAATTATAATTCAGCCCCATTTACATGCTGAAGAAGAGTGCCTTCACTATACTTAATGTTGGACCGCTGACGTGATACTAACAGTATTCTAAGATCAGCTAATACTTATACATGTATAAATGAAGAAGGAATACATTTATGTAAGGTATAATACATGTTTACGTAATTTGTTAAGTAAGTTTGAAGATAAGAATTATTGTAAAATTATCACAATCAAGTAAAATACTTTCTATTTTATTGTTGTTATCATACTTGTGTTGGTTCTATAGAGTCTGAAACATTTGGATAAGTCATAACAAATGCTTTAGATAAAAATTGTTTTTTGCATTGCAAATAACATTACCATTATTGTAACAACAACCTTTCTGATTGATTGTGAAGTTATTTTATTGCAAATTTAAGCAATATGCAGTAAATATTTCGTGTGTTTCTCTCTTGAATAAACAAAAGCCTTATCATATCTTTTTGTCAGTAATTTATTGAATATAAAACATGTCTATCATGATATGAGTGTGGAATGTTCTAGTTATATGATTGTAAATTCTATGATAACCAACATTTCGCTGATTGTGTGAACGCGATTATTGGTAAATATTACCGGACAACTAAAGTTTGACATTGACCTTTAAATCACATGTCAAGTTATATACCTGAAATTGGCCATAACATTGTTATTCTTGGATATTTTGTATTCGTTATTGAGCATAACAACTTTTTTTGTAAATACTCTCAAGTAGGTAAAGTTCTTGACCTTTATCTATTAACTAGCGCAAACGGTTAACTTCAACTATTATTGTTTAACAAGTTTATTTAACAAACGCTCAATTAATTTTAATACACAGTTAGATAGACGCTGTTGAAGACATAATTAGATAGTAATATAATCATCCAAGAGTTGTCACCTAAAATATACTACCGATAAGAAAATCAGTTTGCTTTTGTCTTAACTATTCGGTATAAGTTTACCTTTGTTTACGATTATTTCAGGTTGTATAATTATCAACATAAACTAACACACACGCACACACGCACCATCGCACACACGCACACACGCACACACACACACACACACACACTGTCTGATAGTAACTAATGAATTATAGGACTCCTTTTCTCAAGAGATCTTTTATATTTAGAGAACGTAGATGCTTTATTCAATACGGAATTACGGAAAAGTTAACAACTAGTATATTTGTCATTTGAAATACATTTTGAATTAATGGCCCTTTTTTACAAACCCTTAGCTTAATTATATTTCCTACATTATAACACCTTGATGATTTTTTTTCTTCGAAATATGACCAGAAGAGTCAGCAACAGTCATTGTAAGGCATTCATTCATAAAATGGAGAGCATAATATTTGGATTGTTCTGCAAACACACCATTATTAAATTGATTGTCATTTTCATTTCTATCACACTTGGAAATAATGGATAATCGACCTCAAAAGATAAACAATTATTTGAAAACATTAATGCTGAGCTCATATTCTCATTTGTTCTATGTAAGAATTCATATATACTTTTTGTTAAGAGTTAAGTGATAATTGATCATTTGGAAAGAGAATTGATGGCGATTGTAAACCAAGTAAAAACTTTAATCTAACGTAACTGTTTTGTGTTTTTCGAACACTCGTAAAAGTCATTAGTAATATTTATACTCAAAAAAATGCTTCATTTCAACTCAACATTTTATCCGCTTTTAAATAGAACGTTAAAAATATCGGTACATATTTAAGTTGTACAAAAAGAGTTGTACATTTGGACAAATATAGGGGTTCTTTATAAAACTGTCGGACCGCTTAAAAATTAATTGTCAAAAAGGTATTTTATTCAAAGGTCTGCTTTTAGTTATTTTAAAGCATCGTATCTTAGTATAGCCCCTTTGTCAGTCATTGAGGGAAGCTGATAATCCCCTGATAATTAAGTTATTCCCTGAGAGCTTGAGAAGGAATGGTATTCGAGTATATTTTGTTTTGAAATATTACGAGTGGTGTATCTAGATAAAATGCATCGGCCTTAAAAAAAGATTGGATGGGGTTCATCTTGACTAATGAATTTTTAATAATGTAATTGAGAGACAACTGCATGATTTAAGAGAACTTTCCTGAATGGAAGCTTCCCTTAAAACTGCCCCTACTGTAGGAGGTAAAAGATCCTAGGTGCCTAAAATATCTATGCATGGCACCTGAATTCTTTCTCCTTCTCCATCAGTTGTATAGTCGCCATTTTACTTTTATAGTGTTGGTGCAACTGACACAATTCCTCTCCCACTTCACTTCTTCGGCTATTCCTTTATAAAAATGATCACATTTGTATTGTGATATATCATTAAAGATTCTCAAGAGATACGTAAACAATTAACTAATGCAAGGCAGTAACTAAAACTGGACAGTGTACATTAACACACAAAAACCAATTCTAGAAAAAGCTCGAAAAGTATATTAACTGAATTTCAAAATATTCATTCTGTTTCACTATCGCCCATTACATTTAATGCACTTCAAAATACTTGTAACATAAACTTTAACTAATGGACAAACCTGGTTTGAATTTGAATAAACTGTAATATAATAGAATGCTGTCAATTAAAAAAAAGTAAGTGAAATAAGTGAAGTGGTGTCATTAACTGGGTCCGACAATACGAAATGTTACACACACCTTCGTGACAGCTATTTTTTTCTGATATCAAACTGGCAATTTGATTAAGTAACCAAGTGAAAACTCTAAATTGCTATGTATATAGCCGTTTTGCTTAGACATTCAACCTTAAAGTTTGCATATTTACTAATTATTGGACAGGTATATTTTACTGGCAAATATCAAAATTCATTTAAACGTAAGGGATACGTATACCTGAAACTTCTAAACACTATCATTTTCTTTAGAAAAAAAAATCGGAAATACGCTGCTCCAGAAACTATATTATTCAGCCTTCATAGTAACAAACATCGTCTAATACCACATGCAATTCAAATAATATTATACTTAATGTCTATGACCATCTGCAGTATTGTCAAAATAGATCGTGCTTACATTAAAACATTAGGTAAAAAGGTGAATAATTAGCACTCTCAAAAGCCATTTTCTTCTCTTTTTTACATTGCGTAACAAACGTTCTGTTTAATTCATGTGCTACGAGAGAAATAAATGCACTGTCGATACCTGTTGGTATTAAAATGATAGATCATTGCAAATTGCGGCATTTAGATATAATTAGAAAAATAAAATCATTTTTACTAGTTCGGTGCTTCTATGTAGGCGAACAGCTTTTGTATTATTATGTTTTTATTGTAGATTTTCATTGAGTTCACACAAAGTAGAACAACACATTTTTACAAATAGTTAAATACACCATCCCGAAAAAAGGAATTTGAAAACAAGATGTGTCATTGGAAGTAAGGAGCTAATTTTATTAAGTTAATAGTATTACCTTGTACAAATAAATGAGATTTTTAAAATACGTTATGTAGAATTTATGTTTTATTTATATTTTTTGTCTAATTAATTAATAAAATTGAACGATACTGATCTAGAATATGACACGCTTCTTTATAAGAATGCAATTAGTCTAGTATAATTAAATTACAAAGCTGTTGATTTTTACACCGATATTGTTGGTATAAAAATGTGATATACATGTTCTTACGTTTGCAAGTTGTTATCTGTATTGACAATTTGAAAATATTGAAATAATGAAACGCTGTTTCGATCAAAACCTGCATGACATGTATTGATATATTTAATATCTAATTAAGAATTGCTTTAAAGTTGTAGATCAGGGGAGATAAAGTGAGGGCAACAGAACATTATGGTATAAAGGAGAAAATTGCAGACTCATGTTAAATATGTGGGGGATAATGAACATCGCAAAATATCCCATGTCTGTCTCCCAACCCCGGCTTCAGCTTAAACAGAAATGAATTATTGGGGCAACTATTACAGCTGCCACCAGCACATGTTTCTGATAAATGTAGAACCCTCGGGATAGTGGATAACAAATATTTTAAAGTAAGATATTTATTTCATGCTTTCCAGTGTTTTATTGTAATATATCAGATGATTATATTCTGATAAACCACTAGTGAAATTTATAAAATATAATTTTCACTGTAGCCGGACTACATCTGAATGCGGATGAAAAGAAAATCATAACTAAATGGAATAACAGGCAGAAATTAATGCCGTCGTGCGTAAATTTTGCTTCTTTAGGAAAAGAAAGTCGATGTCATCATCATACATCATGTTAAAAACGTAACAAAATTAAAGAAATTTAACAGACCTATATTTCAAAATTGATTATGTGACGTCATGATGTGATGACGTCACAGAGGAGAATGCGTGACGTTACGCGGCAAAACCAGTAAAAAAATACTTAAAATCACTTAAAAAGCATGAAATAAAAAGAAAATTTATTTGTTTTACATATAAGATTGAAAAATATTTCATTCGTGAACACCAGCTATTATATTTTCACTCGTGGCTACGCCACTCGTGAAAATATTGCTTCTGGTGTTCACTCAGTGAAATTATATTTCAATCTTACATGCAAAACAAACAAATATCCTCTATGTATCTAAAAAAAATAACAGAAAATTACCAAGAATATAATTATGCACGTCATAAATTTGATGGAGAAAAAAAGTACATTAAAGGGGAAAAAAGCTTCAATACTGTACGTCCTCGATGAATCAGACCATGCGGTCTTAAGTTTAGAAACAGTGGGTTATCGGTGGTCAATTATGAAATGTTACAAACCGAAATATGATGTTTACCTTAAACATTTCAAAATTTGTAATTATGTTTCATGTTTTAGGTATCAACAATTATGCTGGATAAAATGCTAATAATGTTATATGTAAATAATGTAATTTTGTTGCATAACTCTATAGCTTTATAATAGCTTTGTTTATTGTATGAAAAGCACATCCGTAAGCGCTCGTGAATTCAATACAGAGTGTATAAAAGGGATGGAGTGAACAGGCAAATATTAATCGTGCAACCTAGATGCTGAACGTTATATAAATGTCACAACACACTACAAGTTATAAATGGCTTATATTCAAACAATGGATTTTCAGAACTGACTTTGAGTATACGAATACAAAAGGGAAGATAATACAGTTTTTATTGTTGTTATAAGCGTCATTTGAATTCTTTTTCTCTCAATTCTTAAATTTCATGTTCACGTTTAGAAGCAACAACTGGAATATTTATGACAAACAAAAGTAGTTCTTTCAATTATGACGGAGGAATTTAAGCTCAACATCGTTGATAAGATACTAACAATATACCCGCCGATATTATTAAGCGTTGGACTTACAGGAAACATTTTATCCGTGATCGTTTTAGCACAGGCAAGCACTAGAAAAACTTCGACTGGTTTTATGTTGATATTCCTGACAGTTACCGACACATTGATTCTCATATATTCTGTTCTTGCACGATGGCTGAACCATATGTTTGAGATAAATTTAAAGACATCATCAAATGGTGCGTGCAAATTTCATATGTTTATTTCATATTTTCTGTTTCAACTGTCACCGTGGATTCTTGTGCTTGTAACAGTCGAACGAGTGTTCAGTGTGAAATATCCGCACAGAGTGAGGGATGTTTTTACAAGAAGAAGGGTAATAATTAGTCTGTTCATCCTTGTTTTGGTTCTTGGTAGTGTGAATGCTCATCTTATTTATGGATATGAACATGTTTATAAAGATAAATATGAAGCATACTACTGTACAGCGAGTAGCAATTATGAAAATTTCATGTTTAAATACTGGACATGGATTGATTTTGTCCTTGCATTCGTCATTCCATTTTGCGTGCTTCTTTGTGGTAACATAATGGTTATAACACAAGCTCAAATTGAGTGAGAGGTTTTCAAAAAGCAAGCCACGATTACAACACAAAAGCGGACAAGGAACTCAGAGGCAACTTAAATCGGCGAGGAAAACAATACGGCGTCTAATTTCACAATAACCGCAGTCATATTGAATATAACATTCTCATGTTTTGGTCTCCCCTTTTCAATCTTTTGCAATAGGACAGCCATATTGGTTTCCACAAGAAACACTATCATCAGAAGAAATCGTAAATTTAACACTTATTGGGACAATATTACTTATGTTACTACATACAAATAGTGCAATTAATTTTGTACTCTACATTTTTTGTGGGTCAAAGTTTAGGAGTGATTTTATAAATTTATTTTGTAAGCGACAAAGATCAATGTCTGAAACTATGTTGAGCACGCAGAGCTTTCGCTCGCAATCTCTGAGCACAATAAACTATTAAAGCGTGGCATTCCTTCGATAACGATAACACACAATTTAATGCTCTCTTTATATTTGAAATATCAATAACTAAAACAATCTGATAATTTCATAAATGTGCTAAAATTTATGAATATCTTTTATTTTGGCTTGTTGAACGTTCTAACTATTCAATGAAGAAGGTGAGGACTTGAGAGTCTGATACCTACTACAATTCAAGGACGCAATGGAAATATAAAGACTTAATATTTCACGGTTTTTGAATCACACAAAGACTTGAGACAACGAAGACTTAAATTTGAGGCCTGTTTAGTTGGATTTGTTGATGTTTCCTACCTTATAACAACCGGTATTCCTTTCAAAAAGTAATCAAATGAGTTTATAGCCATATCAAAGACATTTCCTATACGTATAAATATCATATGGTATCTCTCGAGTTATTATTGCAGAGGAAGACCTAAGAACAGTATTCCAGGCACAAGTCGGCATCTAAGTAAAAACACCGACCTTCTGTAATATAGCTAGTTGGCTTTATAGCTAGGGATCACTTTGTTTCCAGAATTCTTAACCAAAAAGAATCCAAAATCAGTGATGTAATTTGAAGCCACATTTTCTAATTTTGTAACGCATTGTACTTGAACAAAATGGAAAGATTTTTTCGGGAACCATTTTGCTATAAAAATTCAAGTACATGTATATTGTAAACAGTAACATTTATAGTAATTATCTTGTATATTGTATGTTTAATAAAATTATCTTCAAGGTTACGCACCGCTTTATTTTAGTTGTCGTAAAAAATAGTGCATTAAGTGTATTGTAGGACTGCTTCATCGTGAACATTTTATTTTCTTAATGCCAGCTGAGAATCATTTTATCAATTATAAAGCTTTACGGAAAGTTTTATTTCTGGTAAAGAAAGTCAGTTTTTATTTCTAATTTGGAGGATGAGGTGGGTTATGGTGAATATTCCATTTTACTTCTTTGAAATGTTCTTGTTTTTTTGACTTTGTAATCTTTGTCTTATAAGTATGAGAGTATTAATATAACTCACCAAACTTTGTTGAATTTTATAAACGAATGCTTTTACTTCTTGCCTGATAAATATGTTTGAGCTGTTATCATTTTTTACACTTGAAGGAACTTGAAGTATGCCACCCAAGAAACGCATAATAGAGTGTGTTAAGGAATTCTTCAAAATGTTTAGTGGTTTTAAATGTTCTAAAATAAAATAATGAATTTATACTGTTTCGTGCTACTTGATTTAATTGTAATTTCATTTTTAAACATATTCAAATGCATTGGACTTTCAACAAAATATAAAATAACTAAAACGCAGCTTTTTCTTTTGTATATCATGTCCCTCCCCTACGTTTATAACGGACCTCAATGACAACACATAATTTTTAAAAAAGTGTGAGAAATATTATTCAATTACCTTTGGAGTTTTTCTTTTAGGGCATGTAGTGTTTGCGGAAGGGGTCCATTATTTTGAGCACATCATTACAGCTCCGCATAGACATTCCATATAACTATTTGAGTATTTTCATTGCTGTAAAATATTTATATTTAATGCAAAACTTATAGCAAAGGAGCTTCTGATCATGCATACAATTGTCTTACAATTAAATAATTAAATGGAATACTAAAAGAACGCCATAAAATGCAAAATTGAAAATGTTTCAAACTTGCGTATAGTGGGCCTGTTGATTAAGTCATGCTGCGAGAGAAAACCTAATCAAAAGGTGAATAATTGTCATTCGGAGCAGTCATGTTGATTTCCTTTATCACAAGTTTGTTATTTAAGCATTCTGTATTATATTGATCCTATACTATAATAAAACGCACTATCCGTTAATACTGAATATTCATCACAAATTAATGCAATTAGGAAAATAGAAACACTCGCGCGGAAAATTATTAAGATTGCAAGTGTGACAGCTTTGCTGTTGTTTATTTGATATTCAAAACATGGTAATTTCCCCTAAACAACAAGGCACCGAGGAAATATCGATGAGCATTGGTTGAAATACGAGTATGTTACATAACATACTGTTATTATTTTAATATGCCCCACTTCAATGTTGCTCCTTTATGTAATCAATGACACGGGCCTCATAGGTCACATGTAGGTTCACGATAGGTATACCTGGAATTCTAAAATAATTTGCCAAACGGATTGCAACGTAATTACTGGTAGAATAAACTGAATTTCGCTCTTCAGTAGTTAAAAGAAAGAGATATACAAAACGTAAATAATCTAAAGCTTGTATCATTTTTTACCAATCTGCTGGAAACAAAATTAATGCAATTACCTCCAGTACAGTACCTGATTAGATAACACCTTCATGCAGTCTGATCAGGATCTCTGCTGTTTGCAGGGCAAGTTCCGTATTCATCAATTTTCTAAATTTACATTTCAAAAGCTTTTGCAGGACAAACTTCTAAACTCATTTATTAGGGTGTGGGTAAAACCAAAGAAAGATGTCATCAAAGATAACATGATTGCAGAAAACTGTGAGCCATGTAAAAGTAAAGGAACCTTTTTCTATTGTGGGACATAAATTCACTATACAAATATATTCACCGGAGTAATTTTATTCAAAATTAGACATTACACAATTCGTAGACAGTTTATAGCTGATAGTCTAAATCCTTAAATTTAGATAAATAAAAGCGAAACACAATACAATACAATAAAATGCAATGCAAAATTGAAAATAAAACTTGACTAAACTTGACATTGTCCGTGACAAAAATTCATCTCGGAAAATAAGTCTAATGGTTATTTGTCTCTCACCGCTGACTATGAAGTCTATTTGGATAACATGTCGATCGGAGTAAATGGTTTCTGTAAATGGAACACATCTGCGGATGTTTCTAAATTCAAAATTTTACCATTTCATGTTTAAATGTTGAATTCTGCTTAAGCCGGTGCTAGGGGGCGTGGACGGTAGTTTGCACATTACAGTACCGTCCATGAACAGGCTTAATCAAACCGAGCCTGCAACATTTTCAATTATGTTGTGTTGGACTTTCTTGAGGGATTCTTATTTTCTCTATATTATCGCCACATCAGCGTTGTTTGTGCCGTGTGGAGGCTGTAAAAAGTCGCCCCGTACATTCAATCAGAGATGTTATATTTTCGATCCTTAAAGATCGTTAAGCACGACATTTTTGTTGTGCTTGTGGTATTTTTAGTTTTAACCTTCGGCATTTTCTAGTTGGATGGTTCCAATATTTCTACTTGAATAATGTTGAATCCCCCTTAGAATATGTGGCCTGCTTTTCAAATTTGTCTTGTGACGTCTTATCTGTGATATGCAGGCTTCATAACCTCTGATCCCCTTTCAAAATTCTATTTTATTTAGTTCCGCCCATTGTTTTCTCGTTTAGGGCACACGCTTTTTATTACTAGGGGACAATACGCCGCTTTTCATGGAATAGCACGCAAGTGTCACGTTGAAGGTTCCATGAAAACCGCCGTATGAACACATCTGCGGATGTTTCTGAATTCAAAATTTTACCATTTCATGTTTAAATGTTGAATTCTGCTTAAGCCGGTTCAAGGGAACGTGAACGGTAGTTTGCACATTACAGTACCGTCCATGAACAGGCTTAATCAAACCGAGCATGCAACATTTCAATTATGTTGTGTTGGGCATTCTTAAGGGATTCTTATTTTCTCTATTCTACTGGTGATGTATCATGGAACACTTTTAAGGCTGAATCACCGACGAGATATTTTTTACTGGTAATGTATCATGTAACACTGTAAAGGCTGATTCACCGATGAGATATTTTCTACTGGTAATGTATCATGGAACACTTTTAAGGTTGATTCACCGACGAGATATTTTCTACTGGTAATGGATCATGAAACACTTTTAATGCTGATTCACCGACGAGATATTTTCTTCTTGTAATGTATCATGGAACACTTTTAATGTTGATTCACCGACGAGATGTCTTCTACTGGTAATGTATCATGGAACACATTTAAGGATGATTCACCGACGAGATATGACTAAAACGTATGTCCAAATCGGAGTGAAAACAAGACAAACAAACAAATATTAATTGAAAACTGAGTACGGCCAAACACGTTGCACGGGGGGATCCCTAATGTAAAGATTCAATCAAACCGAGTCTGCAATTTTCATGTAATTTTGTCGTGATTAATGCTTCCGATGGATCCCCCTTAATCCAGATTTTAATATTAAGTCAATAAATATATCAAGTTAACCATAAACTATGAAAAACTTTCGATCATTGGGCTCTTTTAATGATAAAGTTCTTGTCATATTTTCATTAATGCAATTCGAATAACCATTAATTCAAACCTAAAGTAAAAACATGTTTTAAATTACTACTTTACGTTATTAAACACTTCATCCATTACGAGTGATGTGAACTTTTAAATTGTACGGAATTATAATAAATGCATTGATACAAATCGTTTAAAGAAATGTGATACTAAATTTGACACAAGACAAATTTAAAAAAAAACAACAAACAGAAAACAAATTTCATTACAAATGTTTCAGTGGTTGTTTGGCAATAATGACTGATCCGAGATAGTATAATAGATCGCCTATAATAAAACAGATTTGTACAAATAAATGAGAGTTTTCTAATACGTTATTTGAGTTAACGTTATTTGAGTTAATGTTTTATGTGTTGTTGTTTTTCTAAAATGTTAATGCTATAATAAATGATAATGATCTCGAATATGACCCGGCACCTAATAGAATAAGTGATTAAGACTATTAGACAAGTACCATTTAATGACACAACTTATGTTATGTTATATGCATTTTATTCATTGTATTATGTCCTTGCAAACAAATGTTAGTTATATCGATCTAGGCAAAAAGATTGGTCTTTTTAGTGAATGGTTGTTTATGTGAACAGATCTATTAACAAATGGTTTGATAGCATTGCTGTGTTTTACAAAGAAGAAGAACAAAATATGTCTATGATAAAAGGATAGTTCGTCACAGCTTGTCTTTCATAATGATCCATTTGCAAATTCTGTATCAACAATATGCATACACGTAAATGGCATAACATTATTAATTAAAAGACAATTACTGAAAAGCTGTTTGAATTGTTATAATTCCCCTTTGCGGCTAAGGTCCTGTCTTTAAGGGTTAGTGCACCAGAAATGGAGTCGCCGTTAGTCCCTACGTGACAGTTCATATAACATTAGTAATAATGTCCGTTCACCCAACAGCTGCTACACAGTCATCCATACGAAGGCTATTAGAAACATGGCTTATAGGATAGGTGCTTAAAGTGAGCTGCTTTCACGCCAAATAGGTAAAAAAAAGCAGAAAGGTGAGTTACTTTCACTTTAATAGTTCCATGCACTTTCTGAAAATCTACTATTTATTTGATAGCGGACTTTATGATTCTAGCATTCAGTTCAATAGGATTGCAATGGACTATTTATGCCTTGTTATCATAAGGTAAAAATCACAAACTAACACAGTTTGTAAAAACATATTCGCTTCAATTAGCTCCATTAATTGACATGCCATAAATTATAAATATGAATTTAATGCAAGTTGAAAAAAAAATAAGTGGTATTGAATAAACTATTCACGATGCATGCATGAATAATAATAGTGGTGTATTATTCTGATAATCGCATGGACACATTTTACAATATCAACTTAAATTCAGTTAATCTCTTATCTATGACAAAAGTTACTTTTAGCAAATCAGCCAATCCATTGTAGGAATAAATAATTGAATGGAATTTCAAGATTTTATTTGATCTAGGTTATAAATAATGCAGCGAAATATGATAGGCTACCTCCTCGGAAATACATGCGTATCCCTTACGTATATAAATGTAGTTCAAGGAAATCAGTACACGTTGGTTCCGACGGTGGATAGAGTAACAAACAGTTTTAATATAATTATGACAATGGAATGCTTATTCAAAGATGAAATAACCATTACCTGTAAAATCAATTTTTTTTTTCATTTGCTTCCCAGTGTTCTTTTTTGTGAGAAGGATACACAGTCGAGTTATCTCTTCTGTGAAGGTACTGTTAACTATGGTTGCTGATTTGTGCTATTCGTGTTTTCGCCCCGCGACCCCGCCAAGCGAAAAGTCGAAAATAAACAAGTTAAATTGGCGGGGCGCGGGGCGAAAACACGTTTATTATCGAGGGCGCAGTGAGAAGTTTAATAAATAAAACTTCGCCCGCGGGGGGCGCGGAGCGAAATCTAAGAAATGAAACGGTGGGGTCGCGGGACGAAAACACGCTAATTAGCGGGGGCGCGGGGCGAAGTTTAATAAATAAAGTTAACCCCGCCAAGCGAAATGTCGATAATTAACTAGTTAAAATAGCCGAGGTGCTGAGCGAAAACATGCTTTTTAGCGGGGGCGCGCGGTGAAGTTTAATTACTTAAATCTCGCTCCGCACCCCCGCGGGACGAAGTTTTATTTATTAAACTTCGCCCCACGCACCCGCTTATTAGCGTGTTTTCGTCCCGCGACCCCGCGTTTTTAACTTGTTAATTCTCGAGTTTTCTTTCGCTTGGCGGGGTCGCGGAGCGAAAACACGAATGGCACAAATCAGCCACCATAGTTAACACTGAAATTATCGCATCTTTTTAGACAATCTAGAACAATATTTAATCTTTGAATATCATATTAAAGGAGCATCACTGATGTCCAAAAGCCTAAAACTATAGAAATTTAAAATCTTACATATATCAAACGGGGCACATAAAACGGAAATATATGAAATGGTAGTATAGAAATTTAATATATACTAATGAATGAAATATCAAGAAATATTGATGAAATAAAATGCGTATTTCTTTCTCCGTATTTTCACTGTAAAATGTTGTTTTTTTACTAAAGTCCATCATATCTTATGTATTTTCACTTTTGTCTATCTGGACTACAGTTTAAATTCAGTCAAAACACAAATTTAAAAGGTTCAAATCATAAGATACAAAAAGAGAAAAGCATATAATGAACAGAAAATTCAAGTTTTTTGTTATTTTTTGAATCCTTGTGGTATGAAAATGATCATATTCATTTTCATACCACACGCGAACGATGAAAATAAATCCTGTATTCATCGAAACAAACTTGAATATCCACTATTACGAGTATGTGTTAATATCAGTTTACTAAATTACAAATCTGAAATGTATGTGTGTCTCTCATATGGTTACCGCAAACATGTTTTAAATTACTAAAACATTTCAATTTACAAAGATCTTGTAATTCTATCAAACTGGTATTTAAAAGATACCCTGGAAAACGTCAAATTGAATCAAAACAGGACGGACAATGAACGCGGTTAAAGCGATCCTGCAAAAGCTTTAAAAGTGTAATGTAATTTCTGAAAATTTGATCAGTTTATAAACGGCTATGAAGTTTATTTAGAATCTGTAATTTAATATTGATGCTTATTGATAAACTTGATTTATCTGAAAAAGACATGTCGTGATTAAAATAAATAATTTGTTATTTCATGACATGCTTACAATCATTCAACGAATCGCAGAATTTTTGTTTTCATTTTACATTAAAGAGACATTTTAAATGTTGGTGATTGGATAGTAACAAAATAAATACTTCATTGATACGGTAAAGCTTTAAAAGAATACATGACAAATGTATGGTATATGTTTTTCAAGCAGTTGCTGAGTAGGATTTAAGATGAATTCTTTCCGCAGCTCCAACACTGTCAATGTGAAATGATTTATTGTAAATGTTAGAATTTGAACTGATTATGATTTAGTTATTTTAATCAATGTGTAAGTAATAATTGTTGATGTTTAACTGATGTTTATTGTAGACACAACAGAGGAGAAGGTATTGTTAAACCATCCAATATATGTTTCGACTGATTTCGTCCTATTGAATAATAAAGCGAACGCAACTTTCTTGTATCTTTTGTAGTTTGTTTTCCCTTCTCAGAAATAGTTGCTGTACTGTCGAAATGTCTATCGGAATATTTGCAATGTACATTTAATGTAAACATTGACCGCCATATTCCTTTTTGTGATTTTATAAAGTAATATAGGCGGCACAACTCCGGAGAAGCAAACTATAAACAAACAAAAAATCAATTAAATTTCTAAGTGTAAAAACAAATTTAATTTGGGAATATTAATTTTCAGAAGAAAACACGTTTGAACATGCGGGCTGTTTTAGCGCATTTTCGCATTGCTTGTCCTAATTCTAACTGTTCTAAGATGATGTTAACTTGCGAAACGAAACGGTTATGCCTGTTAAAACTCATGAAACAAGTCATTAAAGCTGTTTCAAATTTCGGTTTCGGTAACCGTTTGACATTGAGGGTGATTTCATAACTTTGTATATGTAAACATTTTCCCAGATGAATCAAAGCTTTAATTTAATATTAGGGGCGCCGTGGCCGCCTAGTGGTTAAGATCGTTGACTTCAAACCATCCGCCCCTAACATGTGGGTTTGAAAGCCACTCCGGGTCTTTTGAAGCTATGCAGCAAGCTACGGTCGGTGGTTCTACTCAAGTGCCAGATCCTACCTAAAATATTGCACGGAGAGCACCCCGAGGTCTTCTTCCATTAAATGAAGCTGGAATGTTGTCATATGTTATTGACCTCTATTGGGTTGATACGAGTAAAACCCAACACAAAGAGCCAAATAAAACAAAAATCTACAGACAGTTTCAATGTATTTTGATGCCTTATTTGAATTTGTATGATTTATAATTGTGTACGTGTACTTAACTATCTTCTAATGTATATTGTGCTGTCTTTATTTCACCACAGTGATAAAGCAATACGTATGTCATTCAGATGTCATCGTACAATGAATATAATTATGTATATAATCGTTGAAAACATGGGAAGTAGTGGTGACTTGATCTTATTATAGTATGTTCACCATGCGACTCGGGGAGCGAAAATATGACAAAATGTTGACTTTATCGTATTTTATTTTTCGTCCGGTGCTCCGCGAATCAAAAGTACGACATGGCACTAATCATCCACCATAATATCTGGTCCACTATTTATTTGCTACAATATGAAAACAAACAATGTAGGCTATGTCTTCATAATATTTTATATAATATTGAATAACGGTATAATAAAATGTATTGACATAAAGTACAAGAGCACAAAACGTGCATGATATTCGCCGATGAAAAAAAAAGAATTGTATACATACACTGTAACCATTCAATCATAAAATATGAAGATAATATATTTCTTAAGTGCAATACAAAGCAAAGTTAGCGGTACCTTGCGAAAGTGAGAGATATTGTTACTGTTTAACTGCTTGGCCGACTGTCCAGGAACGGTACGGTGGCTGAACTGTGCTCTGGTATGTATATTCAAGTTGGCTTACTGTCATAGTCATCAGGGTAAATCATAAATACCACCATCAGTCTCTCATTAGCCAGCGTGCAGAGCTGAATCGGTTAAATCGCTATGCTTGTAATCTCGACATTGTGGTTTCGATTCCCTGGATGACCAACTGAAATTACAAGGAATCTTTCGGACATGACTTTCAAGCAAAGTCTCGTGTATAAGTGCTTAAACACTTGGATAGGTAAAGAAGAAGGAGAAGATTGTTTGGTGTACTGCTTGGCTCCTTGACGGTGGTCATCTAGTGTTGCTGGATAGTGTCGTTGTTGCGTTCATTGAACGCCGCCTTCCTTTTTTATCTTGTTTATTTTATATTTTTCTGAAATTATGGCATCTTGCTATCTGTATCTTGCGCTGTTCTCCAAAATCTAAAACGACTAATACTCTTCTGGAGGTCTCGCCTATACGGGCAACCTATGGCGAGTATTAAGAAACTCAGTTACACACACATATTCTCTCAGTTATCACACACGTCAGAGGTTCCTTAAAGTTTCAAAGTTTCATTTACAATCTTTATGGAAAACTTTGATTTCAGAGTGTAATATACTATCCAAAACAGAACACCAAGAAGGGGTGGGGGGGGGAATCAGAGGGGAAAGAGGCAATGAAAAATGCACACAAAAGTGGGCCTGTGAATAACGGCCCAAAAATGGGATAGCATGCCATACGAAATACCGTCCGACAGCCGACCAGATATCGGACATATACTTTACCGTCACCATAATACGATTGTTGCAAACAGGCCAGATAACGGAAGGCAATTGGACATTTATCGTACGGTAGTCTGCCGGTTACCTTTAGAATATCGACCGGTGTCCAGAAAGAACTGCCAAGGGTTTTCACTGGATGACCGGGCGAGTACCCTTCGGAAACCGTCCGAATACCTATGGACAACATAAGGGAAATGACCGCCAACTTCTTCCCGCACATGATTGAAATGTTTCTCTCCGAATCTCAAATTATCAAAGGTGTCCCATCGATCCCTCTATATCGGCCGGTCCCCGCTTGTAATGTGACGTAGGCATAAGTAAACAACTCATTCATAAACAAGCTGACGTTATTTCATACATACAAGACTGATAAATGGGGCACTGATGTAAACGCAATACGATGTAAGTTTTTATTGTTGAAAACTTGATAAAATAAAATAATAATTTCTATATCTTCGCAACAGTAGGGTGCGAAAATCGGCCAGCGTTATACGAAAATCGGCACCGGAAGTAATTTTCGCTTGGAAAAATAACAATAATGATCTTCCTTATTTTATCGTGTTAGAATCGAAATAATATCGGTCTATTTAACACCGGTTTTGTCGTTTTGATGCGAAAGAATTAACCACTCAGGCCTACTGTCTTCGTGGTCAATTTATACGCATCAAAACTCCAAACCGGTGTTAAATAGCCGATAAACACCGCTAAGACCGATATTCTTTCTTAAATGAGAATCTATAGCATCAATTCGTTATTCGATTCTCTAAAAAAAAAAAAAATTTTTTAGCGAAAACCTAATGTCAGTCCATCGATTCGAAAGTAACATGCAAAATATTATAAAGGTCGCAACTCATCTAGTTAATGCCAATTGATATAATACATGTTATAAATTATGTTCAAGGCAGCTGAACACGTTATTTTAGATTTAGTTAGAAGAATTTATAACTAGTTTGTATTGAATGAAATTAGGAATAACTGTTATTTATTATGAACCACGTAAACATGCTTAAAATCCCGAGGTATTTCAGATAGAGAGGTTACATTACCTACGTTTGGTAATGAAGTTCGAATAAACTTTCTGTTTCAAAGGAATACAGCGTAAATTGTTAAAAAAAAGTATTGTTTTACAAATGAAGTTCACATATTTTATAGTTTTGGAGAATAAAATCTAAAATAGAATTCCCGACGGGAAAAAAATGTATCGTAAAAAAATGTTCTGTAAGGTCTGGTCGCACAGTCACAGGTTGAATTGCATGTGAATCATCTACGTAATGATTACAGTCATGTTATTATTACTTCGGCTTTACATGAACGAGATCTGAAAAGGAAAAAATATTGTTTTTATTGACATTGATCATAAATTCAAACAAAATACAAAAAACTGTGATTATGTTTAATGTTATCTTCAGTTTATGTCAACTTCTCACAGTAAGTAAAGAACACGGATATGTTCAGCAAAGAATAATAAATTTTATAGATACTGTTCTCAAATAAAAGATAATGAAATGTGTTTAAGTAGTCAAAGCTAAAATTTCAGATTCAAATATGTTCTTGAATATGGCTCCTAGTATTCTAAATTCTACATAATGCAATAAAAGCGTGTTTCATTCACTGAGATGACCCTGTACATATACCTTGTAACCCTAATAAAATTTTAAGTTTATATATTATTAGTCCATATTTTTCACATGAATCAGTAGCCCCATTTAATGAGCAAATTTTCATTTAAATACACAAGGTTTAACAATCATTTTCATGTTATATTTGGTTGACATGGATTTAAATTAAAGTCAATGTTGTTTATAAAGTATATTTTTTCTTTTCATACTTTTCATAGCTTGCCCTTTCCGCGGTAACTTAACAGATCTTGTAACTCAATTTTAACGGTATAATATCAAAAAATATAATGCTCAAATGAAGAATTATCAATATTGTAAGTTCCAAAAAGCATCATTTGTAAAGATATTACCAAATCTACATTTTCTTGTCAATAAAAGGAAGTAATCAGATTTATTTTCTATAAAGTCTATGTCAAATTTTCAATAAAAAATAAATGCAAATATATCTTAATGAAAACATATATAATGTGGAGCAAATATTTTCAGTACATATTTGAAATACGAATATTCTTCGATGTTTGAAACTTGTTTTTTGAAGCATAATTATTGCATATATAAAATTTCTCTTAATTACAACATAACAGGATCTTTAAAGTTAAATTGTAACTATAAATCACGCCTAGTTACAGGTTCGCAAATAAGAAGCATTTGCAAATTGAACACTGAAGTCTAATATAACATCCTACTGCTACATCTCTGGACTTACGATACAATAAAAGGGGCGTCCGTGGCCGAGTGGTTTAAGGGTCGTTTTACTTCAAACCCCGTCCCCCCACCGCTGGGTTCAAATCCCCAGGGGTTGATTTTTTTCATGTGAGGAAGTATCCAGCTAGCTTACGGAAGTGGTGGTTATACTAGGTGCCCGTTCGTGCCCAAAAAAATGCACGGAAGGGGGACCTGAGGCTTTCCCCCATCAGTAAAAATTGGAAAAAGTCGCGATATGACCTAAACTGTGTCGATGTACGTAAACCCAAAAAAACAAAATACAAAAACAATGAAATTTAAGAAAATACAAAAAAATAAACTTATAAATAGAAATTTTAATATAGCCAAAAAATGCACCAAAAACGTGGTCTTCTCCTGTTTATGGTTTCAAAAAATGCATGTATGTGTTACAAAAAAGCATTGTCTTTTTTTATATGCTGTTATTTTTAAAATGTTTTGAATATTTCGGATCTAAAATATTCTACGTTTTCACATGTGAGCTTCTTATGAAGCGGCGTTATTTTTTTATTTTATTTTTTTTAATTATTTATCGTTAAAATTAAAAGATTTGATAAAAGTATTTTATTTGTTGCAATAGCCTATTACCGGATATTGAAATATATAAATATTAACAAAACATAATATATGATTCTTATTTACATATTTTAGATCATCCATGCACAATGCAAGTAGAACAGATGATGATGATTTTGTTGTTGTGTTTGTTATTATTATTATTATTGTTGTTAGATGATAATGATGATAATGATGTTGTTGCTGTCATTTAGCAGTGTCTTACAATTTTTTTCTAAAGTCAACTCATTTACCTACTTTACTTAATCCGTTTTCTCTTATATCCGGTTTACTGTCGGTTCTTGCAGCTTCTATAGCGTCATCCAGGGATACAAACATGATATCCTTCCGCGCCGGAATAATTTCTGTTGCTTCAAATACATTCCAGATTTCATCTGAAAGAAGAAATACCGGTCCGCATTAAACTGTTATAAGCCGTATACTATTGTTTTTAACAATTTATTATTATTATTATATACCACATTTATATAGCACTCTTTTCATAAATAATAAATGTTCAAGAGTGCTTTACATAAATCCGATAAAACATAATCATATATATATAAGACATAATGATTACAACATAAACTGAGTAAACCTATTAAACAATAATGATAATCTAAAACCAAGTAAAGAATGGTAAGAAATAACAGACACATTTAGTTTAAAATCAAGGCAAAATTAAAATTAACACTGATAATAAATAGCAGAAGTAGTCTAACTTGATTTAGGAATAACGTCCATAGAACTTTATGAAATAATGTGTTTTTGAGAGCTCTCTTAAAAATGGCAAGGTATTACAGTCTCTAATGTCAGGTGGTAACCGCGTTCCATAATTTCGCTGCGGCTGTCTGGAAGCACCTGTCACCATATCGTTACTGTCCGAGAATTTAGGCACAACTAATGTCATTGAGTTATTCTGAAGGACCTCAGATTTCTGACTGGGATGTACACGTCTATCATGTCTTTTATATAGGCTGGTGATTGAATCGATGAGGGATTTATATGTATGGAGTCAAAATTTTATATTCGACCCGATACTCTTACCGGAAGCCAGTGAAGTTCACGTAAGATAGGTGTTATGTGGTCATATATTGAGTGTTTTGGTCACAATTTCTAGCTGCTGTATTTTTGAACATGTTGTAACTTGGTCATTGACTGCTTAGAGACTCCATATAACAGAGTGCATTACAGTAGTCTAACCTAGAAGTAACAAGTGAATTTACTTGAGATTTGGTTGCTTTAACAGTAAAGATAGGGTCTGATGTGACCGATTTGTCTTAATTGTGCATAACAGTTCCTACAGACATTATTTACATGTTGTTCCATCCTCATGTTCGAGTCAAGAAATGCACCAAGATTGCGCACACTAGATGATTGGCTTATTTTCGAACCGTCTACTGTTACTGTAACATCTGAAAACAGGTTGTGCGTTATGTTTCAGATGAGAAGATGATCAACTCTGTTTTATCGCCGTTTAGCTTCAGCATGTTGGCATTCATCCAACTTACAATATCTTCAAAACATCTTTCAAACGGTTTATATTCTCTTGAATTGAAATATTAGTCACTGGTTTGAAGGATAGATAGAGTTGTGAGTCATCTGCGAAGAAATGGTTGTTTAGATCATGTTTACGGCAGATTTCACATAGCTCTTGGGTCCCAGGACATACCCTTGAGGTACACTGTACTCCATGTGGACCGGCTGTGATAGTTTGTTGTTTATGCATACAGTCTGGTATCGGTCGGTCAGGTATGACGTCATCCATGCGAGTGGCTTGCCTGTAATTCCAAAGTGTTCGTTCAAGGCGGCGAAGGAGCGTTCCGTGATCAATTGTATCAAAAGCAGCAGACAAATCAAGCATCACGAGAATAGTCGCATTGTTATTATCCAAAGACCGTAGAATGTCATTTTGAACTTTTAACAATGCAGTCTCGGGCGAATGGAACTTGCGATAAGCAGATTGGTTGACCTCGTGTAGATCATTTGTCTTCAGATGGCTCTCAAGTCGTACGTCAACGACCTTTTCCAAGATTTTAGACAGGAATGGTAAGTTAGACACAGGCCTATAGTTTTTCAGTTCGTTAGGATCTAAATTTGGTTTCTTTAGAAGTGGTCTTATTCGTGAGTGTTTGAACATTTTTGGTACATAAGCAGCATCCAAGGACACGTTTATAAAACTGGTTATCACTGGTGTTAGTTCATCTAGGCATTCTTTTAACAGCCATGTTGGAATGGGATCTAACTCACAGGATTTGGTGGCTGATTTTTTAATCAAATGCTTTCACTTCTTGCTCTGTGGTTTGGAGCAAACACAGTATATTTGACACCCGTATATTCAGATTCCATATCTACATTATCCGGTACCGATTGTGTTTGAGAACGTATGTTATTCCTTATTGTTTCAAATCTTTCCGATAAAGAAGTCACTGAATTTCTGGGCAAGGCGCTCTGAAGATGAATCAAATGGTAGAATCACTTCATTTGTATCTCAAGTAGACCTTTGGTAATCTTAGATAGACTTTTATGATCATTGCCACAAGACTCTATTTTACTTGTATAGTATGTCTGCACGAGCTTGTTTTAACATCTTGTTCACACTAGAACAGTGTGTTCTGTAGATCTGATTGGTCTATTGTAAGTTTAGTTTCACGCCATTTCCGTTCCAGTTTACGTTTTTCATGTTGGCTTCGTGGAGTTGCTCTGTATACCACGGACAAGCAGGTCCTCAATGTAATGTCTTGTTAATGATCGGAGCATGTTTATCCAAATAGAGGTTAGACTGTCTTGAATACTCCATCATAAAACCATCTATGTTAGAAGGGATACACTCTTTGTTGAAGAATCCATTTTCGTATGTCATCTCGAAAAGAAAATCAAATGTCAATTGCGCGAAGTTTTCTGTAAGAAACCAATTTTCCGTACCGGTGCAGGTTTTGAGGCTTTGACATCAAAATGTAACAGCAAAATGGTCACGTAAGATATTTCCACTAGAATCAGAGAGTCCAGGATCTACGACCTCTATGTTTGATACAATGTTGTCTGTTTCCCTTGATATCACTACGTCCAATGTATGACCTGCAACATGGGTTGGTTCTTGTACATGCTGATGCATACCACATGCATCAATGTTACTTGTAAATTTTCTCGTATCGTTGTTGTCTGGTATATCTAGATGAAGGTTCAGATCGCCTACTATGATTGCAGATTTGTCAACTGTAGCGTACTTAGTTAAGAAAACGGGCCACTCATGATCAAGGAAAGTGTTTGTATTCAAGCCGTTCTGTTTAGAAGGAGGTGGTCTGTATATTACGCTAGCCTCATAGAGTACCGCCCAATAACTACATTTACAGTCCATGAACTCAAATTGTGGAATTCCTTGCTTTGACTTGACGACTCAGTGGTGACTTGTATAGAAGCTTTATGTATGATAGCTACACCACCACCTCGCCTACCAACACGCGGGACATGTTTCATTTTGTAGCCAGGAGGTACAAGTTCACTGATACACACCTTATCAACGAACTACCAGCCATACATTTTCAGTTATGGCGCATATATCAAACTCATTGGAGAGAATAAAGTCACATATGGATAGGGTTTTGTTTTTCACTGAGCGTGTGTTCATTAAACATATTTTTATATTTGTTTGGCCTTTTACTGTTGTATTGTGTTCAAGATTTACCCGGATTAAGTTTTTCACATTGCACATGCTGAGTGATTTTTCTATACGTCTTCGCTGATTAACTTTTGTTATTTCTTGGGGAAGTAACTGTAAATTGTCAACATTCACACCATTGTTAGTACCCCAGGCTCGTCTGATCCCATATTGCCCACCTCTATTTTAACCACAAGTAAAAGAAACCGCACAGAAAGTAGAAACAAAGATGCAAACAGTTTTTCTTCCTTTTATGGACAAGAGTTTCCTTAATGTGTTTTGCTGCATAATATTCGAAATAAATGCCGAATTTAAATGCTTAGGGAACTTTGAATTTTAGCTTCATGCATTTTCATGTTAAACAATTGGTTTAGGTCAAAATCTAGATACAACTGTAATATACATTAATGTTTTGAATATGATTTCGGGATAATTGGTAATAAAGGGAAGTAACTCGTCTTAATATCTAAAAGATCATCATTACGTAACGTTGTTTTTCTTCCAATTTTTATGGTATCAATAGGGGTCAAACATATTAGAATGCTATTAGCTTTTAGGTTATGTATATATATTATATTTCCATTTTTTAGAAAGTTATAAGTATTTTTTTTTGCTTTATGAACTTTTTTTCTGACTTTAAAAATCATTACAATGGTTTGCTTTAATATTTGTATTCGTTCATGTTTTGATGGTTTGTGCAATATCAGTGTTTATCACATAAACCGCGGCGCAGGAGTGTAATAAAGCCATTTAATAAAAACGATATTACACTAGACGATATTACACTAGTGTAATAACACTTTGACGTCACGTCATTTGCACTATAAACATAGCGTTAAAGCGCGCTAATGTTAGCGTTACACTATAGGCGCGTCAAAGAAAAATGACTCTTGTTAACAGTTTACCGTTCTTATTTTATATATGTGATAAATAGAATATTATATTCGTGTAGATTCAATACTAAATTTATTGAACTCGTTGAATAAAACAATATTATGCTCGCCAGAGGCTCGCATAATACGATTTTATTCAACTCGTTCAATAAATTTAGTATTAAACCTACACTCATTCAATATCCTCTATGTAAGGTTCACATACCCGAAATGTTAGTTAGGTATACCCTCACGTGTACATTCTCGTAATCTTCAATCAGCTGAAAATTATTAAAAAAAACATTTCAATATATTAACCGGACTTGCATGTGTTATAGTATATGTATACTACAAAAAATGGCTAAAACGATCGTTTAAAAATAATATGCCAATATGCTAAAAATTAATGATATTAGTCATAAGAATTATATATGGTGCTGTTTATATTTAAATCATCAAACAAAGTGATATTTTGGCATTAAAAATGAAGCAAACATTGAAACACGATTACATTTTTGAGGTATACTCTAATTCATAAGTTCCATAGTATACTCATATGGGCGTTTTATTTCAGATGAGTCGGTTAAAAGTCTCATCCTTAAGTAAGGTTCTTTTCTCTTTTTCTCGTTAACGTAGCTATAGATTGAACTCTTAGCTTCTCGATATGAAGTCAACTATAGGCACATCAAACCTTACTCCAGTTTAGTTTAATTTATTCAATTCGTCCACGGCGATCAATATATAATTATTTTTTTGTATTATTTGATATCAATTTTCGCGACACTAGTATTAAATTCATTTGAACTTACAGTTTTGATCACTTTGCAGCCTACACTATCAACAAAAGACACCGCCAAGAGATCAATAATGATATGGGTGAGAGGTATCTCAAATTCGAACGGGTTGATGTCATATATCTCGGGTAATTGACCATTTGTCGACGCTATACTGTCATGCCTTTGAATCTCAACAATCGCCTGTGTGTACAAATATTTTGTTTCAAAAGGCGTTTACAGGAATATAATTAAAATAAGATATCATAAGGATCACATGTGATAATTAGCAAGCAGTATCCTGGTACATAATCAATTAGCAACACATGTCTTGTAAGGCGCATTTTAATTTCTGAATCATAATATAACAACCTTGAAATAAGCATTGTACTAAATAAGTTCCTTAAAGAGCAAAGTCTTGGGCATTGTTTTTTTGTTTGTTTTGAGTTAAACGTCACATCGACACAGTATAGGTCATATCGCGACATTCCAGCTTTACTGATGGAGGAAGACCTCAGGTGCCCTTCCGTGCATTATTTCAGGCACGAACGGGCACCTGAGTAGAACCACCGACGTTCGATAAGCTAACTGGATAGCTTCCTCACATGAAATGATCCAAAGTCCCTGTCGGCATTCGAACCCACAGCGGTGAGGGGCATGCGGTTTGAAGTCAACAACCTTAACCACTCGGCCACGGACGCCCCAACTTGGGCATTGTGATACAAACTTAAATCAACAAGGTGTAACAGCACATGTTTGCTATTGTTAATCTTAACATTATTGATATTTTAGAATCCATTCGTTCTATCCAATTACGCTTGACTATCTAACACAGATCATTAAGTACATCTCTGTAAGGAAAGCTTAACAGTATATTACCAACATTGTTGCCAATATAAAAAATATAATGCCTTGTTCTTTGTAGCATGCATAATACAAATGAACTTCACATTGATCAATACAACTAATACGTACATTATTACTCCCTATGTTAGTTCCCATGTTGCTTATTGACGTCGTACTACGTCCTAAACTCTCACGCTTTAGAGACGCTCTAAGAACTTGTTTCCTGAGCACTTCTGGTTTGATGGTTGATAGGCGATACACTTCTCGGACAAAGAGGTCTCCGTTGGCAAAGTAGATTGGGAAGTTGTAACCAATCAACTTGACTTCGTTGCTTAACTGAGAGGTCTGGAATTGTTTAAGAATTATTTCATGGATGGATCGTACAAGATAAAGAGAATTAACTTTCACATGTTATTAAACCCATTACTTCATGAGCATGTTGTAAACAATGTCTGTTTTCATTGGAAAGTCTTCCGGTACCAGTTCAAATTGCTATAAAACTATAAAAAAAAACTGCCTCAATACTTATCAAACTTGGCACAAATGTTAACTGGAACATTGCCTTTGTAACAACATGCCCAGGCTTAAATTTCAAAGTGCTGCAACATCTCAATGGATTGAGATAGAGTCAAATGCTTTTCAGCGTTGGTTACACGTTACCCTATGATCGATCTTGGGTCATTTATAGCCTCTCACAAGTCCAAAATTTTCTTGGCGATGTGTTTTGGCGACTGCCGCCCCCTTCAACCCCCCAAACAGAAGGGGGCAAATCCCCCTTCTGGCAACCCCTTGATGTATCTTTTGGTTGGGGGCCCGCGCCGAAAAAGTGGACACTTTTTGCAACTACATTTCTCAAACAAAAACAAGTGTTGGGGCCTAAAAAACGGCATTTTTTCACCATTTGTGACAACAAAAAGGGACGGAGGGGGATGGGGGTTGAAAAAGGCGTTAAAAGGTGTGTATATCGTGTAATGGGATAACAAAAAAATGACGAAAATACCTGAAATTACCCAAAATCGTGTTTTTCCATGTTTAAACATGGCCTTACATATAAGTTTGAAGAAAAATTGCTGTTTTGTAGAATTATTTATTTTTTTCATTAAATCAACCAAATTCATACACATACAATTGAACGCCGAAAATTTATAAGTAAATTATTGTTGTATTCTAACCACGTGTTTGTATTCAAACAGCGGAATTATATTTCGGCGACCACGTAACTGTGTTCCAACTTTGTTTGACACCGCTTAACAAAACAAGTTCAAAATAATAAGTTATTTAAAATAATAGCTGAATTAATAAACGTAAATGAAAGTCCTTCTCAAGAAATAAAACCTTAAACTGAACTATTCTCTTCATAGAAAGTAAATAAACTTGATTTACTTTAAGCATGTATTCAAAATATATACCAATCTTTAAGTATATTACCTGTAAGTACTTCTTTGGGTCTTTGTACACGTTCTGATCGGTAATCTTACCCAGTCTGGTTGGTCTTGCCCTAAAAATAGTATAAAAGTAGTAATTATAAGAACAGATGTTCTTCGTATGATAAAAATGGATCAAAATACTCTTTATGCATAAAAGAATAATGTGGTCAAATTTGATATTTGTAAATGTTGATTATTGTGATAAAGTCTTTTTTTTAAAAACATTACTTTAAAGTTAACACAAAGTTTAAACTCTACATATTATAGGTAATAGTAATAGCATAACAGTATTAGAACATAGTGTCATTAAAAAATCTAGCAGTTTTTAAGTGTTTATTATTATTATTGTTTTTATTTTATTTATTTTTATCATTATTATTGTTGTTATTATTTTTTAAGACCAAATTATCTTCACAAATAACATTAAATGCAATTTCCAAAAAAGTGGATTTTTTTTATATTTAAATTATACTTATTCAGTAAGAATTTCCTTGAAATAAATAAATTTCTGCAATTAAAGTACTTTACCAGAAGAAGAGCATAGTGAATCTTTAAATTTGGCAACATCAAAGAGTATCAAAATATATAAATATATTCTTTCAAATAGGCAGAATAACAGAGGAATAAAAATATCATTTTAAGAGTTGCAATGTAGGAAATATACTTTGCTTTTGTTCATATGAAAAATACTAGCATTTATTGTGAGCTTACATTTGTGTCCGTAGCACCACTGTGAAGAAAGAAAACACGAGTCCAATCATAAGCCCGTAATCCACGTGTAATAGCGTAGCACTTAGACACGTGACCACCCAAATGTACTGACAGAGATAGAGAACGTGCCAAAGAAATTATTATTATTATTATTATTAATTTTTATTATACTGCTGCTGCTGCTACTGTTACTGCTACTGCTACTACTACTATTACTACTACTACTACTACTACTACTACTACTACTACTACTACTACTACTACTACTACTATTATTATAACTACTACTACTACTTCTACTACTACTACTACTACTACTACTACTACTATTATTATTATTATTATTATAATTATTATTATTAACATTATTATTATTATTATTATTATTATTATTATTATTATCATCATTATTATTATCATTACTGCTACTACTACTACTCTTACTCTTACTACGATAATTAATACTACTTTTATTATTATTATTATTATAATTATAAATATTATCATTATTATAATAATTATTATTATTATTTTTATAATTATTATTATTATTATTATTATTATCATTATTTTTATTATTATTATTATTATTATTATTCTATTATCAGTGACACGATTAAGTCAAAAGTTTTAAAATATTACACTAGTTTTGAAAAAGTACTAGCAGTTGTAATGAATAAAAATATTGTTTATAAGGCCAACCATCGACAGTCGATACATTGTACATATTTTAATACATGTTCCAATAGAAAGATGCGGTTTTATGGCAATATATACTTGTACACAATGGTTCCACGGGACAGTATCAAACACTTATGCTTTTTAATCTACTATTTCTTACTTTTTATCTTTAAAAAGGTGCTGTAATTTAACAGTTATGACAAAACGAAATACGCATTCTTGTTTCTTTTAAATGCAAAACGTCTTGCTTGGACAACTTCTAGTCGAACGTAAGTATATTAACGTGGTTTTATTAAATAACTATACGTTATAAGTCCTGTAAAAAAGCACCTGCCACGTTCAAAAACACGATGGCCTGCCTTAAAACAGAGCCAATATCTATATCACTTTTTCGGCCCCGTAATTTGATTGGCTAATAAAGCAGGGCCAAAAAATGATATAGATTTTTTCAAGAAACTGGGAAATGGCAGCCATTTTGTTTTAACCTGGTCTATGTTTAGACGCCGACAGGTTGCATAAGTGAAACAAAATATTCTCATTTTGATGTACATGTACAATATAAGTTACAAAATGTAGGTTTTCCGTACAAACTGATAAAATGTAGATATTTTTACAGTTGTTCTTTGTTATAATTAAAATATGTTACAATTAAAATTAGAAGAAATATCCGAGGATTAAATGTGAAATATTATAAGTACACGTAGTTATTTAATAAAATTGTCAATAAATAAATGAAATGATATTGGCCCTGTTATTTGTCCTCTGGTCAGTCGTATTGGCCCTTGGCCTTCGGCCATGGGCCAATACGACTGCCCTCGGACAAATAACAGGGCCAATATCAAATCACTTATTTATTAACATATATTATAGAAATGTATTCGAATAATACTCACAAAGTCATATTTTGAAGTTTTCCATATTTTGGGTAATTCCAGCACTTGCAGAATAAGGCTACGTAATGCAACCACAATAATCGCTGATAAAACGCACTGGAATAAATACGTCATAAAATGTAACTATGACGATAACATTGATTTCATAGCCGCAAACTGATTAAAACAAGCTCCTTAAGAAGGCAATACATTAAAAGAAATAAGAAGATGTGAACTTTAGTCAGACATTTCATAGCCAATGCATTAATCATATGAATTTAAATTATAAATTGATCCACGTTAGTCCCATTGCAAAGATGACATTATTATATTTGTTACAAGAATCTGACATCAAGTTTTCTGAAGTCGATGTGGTCAATATTGTTCTTTGTAAAGAAAAGAACATATGTATGACTATGCGGGTATATAATTTACTTCCTCTCATTCATACTTACATTCGGTAGAGATTCAAACAAAGGTCCGAGCCAGAGTATCACGATCAGTACCATACTGGCGGAAAATAAACTTGCAATCTAGAAACAAAAAATATTTAATTACTATATACATCCGTATGAAAAGATATCGTTGATTATGGCGACATCAAGCACGGTACGGTTAAAGACAATATTTTAAATAAAACTCACTCATTTTCTGCTATCACATATGAACATCAAAGTTAAGATCTTACACTTTTACTGTGGAAAATGGGGTTCAAACATTGTTATAATGGAATAGAACGAACCTGAGATTTACCCCCGGCAGAATCCTGTACGGAACTTCTCGACACGGAGGCAGCGTAAGGGTAGCACGAGAAAAATGATCCGAATACATTTCCAGCTCCGTACGCTATCAACTCCTGAAAATAGTAAATGATAAAACAAGTGTTATTTATATTTTATCATAATTTCGTATCTTTCACAATTATGTTTTTATAGCAGATATAAATTTCAAAATATATGCATTTTACGTAAGCTATACAATATATATTCCTGCTTTTAGTATGTTCTACTCAAGCTCGCAAGCCTGATTATAAAGATGAATTGGAGATCAAGTTTCTGAATAAGGTTCAATCAAAGATAAACTTGCTATAAGTTTGACATTTTTTATGAAAAAAAAAAAGGTTTCATTAATTAAATTTTATTTGATTAACGGTTACATGTATATAACATTAGCCTTAAATGGAAACAAATTTGATGTTATCTTGATTCATGTCAATGGCTTACATTTCTAAACGACAAAATAACATTTTTAGCATATATTGTAACGTGTACCGAGCGAATGTACAACAAATATATAATAAATTTTTCTTTGGGCCATCTGCCGTTTGATTACAAAATACAAATGATTGTTAAATGATCAAATATCAAAAACAATCAAGTTAAATTATTAATAAGGGTTTTCTCAAATAAACTCTAAAATACTAACTTAAGTGAGCAAGTATACAACAATTTCACAGCCTAATAAAACACTAATTTAACCAATTCAATATCGATATCAAGCCGCAACCCGATAGTTTCCTATAGTCAAGCAATTACCTATCTATCTATGAAGCGAGGCTTCTATTTAGATAGAAAGATAAGTTGCTGGTAGGGATTTACTACAAAGTTCCAGCTAGAATATATAGAATATTTATATTATTTTACATATGTCTGGATTTTTAATACTTATATGTAACGAATTCCCTGATAGCGAGGCTTTCAGAAAATGTAGAGGTCTATAAGTACCCAGAGTCAAATGCAATTTCACAAATTTTAATATAACGACACTATATCCATGGAGCGAGGCTTCAGATGGAAATATTTACTTTGGCCAATTATTATTTTATATAGGCTTCAATTAGATATACCTCTATGTCTGTTACATAGAATAACCTGGTCCCGATGAATTCCTCTGCAGACCGAGTAATTTCAGTCAGTCAGTTGTTTATGCTTAATGAGGGTCCATCCGCCCGTAAGGGCACAAAATGCAGCTTGCGCTGTCGAGTATGGACCCCAGGCATGTCACCAGTCATGTCCTTTAAGAGTTAATTTTGAAGCACAAAGTGGCGATAACTTACCTGCATGCAATTTCAATGGATTATTAGCCAAAGATATGAATTTTGAGCTAAAAGTAGGTCACTGTACGGCGGTCAATGAGAACCTAAATGTACAGTAACCTGTGACAATAGGAAAGGTGTTTAGCCCTGAAAAGGGTTGTTTGTGCCAGCTATAGGCCTGTCTTTCAAGCCGTCTAACCGTGCTAGGGGCTCACGCACTCTAGCACACCATCCTCGTCGACCCAAGCGCGCCTACTTTGTAGGGCCACTCCCCTCGGCATTCGTCAGGACACCGGCAGCTAACTTCACGTAGTCTGTCTAATTCGTGCTGGCTTAAACGTTACCCCGAGTAGAAGATAACATGCGAATTTGCCGGCTTAAACGATACACAATTCTTCAATCATCTGCCGATGCCCTGTGCCTTCTCAGCGACGTGCACGCTCCGAGGGGAAGTGAGAAGACCGAGTATTTTTTTTTTTTAAATGCGTTTATTTAAGGTCGCCGCCGGAAAGCCCATATGGTCGACCGTACACTCAAGTCGGGCCATCCTAGAGCGTCCCGCCGAGATTTTTTCGACGATTTTTTCCAGCTTTATTGGTGGAGGAAGACCCCAAGTTGCCTTCGGGCTTTATTTCAGGCACGAGCGAGCACCTGGGTAGAACCACCGACCTTCCGTAAGCCAGCTGGATGGCTTCCTCACATGAAAGATTTCGACCCGAGTGAGGATCGAACCTACAGCGGTGAGGGACCTGTGATCTCAAGTCAACGACCTTAACCACTCGGCCACGGAGGCCCCTTAGTAATTTTGCTCTAATCGCCGTATTTATACCTGCTGAGATGAGCGCTCAAGCATGACTTTATTTTCAGTGGCTGATTAGAATGATCACTATCTATGAGACGTTTATTACATTATATGATTTCAAACGTTCATTGAAAATACGTATACCAAACGTATATTGTAAAGTACCGTAACTTAAAATACATTGTCGCAATATAAACGAATAACATAATAGTTAAGTAACCCTAACATCATTCAGTAAACGATAATCGTTATTCAAAACTAGCTTATTATAAAAAATGCCGCAACGTTACAATATATCTATACACTTAAGAATACTTGTAATTCAAAGTGACATTATGCCCATGCAAGTGTAAATGGACAGTGAACAAAATAACATAAAAATAGTTTGACATTTTGCCAATATCGTGTTCAGTTTCATATTTTACAATGAATGAACAATTAATCATGAATCCGTGTTACCAAAAGAAATTTCTATTAATATTGTTCAGAACGTATCAATAACGCTCAATTCCTAAACAGAGTTGGGCAGTCTTTTTAAATTTAGGAAGTTTTATAGTGTATCATATGCATTTTTTATTACCAATTATTGATCAGTCATCATTATAAAAGCCAATCATTTTAAAAATATGTTACTAATTTTAGTCAACTTGAGAGTGAAATAATGAGCAAAATGTCACTTCAAATAATTGTTGCGAGAGACCCTCACCTGGTTTGCATCGATGGCATATTTATTTTTCTTCGCCATCATCGCAGCCAGCGACACAGATTGAGCAAAGGAGATGATAGCGATGATTGGAATATCGGCAATATATTTATCCACACCTTCAAATGATGGCAGCGCCGGTTCCGGAAGTCTGAAAGTGAATCATGAGCATTTTTGGGACAAGTGATCAAACTATACGGGCAGATGTAAAATAGGTGAAGGCATGAATGCAAACAAGTGAGTGTCAATCAAATTTATTTCTTAACAATTTTGGGAAAACTATCAGAGTTATTTTTTTACAATTATACAACAGTTTTCAAATGAAAAGTAATATTTTATATTTTATATTCATTTATATTCTTTTATGTCAATAATATTTGTTTTGCCCACTCTGTTTTATGTCTGTGCAAAAAAGAAAAAGTGATACGCTATCAAAATATCATCATTCAGGGCAGAGGCAAAACTAATAACATACCAAAGTATACTCAGACAAAAATGAAATTAATTACAACTCTTTAAGTCATCACATTTTTCATTTATTTTCATTACATAAGATAACCTTTGAATTGTACACTGTGTTTACACATTGTTCAGATGACATTGTAACAAGTTATCTACACAGGTCACATATGACACACCATTAGAAAGTTGTATTTGATAGAGGTATCAAAGTCGTCTGAAACTTTATGTTAATCAATGTCTTAATGTCGCGGTTTCTGTGACAAATTTGAAACAAAAACATTAACGTGTTACGGTATTACTATATTGACCTAGGTGTCTTGTGACCTAGTATTGTTTTCTTGGTGATAACTGTTACGAGTTGCCCTGCGTGCAGGTATTTTTTTGTATTAGTGTTTATTATAATTGACATGAATTTATTTGTTACTTTCTTTCTTTCGCACCTTGTTTGTTTGTTTGCGTTTGTCTTCATTTATTTGATTGGGGTTTTGTAAGGTCTTTCCTCGCCGCTTTTATCTGCGCATAGCAAATCTGCGCATAGCAAAACCTATTATGTCACAAAACATAGAAAAAAAAGAACTTGAAATTCTATCAAATAACCAATACCAATGGTAATATCCAATTTTTTACTTATACTATATAGTGTGTGTATTTTGGATGTCATCATTAATGTTGATTTTTTGATACAATTTAAGTTCCTGTGGAAAAAAAAACTTACACAGGTATTTTCATCCTGTCTCCTGTCTTTAAGAAGTGAAAGCGGTAATTAGGCGTAAAAGCATGATGTACTAAGAATCGATCAATAATTACATAATCTCGCACATCTCATGTAACTAAATTTAGCGGTGACTTACCCTGCTGGCACAATGCCAACGACCTTGATATAGTAGTTTTCGTTGAAATGGGCAAAGTATGATGTTACCGTTCCGACTATTACCTGGAACACAAATTTAATGTACATGTACATAAAAAGACTTCATTCTTAATAAATATTATCGTATAAAATTCATTTTCAATGTGAGGCTGGTGAAGAAGCAAGATTTCCTTGTATATGTTTATCGCAAGGATAAAGAATGAATATGATATACGATTGTATGAACAATGACGTTGATTATGACGTTGAAATTAAGTCACACATTTTGAAGAGAGCAGATGCAAGTTTAATATGATTTTTAGAGAAATGAGATCATCTATAGGCAGCTCAAACACACCTTGGCACAGACTGATTATCTTTGTCAACGTAACTTTGGAGAATGTCGTTGATCACGACAAAACAGCCAGTAAACAGGCCGCTCACCTGATCACAAGACTGACGCAACGAATAGCGTCCAGTCTACCGAGGTAATATAACAATTTTTATTGACCAAAGAAACCAATATTTGTATAAAAATAGAGCTGGTACTAACCATATAAACCGCCCATAGTAAAGTTTAAAAAATTGGCTCAACAAAAACGGTTCAGTATGTTACACGGGGGAGGAAGTGTTACACGAGGGATGGAGTTCCTATGATAACATGTCAAGGAGTTCTTGTGATAACTGTCACTGAGTTCGTCGGAAAAGTATAATGTATATACTGCAAAAACACTCGTCAAAAATCGTAATTTTCATCTTTAAAAAGTAAGTTTTAGGGGTTAAATTAAACTTTAATGATTAAGCTTGTCTTACATCATGTATTATGTGTGAAAATCTAATTCATAGTCCATTTTCATCGCCTCTTGCTTAAAATCTGGTAGTTTTGAGTAAAATTTCCAAATTATATGCCACTTCGCAAATATTGACCTGTTTATTTCGAGTTTTCATAATTACCTAATTATAATGCAAAATTGCAATCATTAAAGCCCGGCTTACAAATTTATACCCGATTTTTCAAATGTCCCGGAGTTCTTGTGATAACTCAAAACATGTCCTTTAGTTGTGCATCGCTTATCTAAGGGCTAAGTTATTTGTATCATATTCTATACCATAATAAACAAATATATATATAAAACCAGGATTATTTCTTCAAAGCTAGGTTTCCAAAAAGTACGACAATATGATAAAAACTCATCAACTGCAGTTGGTTCTATAACTACCGATCTCTCGGTCCCTCTGGGTTCGAGCGAAATAAGTTTCACTAAAATATATTTTTGTTATCAATCACATCAAAATTAACAAAATTTCCTCCAATAAGATTACATAGGTGAAATATCCATCAAACATCGGCAAAAAATTTACATAAAGACACCATACTTAAGCGCATTTTATCATGAAAGTAAATGCTCCAGTGTACGAAATCTGCGTCAGCAAAAATACCAAAAATAGAACCGGGGATAAGATATCTCAGTAAAATCTCTTTAACTAAAATATACTTAAAACCAACATTATTTATCCTCATTATTGTGCAAAATAATGAGCGTACTACATTTCATAATGATTAACAACCTAATTGAATAATAAAAAACGCTAAAGCGTGCCGTAAATAAGCACAAGAAACACATTGGCAGTAACAAAAGTTAGCATAAGAACTCCAGGACATTTTTCATTATTATAAGGGAATTATGTATGGCAAGGATGAAACTCGAAATAAACAGGTCAATATTTGCAAATTGGCAAATAATTTGGAATTTTTACTTACTCAGAACTACCAGATTTTAAGCAAGAGGCGATGAAAAATGGACTATGAATTACTTTTTGACACATAATACAATATGTCAGGCAAGCTTAATCTTTAACGATTAATTTAGGACCTAAAACTCACTTTTTAAAGACGACAAATACCATTTTAAACGAGTGTTTTTGCAGTATATACAATAGTTTTCGCAAGAACTTCTTGACAAGTTATCATTAGAACTCCATTTCCTCCCCCGTGTGTTAGCAGTCCTTTGAATTGTGAAATCTAAGGTGTAAACTACGATCAGTTAACAGACGTAAGGGGATGTCTATAGCTTAACGTTGTTTAAATTATGAATAACAATATATAAAAGTAACTCACCACAAATAGTTCAATGGGTACAGGTATCTTCAGCTTGGCCTTGAACCTCTGGTTTATCTGGACCTTCACCAGGTACAGGATGACAATACAGATCAACGAGACTATCAGGGTCGCCACATTAGTGTGTGTGATCCTCTCAAAGATAAACTTGTATGTCTTGTAAAAAAAAACATAATACTTTTCAGTTAGTTTAATCGAAACGTTATTTGCATTTGATGTATAATTTCAGTAGGAAAACAATATGAGATATTTATAATAAACGTTATATTAATCAGTTTTTAAATTAATATAATAAGTAATAGAAAGAGCATAAAATGAATAGATTATCTGATTTGTACGAGCGGGCGATTGCCGAGTGTTTTGACGTTAATTCTTTTTTGTATCAAAGCCAAAAATAAAAACATGTCCCCTGTCCGAAAAAAAATGTGCGGTACAGTGCGGTAACTGTAGTGTGTTTAACAAAAACCTGCACTCCAGGTATGTATAGGTAGTAAAAAGCGTTAAGATTTCACCAAAATTTATTTATACGTATTATATTACTATTACAATAGTGTCGTAGATTCTAAAATACAAATAAAAAGATTAGGATAGATATCATACTTGAAGGCGCGCACTTGTAAAATTTATGTTAATGTATTTATGATTTAATGATATAACTCTCTGTATATAAATCTACTTTAAGGCACTGGAAATTATGCAACTTCCATGAAATGCTAAAGGCGCGAATCTTCAAATCGATGCTTCTATTTTATTTTATTTTTTGCCTTGTTTTATATTATTTCTTCGTTCTCAATTGCTACATACCTTGACAACTTGAAAGAGGCCGTCTGTACGAGGGATGTTCAGACCGAGAATATACTTTACTTGACTAGTACCCACGTGAACAGCTGTTCCAGTTGTGAACCCGGCAATTAGAGGATCAGACATGTATGTTGTGACAAATCCGAGCCTCAATACACCCATGATTATCTGAAATACAACACAACCTTTAATCTTAAAATTATGTCTTTTGTTCATTTTATTTTCTTTCGGGCATCCAGTGTAACACTTTATTATTATTTTTTAAATAAGAATAGTAAACCACTCTTTCAATCTTAAAATAATGTATTTTCCCATTTATTTTCTCTCTGGCAAATATCCAGTTTACCGCATTATTATTTAAAACCAAACCATAAATAAGAAAAGAGAAATAACTCAATAACTCCTATGAGAGTTATCATACCTATATACAACTTATATAACAATTGCATGACTAGATAAAGACAATGCTTAGGTTGTAAGAAATCATATTTTATTCACTATAAAATGTAGAGAAAATAATTGCATGCAATCGAATTTATCTGGAATTCAATGGTAAGAATTCACATTGAAAACTAGAAATTTGACTAATTCATTTGCAGACCTGTGTGAATCCAACAAGCAGCGAGATCGTCATCGCTATCCCTAGTTTTTTCGAGTCCGACAGAAAAGGTTCAGAGTTTGAGTCTTCAAACGGATCTAATGTGCCGTTACCGATGAGACTCGAGTTGCCAATCAACGTGTCCCTGTTACCTCCGTTGTCATCCACATAAAACTTTGCCACTACAGAACCGGTCAGTAGACTGACCACCGCAACAGTTCCTGTAATAGTATATAGATATCATTTATTCGACAATGTTATTATTTGAATCAAGAATGCAATGCCAAATCGCAACTCTTCGGCCCTTTCCGTCAGTCTTCGTAAGCAATTATGTTCAAAGTTATTATGACAAGAACGTTCCTATTGTGTAATTCCGTTTTATATGGTTGGCTAAAAATATCTTATTTGATTCATGTCTAAAGAAATAACATTTCATAATAACTGAGTTCCTCAGTATGTGAAAGCTCCCTTCTACACATGATTATTAAACTTTTTTTGAATATTGTTTATACAAAAAATGATCTCTAACCTAAGTTCTTAATAAAGTTAGGGAAATTGTTAAATTGTCGTATACTAACCCATTGAGATGTGTCTAGACGAACCAAATATGAAGTATATTAGAACAGGGAAGAAAGAAATGTAAAGGCCGACAACCGGCGGCATTTCAGCCAACATAGCGTACGCCATTCCTGGAATATAAAAAGACAAGGGAGACAACTGTACCGGTACATACTTGCGATTTGTAAGATTGATAGTAGTTGTTGTTCAAATTGGCTTATCTATTCGAAAATAATCCGACAAAAAATGCATTAAACTATTCAAGATGGCTTGATAGTTATCTTTTTTTCTCAACTTACCAAGTTCGAGTTACTACCAATGTTTTTTTTTCATTTTGTCATAGTCATCAAAATGATCAAAAGCAGGAATCAGACTCAGAAACGTGATCAGTATACTGGTATTATTTGAAATACACTGAAGAAATAATTTCATAATAGAGGAAAACCAAATGTCCATGAATCTTAATAAAAAGTAACGCATTCCTGTTTGAATAATTCTCTTTTAAGATATACCATACCTTGAGGTAGCTGCATGATTCCGACGGTCAGACCGCATATCATGTCGGCAATAAAATCCGTGTTCCAATTGTATTTTTTCATTATCCTGATCATAGGAACAAGGCGTTTTAACCTCGCTTTGGCACTTTTTTGTCGCAGATGCAGCATGGTTTCTTTGCAGTTTCGTCCTTTTGTAATTTTCGGAACTGTTCGCGGAAATCCGACAGCTTTCGGCATTCACAGTTCGTCGTCATTCTCAAGGAAGATTCACGACAATGCGCGAATGATGTTCGGCGAGATCTTCTATCTTGGCGAGTGTGTATTGGCTGAAAATAGACAATAAAAATGTACACGGATGTGCAGACTGGCTAAGCTCTTTTAAATGGTAACACAGTCCAATCAAAAATCGGTTCTAGAAGGTTAAAGGTTAAATCAAAAGATGCAGATGACCTTGAAAACCTCGAAAACTTTGAGCTAGAGACCTTATGAACAATTATTTATTTTTTATTTTTTCTGCTTTTATGACAAAATATTAATGGTGTATTGTCATATATAAAACGTGAAATAATCATACGTGACGAAATTAATAATGAAATACGGATTTTATTATTCAGTCGTTAAAAATTCATCATAACTCTAATTCATCTAGTATCATATCCTACTAAATATTTTAATTTCTTTATTTGATGCGAAAAAAGATATTTGATCATACAAATTTAAATAATTTCTTCAATTTGTTCTTTTCATTAAAAAACAACAATCCATTACAATTATAAATATGAATATGAATAACGATGATATCCTACAGATGTTTGTCCACCAACTCTATCTGTAACGTTTCACTGGTTAAAAATTTAAATAATCCTTTGTTGCATGCTTTAATAGTCTGCATTTTCCAGTTTGACACAAAATTATTCACATTACAATTACTTCCGTTGAAAACGGATGTTTACTTTTTGACTATTCAACAAAAAGTTATTTTATACCCCAAAAGAACTCTAGGGTACAAAGAACTAAATTTTATGAGAGTCATAGGTACTTTGGTGATGCCCTAGACCCTATTGTTGAAAATAAGAATAAATTGAGAGAAAAATGGCGGCCATTTTATTTCATTTAATTTAGAAAATAGACCACGTGACTAAATTTTATATTGTTAAAAATACTGTAACCTATGTAACAGTACAAAATTTTTAGTCACGTGGTACATTTGTAGTAACAGTAAAAATAAATCCCAGAGGTCTATAGGAAACTTACGTTACGAAAAAAGTGAGGGGTAATAATTATATAATATCCCAGGTCAAATGAAGGTCAAGTTCAAATTTGGTTATGGTCCGATGATTGTTTGCAGAGTTATGCCCGTTGATGACATTTTCAGTTTCCGTTAATTATCTCCTCAACGGTAGTACACATTAAACTTAAATTTGACATATGGATACGTAAAAGAATGTGCAGGTCAAGTTCGAATTTGGATACGGTTCGGTGATTTTTGGCAAAAATAAGAAATTTTCAGTTTCCGTTCATTATCTCTCCAACAGAAGTACATAATTATTCAACTCAACGACAAAGGAATGCGCTGGTCACGTTCCAATTTTGACATGGCTCGATGATTTTTGACAGAGTTACGCTCACTAAGATTTTGGCTGCATGCGGGGCATCCGTTGCGTGACAACACCTTTCTAGTCTTTATACTGTAACTGATACAGAAAATATAATTATCTATACTGAACCAAAACAGAAACTTTCGCAAAGTATGTGCCAGTTGTTCAAGGGAACCACTTAGATGTACACACATATATACATGTAGTAGCTTGTAAAACTCGTTTTGTTTACAAAATCGGTCAGCTAATTCCCGTATAAAAGCCCGATATGTTTATTCAACGTAAAAATCGAGTTTCAAAGGGATTGAAAAACTGTACTAACATCTACATTCAAACTTGGAGAAAGTTTCTTTTTTGTCTCAGTATATATCTACCATAAATGATTATTTTTGGTTTGTTCTTCCGTTATTGTGTCCAGTATTTAATTAGTCCAGTGTGCTGTCTCTTCTGGCAGCTCTTGTTACTTTTAGTGTCCAGTTATGGTTTCCTGAAAATAACTTGAAATTCATCAAATTTAATTATTATCTGTTCTTTGGCAATTAGTATTGTTAAGTTGATTTAGTATTGTGTATGGAATTCAAAATACTACTTTGTTTTCATTTTGCTACCTTGTAACATTTTTTTTAACATTCAGCTCTAATTTTTACCAAATTGAATGATCAGCATCAATAATGCTTTGAATCCATTACATGTATTGTTATAAACATTAGTTTACCCCTTATCAAAAAGAAAAATAATATAAATCACTGAGGCACGATATGCTTTTAATATGAAAGAAATTTACACAAAATTTTTCATTGTGAGTTGTAAGTGATTAAAAACCTCTTTTTATTGTAATCCAATCTTTTCTCGTCGTTACCTCTTATCAAAAATTGTATGTATCTCGCAAAAGTTAAACTTAAAATGAAAATTTTAGTTTTTGTTACATCATACTTGTATAGTATATAGTTTAAACTGGTATATACTGGTATCCTCCAGCTAAAACTATACATTCTTGAAACATGATATGATCATAAAACATTCACGGGTGCAGCTATCAGGGATACTGTGACAAGCCATGTTACTATAATTAAATGTTAATCACTGACCAGAGATAGGAAGTTTTTGGGAAAAAATGGAAAGTTTGGGTTCAGTCCTACCCATTAACCCTTCCAGCCTGCTGATATCTCAGTAAGCGTTTATCAGCTGGTAATTCACTATTAACTGTATATCTCCCATTAACATGTCCACTGAGCTTAGGGTCTTGTCGTCATTAATTAGTCCTCTGTATTCTAATCGAACGGCCCTAACGTTGAAGGATCAAATTCTGTGGATGTAGGGTTTCATGATACACTCACTTTTATCAATGTTTTTCTCTCTGTCTAATCTTTTGTGAATGGGTCTGGAGCCCAATTGAATTTTGAAACTTAGCAATTATTTGAAAATTTACTTCATATCAGAAAATAAATTTTAGCTACTAAATTAATTATATGTATTACCTTTATAAGTGAAACTCATCTTCTAAATGAATAAAGTTCTATAGAAAAATGTTACTGTTACTCATGTAACTGAGTGACCCACAACCTCCAGAAAGCACTATTTACAGATGATTGTTTTCACTGCAAAGTGCAAGACTCTTACCTAAATTACCAAGTAAGTGATATTTTTATTATTAGCTCGACTATATTAAGTATATGGAGAGCTGTCATACTCATCTCACTTTTTAGTCAGCGTCTATACTTTAGATTAATGTTTATGTGCATTAGATATTTAATCTGTAACTTTTTTATTTCTTAAGGCATCAATTTCAAAAAATATATTTCTTATCATCGTCCACATCATTTGATAAGGTGCAAATCTCTTAAAGTTGATTTCCAGAATTATATCCCCTTATACTTTTAATTGTCCTTGAAATATTGTTATTTTTTACTCTTAACGTCTTTATTTCATATAAAGGGATATTGGCTTTAAACTTCAAATCTATGTTCTTATCATCAACTACATCATATGTGACAATGTTTTTAACTCTAGCTGTTTACTTTTAATGACATAATCACATTTACATTATGAGGTACAAAAATATTCAACATTTGAGTAATTTCTTGATACTAATACGGAAATAAATCTATATCTTATCATAATTGATTATTTTGTCACAGTTTGATACTGTTTTAGTCCAGCGTGCTAGCTCTTATTACTTTTGGTGTCCAGCTATGGTTTCCAAAAAAAACAAAAACAAAAAAAACAAACTTAAAGGTCATCAAATTTAACTTATTTCTGTTCTTTGGCAATTGGTATAGTTAAAGTGATTTGGTATTTTGTATGGTTTTTAAGTCAAAGTACTACTTTGTTTCAATTTGACTACCTTTTAAGATTTTTTTCCACATTCAGTTGTTTTTTGTCTATCAAAGTGAATGATATGCATCAATAATGCTTTGAATCCATTATTATTATTACTTAACATTATTTTGTCCCTTCTCAAAAAGAAAAATAATTTTAATCACTGAGGCATGATATGCCTTGAATATGAAAGTAATTAACACAAGTATTTGCATTGTCAGTTGTAGGTCACAGATTAAAAACCCTTTTTAATGTAATCCAATCGTTTTTTGTCTTTAACTCTTTTTATTAATAAGTGTATGTATCTCTTTAAACTAAAATGAAAATCTTAAATTTCGTTATATTTAAAATGTTTTCTATATCCTCCAGCTATTATACAGTCTTGAAACATGATAGGATCATTAAACATTCAAGCAGTGATACTGTGACAAGCCATGTTATTATAATTAAATGTTCACCAATGGCCAGAGATAAGACATTTTTAGGGAAAATTGGAAATCTTTGGTTTTATGCATAGGACTGTATATGTTGTATGTAAATACTGTTAAAAAGAAAACGTAAGTCACAGTTCAGTAATTGTTGATACATGTGTTCGGTAGAAACTATAAAACTAAAATAAAAGAAAATATCTTCACCAAAAAATTTTGATAAAATTACTTGTAGGTACTCAGAACATTCCTCGGCTTTGGTAGCGCATCATGCAAATAATTAATTGTTGTCAGAATCCTTTCGCATCCGATTTCTTTATCCATGATCAACTGCAATATAACACGGTATATCATGCCTACAATACTTTTCAGATACTAAAATTGCATTTTCTATATACACATTGCTTTATATTACATTTGCTGCTGAATAACAAAACGGTAAATGTACCCTATAATAGTAAACCGAAGATCCGTGTCTCACATATTACTTTTATATTGTAAATATAATATCTAAGTTGTTAAGATGTACCTTGAACAGCTACACTACTTATAAGTATATTAAGAGAACAATCTGATTAAAATCAGCTCTAAATAACGCTCGGCTTTATTGGATGGATGCCATAGGCCTCGGTTGTTGCCTTCTCCCCATGACATGCAGCAGGAAGATCCTCATATTACCAGCAGTGATTGAAATATTATATTTTACAACCAAACAATGCCTTTATCTCGATTAATCACGACGTCTTGCAATTGGCATAATATATGTTGTAGGTAAGAAAACTCCTGTTGGATTCGTAGGAGTTATTTCCCTTCTCTTATTTTTTTATATCCAAAATTTACCCCCTATAAAGTATAAAAAACACTATATCGAGGGTATATTTTGGATATTATCATTGATTTTAGTTATTATTAATAGAATTTCAAGTTCCTGTCTGTGGTTTTTCTATGTTTGTGACATAAAAGGTTTTGTCATGCGCAGATTAAAGCAGCGAAAGAACAAATTAACAAGGAGCAAACGAACGAAAGTAACGAAACAATTCATGTCAAATATAGTTAACAAAATACAAAACATATCTGCACGCAAGGCAACTCACCACGAAAACAATACCATTAATTAAAAAGATAATGAAATCTGTTGTTTATGCAACCAAATGTCACAAGACACCTAAGTCAATATTGTAATATCTTAAGTTAGGCTTAACACGTTAATGTTTTTTGTTTCAAATTGTCACAGAAACCGCGACATTCAGACTAGTTTAAACCCAATATGATTAACATAAACTTTCAGACGACTTTGATACCTCTATCAAATACAACTTTCTCATATGTGACCTGTGTACATAACTTGTCACAGTGTCACCTGAACATACAGTGTACAATACAAACGTTATCTTATGTAATGAAAATAAATGAAAAATGTGATGACTTAATAAGCTGTAATTAATTTCATTTTTGTCTGAGTATACTTTGGTATGTTATTATTTTAGTCTCTGTCCTGAAGGATGATATTTTGATGACGTTTCACTCAATCCCTTTGTTTATTTGCCATAACATAAAAACAGTGTGCGCAATTTTTTTTTTGATATAAAAAGAATATAAATGATTATAAAATATAAAACATTATTTTTCATTTGAAAACTGTTGTATAATTGTAAATAAAACTATGATAATTTTGCCAAAATTTTACTTTGTTTAAAAATAAATTAGATCGACACTCTCTTGTTTGCATCCATTCCCTAATCTATTCTACATCTATTCTATTCTGCCCGTATAGTTTGATCACCCAAAATGTTCATGATTTTCTTTTAGACTTCCGGAACCTGCACTGCCATCTTTTGAAGGTGTGGATAAATATATTGCCGATATTCCAATCATCGCTTGAATCTTTTTTGCTCAATCTGTATCGCTTGCGTCGATGATGGCGAAGAAAAATAAATATGCCATCTATGCAAACCAGGTAAGGAAACGCTGTCAACACTTGTGAAGTGACATTATGCTCATTATTCCACTGTCAAGTTGAGTATAATTAGCAATATAATTAAAAAAGATTGACTTTTATAATGGTGATTGATCAATAATTGGTAGCGAAAAATGTTATTGATACAATAATTATAAAACTACCTAAATTCACAGATATATAGCTAAATTATATAAAAAAACTTCCCCACTCTTTTTATGAATTGAGCATTATTGATACATTCTGAACAATATTTATTTAAATTTCTGTTGGTTATGAGGATTCATGCTTTTTTGTCATTGATTATTATAAAAGTATAACACAATTATGACAAAATGTCAAATTATTTTTATGTTAATTTGTTCAATGACCATTTACACTTGCATGGTCATAATGTCACTTTGAATCACATGTATAAGTATTCTTAATGATAATGTTATGTAAGGTTAAAACAGTCATGTTATCCTTTAGAATTTTTAGCAAATGGCATTGATCTAGATGGCATAGAATTTGTTCTAATTTAATATAGATGCTAAGTACAAGTCACGGTTAATCAAAATTAATTCATGTAAAGAAACCAATGTTTTATTTTTTTATCATCAGAAAATGTAAAAACCTTATTGCACCGACCCTTATTCAGAGTGTTGATATCCAATTTACCTTTAAATCAGGCAAGAGAGCTTGTTTTGAAAAACTGGAAGACCTTGCTTTAAGCAGGAATATATTGTATAGATATAACCTTTAATGCAAACATGTGTCTATATCTCTGTAAATTTAAAACACATATGACTGATAAAGTTATGAAAAACTATATTTTACATTTGTTTTTTTTTATCATTTACTATTTTTATTAATTTTGTTTCAGGAGTTGATAGCGTACGAAGCTGGAAATGTATTCGGATCATTTTTCTCGTGCTACCCTTACGCTGCCTCCGTGTCGAGAAGTTCTGCACATGATTCTGCCGGTGGAAAAGCACAGGTTCGTTCCATTCCATTATAACAATGTTTGAACCCCATTTTCCACAGTTAAAGTTTATGATCTTAACTTTGATGTTGATGTGTGTTATCAGAAAATGTGTATTTTTTATGTATCGTCTTTAACCGTAGCGTGCTTGTAGTCATAATCAACGTAATCTTTTATACAAATGCATATCATAATTAGATATTTTTTGTTATGTTTTCAGATTGCAAGTTTTTTTCCGCCAGTATGGTAATCATCGTGATACTCTGGCTCGGACCTTTGCTTGAATCTCTACCGAATGTGAAATATATCCCCACAAAGCCAAAGATATGTTCTTTTCTTTACACAGAAAAATATTGACCGCATCGACTTCAAAAAACTTGATATCAGATTGCCGTTACAAAAAATGAATAGTCATCTTTGCAGTGGGACTAAATTTACCTATTTATTTAAAATTCAAATTCATATGATTAATGACTTGGCTATGAACAATCTGAATAAAGTTCAGATCTACTTATTTTCTTATAATTTGAATCGGATTGCGGTTATAAAAGCAATGTAAACGTCATAGTGACATTTTATTATTCAATTATTTCAGTGCGTTTTATCAGCGATTATTGTGGCTGCATTACGTAGCCTTATTCTGCAAGTGCTGGAATTACCCAAAATATGGAGAACTTCAAAATATGACTTTGTGAGTATTATTTCAAGACCATTTGTAAAACCGACGAAGAAACATTACTTTAATATACTATTATAATTGTTTATCAATGACTGCAACATACATAAGTAAACTATTTCAGAACCGAGTATTTCAAACAGGGATATGTTGAGTGAGTTCTCCAGTTTTCAGCAAAATAAAATTTTAAGTGTGCATTCCTTAATATCTTCATAGCATTACGACAAAAAGACGACAATGGTATAATTATGGCACATTATTCGCTTATATACAGAGAAATATGAATTGAATGAGATCTTTGTTTATTATCAATTATTAGTGATATTAAAACATCGGAAAAGATACTTTTGACTGTACTTTTTTCATTAACATACGTAACACAATGATAAAATTGCAAGCAATTGTATAATAATAGCCATTTATTTTAAAACAAAAATAGCGGTAAACATCTTCCGAAAATAAATAAGATACAAGGCACTATATTCTAGTATTATTTAATAATGGGAATAGATACCATTTGTGTGCATTTTGTAGAAAAATGCACTGTGCGAGTTCCTGATAGGCCTGTCGGTGTTATTAATAACAAGGCATTTGAACAATAAACCGTGCTTTTATTCTACAATGCAAGCAAAGGTAATTAATTAACGAGAGTCAAAACAAGCTCACATGCAGTAGCTAAGAGACTCCAGTTATTCATGTTATTCGAACCTTTATAGTCGCCTCGTACGATCACACAGAGATAAACGGTGTCTGCAATTATTATGCCTTGACCATTAAAGGTAACCCTCATCGAAATGTTAAGCTCCTGTAGAAAATCGTTTCAATAACAGAGATGGCATCAAGTTGCAATATACAATTACTCAAATTTAATCACAGTTATAACTATCTTTATCATGATTTAACTGTTTAAAATTTTAGAATATGTGCTACTAGATAAAAGCGACACATCGTCCGCAACAAAATAATATATAACTGACTCTATGACGAATGGAACATGGGGAGGGGATAATATAATAATAATAGTAGTAATAATTATTATAATAATAATTTATTTCCAAAGGGTAACACAATAAGATATACCATCGTGAAACACACATAACTTATTGGCCCTCTTTACAGTATATAAACACACACGCGCCCGCAAGCACGCACACGCAAGCACACCAACACACGCAAGCACGCGCACGCGCACACGCACACACACACACTCACAAGACAACATTATTAAACACTCTTCTTGTCAATTAAAATTTGGCCCCTAAACAAACATTACTTGATTGTTTTTTGAAGATATCAGCATCACCATTTTCTTTAAATTATTACACTAATATAAAAAATCAGTACTTTTTATATTTCAATATAATCAACATATATAAGTATCATTTGAATATATATAGCAAGTGGAAATACACTGATGTCCTATAAGTTCTTACAAAGTTTCAAAACAATTAAGATTCATGAAATAATTCATGAGTTCTTTATCTTTGAATATTGATTTAACAAGTTCAATTTAGTAGATACTGGTAACATTTGAATTTGCGATGTTGTCTTTGACAAAATGTAAGAAGAACCTGAAATGGACCAACATTTACATGTAAAGACCATTTCTTTTAGGTCCGAGCGAAAGTTTGTTCCACTGAAACAGTAAATCAGAAAGTTCTGATTGTTTAATATCGAAAATGCTACAGAAATAGGAAAGAAAGCCGCTATGATATTCAAAACATTATAAAGGTCGTATCCATTGTAAACAGCTCAAAATGACTATAAGCCATACATTTAAACGATAACAGGAAATGTCACCCTGATAATTACATCAAACTGATATTTTCCTGAAGTAGCATCCACATTATGACTGGCATGTAATAACTTATTTGACATTTGCAACAGCTTACTCTCATAACGAGTGAAACGATGCAAATTAACCTTAATGATAAATGATAACTTATTTTCTCTATGTTTCCTTCTGACTGAACCAATCGTTGCCAAAGTTTGTTAAACGGTATCGTTACTGCATTATGTACAAAAATTCCTGTTTGATTCATGAAGAAGTGTCCATTGTAATGCAAAAAGTATCAACGAAACACAATAAGATATAAAATGAAAAATAAAATAACTATGAATTAAAGGATAAGACACATGCAAGAAATAATGAAAATTATCTTTTATAATCTTTAGCAAAACTTATCAAGTCAATATTGCGAAAAAAGCCAATCATTAAACTTTTACAGATATCATGCTTGTCATCACCTTGTATATTATTCGATACCAGTTCAATATGATGACGGTTTGACCATCGCGTCACCTTATTGTTATCCTAATTGTGCAGTATTGTTTGGAAATACTGACCCGATACTCGTTAATTTTCGGAAGCGTGTTTGTTAGTTTCTGTAATTTATTACGATTTACTAATTTATTTAAATGATAGGAAAGTTCTCGATACTTTGTCTTATACTTATGTCCCGTTTACCTAGTCGAAAGTATGGTAGCATAGCGATCGCGAAGTTGCTAGTACAAATCCTCAATAAACTATATTTTTCATATTTCTTTAATCATCTTAAATTATGTGAAGAATTAGTGGATGAATCATTATTTTTGATTTTCTGTGCCTTTTCTTTTCAAAAATCATAACTTGATAATATATACATGTAGATAGAAATTTTCATAATTTCAATTTGTACAGTCGTACAATTGGCGAGTATATGCACAAAAACTCAGAAGTCAATTTTCCAAAAAAATAAAAGAATAAGATTCAATGAAAGCTTTCATTAAGATACGAACCTACAACCTTCAATATGAAACTAAAAGTATTTACTACTTATCACATAGGTTAGTCAGGCACGAGTTGTTTCGGTATTAATGACATTAAGTTATACATAAACCATGTTTACCTTTATGCCATACTTAAAAAATCCGTATGATTAACTTCGGAATCCGACAATTACCGACAAAAGGACATTGAATATTCAAAAGTCTAAGGTCAATATTGCAAAAAAACATATTCTTATATAATTATATTGTACTGAATTACTGCACGATAGTCAAACACCTGTGTATCACTGTGTAAATTAAGCTGCTCTATTTCTTATTTCTGTTTTGTTGTTGAATAAATTCGTAAGATGCAGAATATAAAGCAGATAACACTTTATAATTATACAAACTGCAATTTTTGCAAATGTATGAATCTATTATAACAGCCAAATGAACACAAATACGTTCACACTGTCTCTGACTTACATACTCATAAATATTTATTTCTTGGTTTACGGCGCACAAACACAGTATACGTCATATGGCGCCGCAACGTGAAAGATGTTGTCGGCTAACTTCGGGTGTTACAAGCATCAAGCACCACCAGGGGTCAAAACAACCTCACATGCAGGAGTTAAGAAATGCATAGACTCTAGTTATTCGAACCCTTATAGTCGCCTCGTGCGAACATGCAGGGATAAACGTGGCTGCAATTCTTGACCATTAAAGGCAACCCTCATCGAAATGTCAAGTTCCTGTAGAAAATCTTTACAAAAACATGGATAGTTAAGCGATATCTGCAGTTATCAGCAAATAATCATTTTACCACAAAAAGCCAATGGTGGTTACAATATTGTTTCTCTGATATAATGAAGAATATGACATAAATGAGATAATGGATATTATTTACTTTCAAATTGGTATTAAAACCTCGAAAAAGATGTGTGCGACCGGAATGCTTTCAAATACATATGTAACACAATGATTTAGTTGCAAGCAATTTTGTTGTTTACTTTAAAACGAAAATATGGATAATCATCTTCCCAAAAGACACTATTTTGCTGTATTCAAATTAGGGAATAGATATCAATTTTGAGTGCATTGTTGTAGAAAAACGAACATAACAAACGGTATAAACGGCATTTATAATCAAAATAGCGTTACAGAGAATTAAATTTCGAGACAATGAAATTTCTCTTTGACATGTACAATGTATTAATTTTTACAATTTTACGATGTAAAATGATATTTTGGTAAATCCATAGCAGTTATACAACTAATACATTATGACATGTCCATCTAGGGGTATAGAGTGAGTGAGCGAGTGAAAGTCAAAATAAGTTTCCATTTGTCTTAATTCCTTTCAGTTTTATAATTTGCCTTAATTTCTGTTAACATCCAGCATCGATTTATGAAAATAGAGAGGTAGTCTTTTTATATTTTCGGTAGATTTGTATTAAAATCCCCTAACCATATTCCAATCATTTGCTGGTCAATCACCATAATAACAGTCAATCTTTAGAAATATATTGTTAATAAAGCCCAACTTGACAACGAAAAAGTGTGCTTAATGCCAAATCATGAATTTGTTGTTGATGCAATCTTGTGTTATTGCGTTTTTAATTACCATTTATAAATATCTCAAAATAACATAATAATCGTTGCAAAATGTTTTGTTGATAAGATAGTTAGAAGCGAACCTGAATGGTTGGCGAAATGTATGTAGAATGCACAGAAACCAAACAATGGACACTTGTCCAAAACCTGCACTGCTTTCATCAATACATGTACACATACTGATGCTGAACACTTTTTCCATAGCAAAATTTCTACAGATATATTCATCATAATTTAGTCCTAAAAGCACAACAATGATTACAATGCAAGATAACCATGCCCTCCGTCATAAGCCCTCCCTACGAAACCTAAATGGAAAGCATATGCTTAGCATGCGCTCTAGTGCAATGCTAAAGATAACCCATGCCGAGAGTTGTGGAGCAAAAGGTATCAGACCAGCAGAAATACGCCCCATTATGCTACAATAACTCGTGTCGGAGATATCAAAGAAATGTGGAATGACGATTCCGATCTGGAAACTTATGATTGTAAGTAAATCTCTTGAAGCTAGTATTTTGAAGTATATAGAGCACGCCATCTTGCAGCACTCTCTCCCTCGATTCCATACAATCAGAGACAAAATATTTCCGAAGAATCCAATTACAATTTCTACGATCATAATATTTACCGCTAAAATCCACCAAGAATTAAAGTTTTGTTCAAATTTCATTTCAGTAGTAATCAATAATGTTTCAATTAGTTTATCCTGTACACTATCATAAAAGGTATCCCAAACGGAAGTATTTCCTTCGGAATAGTTTGTGAAAGTATCCTCAACATCAAACGTGAAATTCATGTTTCTCCCTTTGTAAGTTCTAACAACGCATTGAGAAATATAATTGTATTGCGATGAAACGTTATCCCGAGGTTTTTTTTTTATAGTTTCAGAGTTAGCATAATCCTGGCTTAAATGGCATTGCTTTCTGAAGTTTTCATGTCTTCATAGCTGTATTTCTCAAGTTAGAACCTTACGACAGCACTTGCAGTAAAGTGTTTACTTTCTTAATCTTAAGTTTGAAGGAGATGCTTCATTGGAACGGGAAGCCTTAATGTCCGTATGTGTGTACTTTAAATGTGTTCGTGGGTTGACCTATAGAACATGCAAAACACGTCTCGTGTACAAGAAACATAAACACACCTTGGTTATTTGTAATATCCTTAAAGTTTGTTATCATAGATGTATACCTTATAAGAATAATATCTTTCGGTTGTTTCGGACACCGTATTTGATGTTCTTCTTATCGTCTATATATTTCGATTCTAAAAGGAGGTCACTAGTAAGTCAGTAACTGTAAACATGAGCATGGGTTATGGACACAATAAACCTCTCTTGTGATGATTTCAAAGATAATATTTCAATGTTTGTCACATTTTTATTATTGCCACAATAATGCCAATCACGATAGTTAAATGGGTAAGTCACAACACGAACTTCCGTTTTTGTATCACGTAGTCTAACTTGTACGTAAACATGTTCATCTCGCGTTTGGTTAGATAACGTTCCTGATCGAAGGAAACTTAATAAGTTGTTCATAATTATATTGTTTCCTGAAATTTCGAAATTTTGTTTAACTTTAACTGATTACTCTGATTTGTAATATACAGTTTTTGTCTGAGAATTGTGAATCCAAAATTTATATAACATATTAGTTTTTCTGTTACTTTAACAATTGTAGGGAAAATTTTCTTTCATGCTCGATGATATTTTTGAAGAGTGGAGCGTAAAAATTAACATATTGAATATTTACATGTATAAAGCAGGCATCTGTTTTTTTATTAACAATAACCTAATTAAAGCTGTACTAACATAATTCTTACTTATAATCCAAGTGAATATAAAAACTGGCGTATGTATTTCCTTTGATTTTCTCCATCAATTTATATACCTCGTATTTTAGAGAATTGTTCCAACAGGAAATATCACCCTGTTAATTACATCAAATTAATATTCCACTTTGAAAAATGCATAAATATGTTTTATAAGTTTAACAAAAAAAACACAATTTAAAAATTATAAGACAAAAATTGCGAAAAAACCCGGGAAAGTTTTCATTTTTTCAGATAACATGTTGCCATCACGGTATAGAAAATTTATAATTTTCGCTATTGAACTTAAAGTATTATTATGCAACAAAGTCACTGTTGACGTTCTATATTTAGATATATGACGTAATCATTATACATGTGACGTAACCATTAAAAAATGCGACGCGCTGAAAATAAGTACGGATTAGACAAATCAGGAACAATTTAGCTTAATGTCAGTTACAGCAGCATCTATTTGTTGATGTCGTTTTAGAATCGAAATAATATATCCTAATCGGTGATTTTATCGCTTGATAACATCACTTTTGGTTGTTCGGATGCGCATCATTATATCACTCGGGCTACGCCCTCGTGATATAATTCTTCGCATCCGAACTCCAAACAGTGATGTTATTGAGCGATAAAATCACTGTTTGGGATATATTATATCTTAAATATTCTCTTTAATCCAGTGAAATAGTATATGAAATCAGTTCTTATATCATGTACATTTCATTCTGCAACTTTTAAATGTTGATAAATGTTAACATTTCTAAATAATGTTTTATTCAAAAAGTAGGAATAGTAGGAATATTTGTATAAACTGCAGGAGTATGGTAAAAAAGTAGTAAAGTAGGCAAAAGTAGGCCTTTTGAAATTTAAGTTCCATTGCAAAAAAAACAAAACAAAAAAAAAAAAAAAACAATTTATTACATGTTTTTCCCAAGGTACTCAATGAACATTAGAACGGTTGGGAGGCGTTTTTCCGACCAGAGCATGCAATACAATAGATGACCCCCTTCTCATATGTTGCTGTTTTAATTAAAGTTTTTTTTTCTGACAACATAAATATATAATAAGAAAACATATTATTAAATGATAAAACCTTTTACTGAATGAATGGAATAAACAAAACGAATAGTATCGTAACAATTGGTTATTTGATAGAATTTCAAGTTTCTGTGCTATAACTTATCTTATTTTAATATTTAACCTTTGTGAGAAAAGAATATTAAAATTAACTATATCATAATATAATACATTAATTGACATTGTTGTTTTAATTGACACTGTGATTTACATAAGATTAACATTAGAACAAAAAACTTGATATTTCATCAATATTTAATAAGAATGTACTGTAACGAGGAAGTCCCTGTCGCTACAGAAAAATACACCAAAGTTTGTCCGCACAGTTGGTTTATCGGACCAAAAATTAGGTAAGAAAACTGGAAATAATGTATATATTTTCGGATACATATGGAAAACTACTCTTGTATATCGTTTTGTTATCAAAAATAAACATGTTGGGACTTAAACTAATCGAATATTTAAAACAACTGATACATTATTTGTTTGCATGTGCAAATAAAGTTGACGGTTGAATTTGCAGCAACAAATACCTCGATAACGTCCTAAATACTATAAAATGTAGTACTTTATTTTGACGATCATGCACAATTAAAAGTTCTGATCAGCATGCGCAATTCTATTCTTCAAGAAATTACAATAGACAACAAATATTTGGAAATGAAAACATGCTCATACCCACTTTGGTTTTCGCTTTCGTCGGCCATTAGTCCGTATCGCATGATTTCACCTCGCTTAAAGTATCGCACCGCTCTACGTTCGACCCCCTGTGAAGATTTATCGATATTGTATATTCCAAAAAGCATTATTTGTAAAGATATTACCGAATTTACATTTCATGTAAATAAAGGGAGGTAATTAGAAATTTATTTTCGATAAAGTCTAAGCCAAATGTTTCAATAAGAAATGAATGCATTTTTTATGATTACTTATAATGCGTATAAGCATTTTCAGTACATACTTAACATATTATTGAATGTTTGGAAATTGTTTGAGAATAATAATAATAATTATACCTATAAAATTTTTCACTTAAGTGTTGTTACATCTTAATTACAACCTTTGGGATCTTTAAGGTAAAGAATTAAAATTATGATAGAATATGGTAAAATATGCAAGTAAAATATCTGATATCGTCAAAATATCCGTCCAACGGGAATCCGCCTATGCAAGCCTCGTTATCGCCTAATGGCCGAGTACCCTTGGGACGGTATTCCGATCCAGACCCCGCAACATAAGACAAATATAATTATTATTCTGGTAAAGGAGATGGAATTTTTTCTGGTAAACATATATCTTAACATATATATATATTGATTTTTTTCAAAACCAGGAAACGCCACACGTCTTATTATATTATATGGATATTTACATGAAATAATAATAATTGATCAATTACAAATACGACACACTGATCTTTATATGAATAGTGTATAATTCCGTCTAACTAATGTTTAGAGCAAACACAAATAAGCCACGTTTTCATGAATTTGTTATGTGGGGATAATAAGGATTAATTATATTATGTTAATAATATCAACATGTACACATAATTATGTTTTTGTTATACTTTATGAAGAATTGATGTTCTATTTATACTTTTTTCTGATTAATTAATAAAATTCAATGATACTGATCTAGAATATGACACGCTATCTTAAAGGATTACTTTATATTAAAACAAATAGTCGAGTATAATTTTATGACATAGCTGGGTTCTTTTTTCTAAAAGTTTTGTAACATCAATATAGTTTGTATCAAAGGTGACATACTAAAGTTTGATAGAAGTGCTGTGGTTTACAAACTGTGCTTGACACAACTGTCACTTTGTAAAGATCTATAGTCGTAATCTGTATCAGGAATTTGAAAATATTAAAATAATGATGTATAATAATTTTTCTATCAAAACCTACAATACAATCTATTATAAAAATTCTATGAACTAAAGTTGTAGATAAAAGGAGGTATATTGAGGGCAACGAAACTTTATGATAGAAAGGGGGAAATTGCAGACACAGCTTATATATGTATATGGGGAATAATAAACGGTGCAATTTCTCCCGTGTCGTCCTCCCAGTTTACACTAAAATGAATTATAGGGACAACTTTTTCAGCTGCAACCAGCACATTTCTCTAATAAATGTAGAACCCTCGGGATAGTGGATAACAAATATATAACAGTAAAATGTGTATGGCTAGAATATAAAACGAGTAACAGCAAAACAACCAAAATAGTATTAATGTACGTAATAAATATGGGACAAAAAAAAAAGAAAGAAAAGTAAATTATATGCAGTAAAGCTTCAATAATTTACGTCCTCGATGGATCCGAGCCTGCAGTCTTAAATTGAGGTTATTGATAGTCAATTATCGAATGTAACAAATGGAAATATGATATAACGTGAACCATTCCAAAATAGTTGTACACGTAAATATGTTTAAGTTATCCAGATGTTTATGTTGGACAAAACTTTATTAATGTAATAAGCTAATAATGTAATTTTGTTGCATAACTCAGCTTTCTCTATTGTTTTAAACTCCCATTTGTAAGCGCTCGTAAATTTAATACAGAGAGTATAAAAGGGACGGAGTGAACAGGCAAATATTAATCGTGCAACCTAGATTCTGAATATTATAATTGTATAACATACTGTAAGTTATGTAAGTTTTAAATAAAACAGGATTTACAAAACTTATAAACAGTTTCTGCAATTGTGTATACGAATACAAATGTGAAGATTATACAGTTTTTATCGTTGATTTAAATAAATATATACAATCTCTTTAAACTGTTACAAAAATGTTTGGTATGGCATAGATACTATTTAATTTATTCGCTTCATTTGAATTCATTTTTCTCAAGTTTTAAATTTTATTTTCAGGTTGAGTGACAACAAATGGAATATATTTATGAGAAACAAAAGTTATTATTTTAATTATGACGGAGGAATTTAAGCTCAAAATCGTTGATAAGATACTAACAATATACCCGCCGATATTATTAAGCATTGGACTTACAGGAAACATTTTATCCGTGATCGTTTTAGCACAGGCAAGTACTAGAAAAACTTCAACTGGTTTTACGTTGATATTTCTGACAGTTACCGACACATTGATTCTCATAAATTCTGTTCTTGTGCGATGGCTGAGCCATATGTTTGAGATAAATTTAAGGTCTTCTTCAAATGGTGCGTGCAAATTTCATGTTTTCATGTCATATGTTCTGTTTCAACTGTCACCGTGGATTCTTGTCTTTGTTACAGTCGAACGAGTATTCAGTGTGAAATATCCGCACAGAGTGAGGGATGTTTTCACAAGAAAAAGGGTAATTCGAGGCCTACTTATCCTTGTTTTGGTCCTTAGTAGTGCGAATGCCCATCTTATTTATGGATACGAGCATGTTTATAAAGAAGCATACTACTGTACAGCGAGAAGCAATCACGAAGATTTCATGTTTAAATACTGGACATGGATTGATTTTGCCCTTGCATTCGTCATTCCATTTTGCGTGCTTCTTTGCGGCAACATAATTGTTATACACAAACTCAAATTGAGTGAAAGGTTTCAAAAATCAACTTCAATTACAACACAAAGTGGACAAGAACTCAGAGGCAACTTAAATCGGCGAGGAAACAATACGGCGTCTCATTTCACAATGACGGCAGTCATACTTAACATAACATTCTCCTGTTTGGTTTCTCCCTTTTCAATCTTTGCAATTGGACAGCCATATTGGTTTCCACACGAAACACTATCATCAGAAGAAATAGTAAACTTAACGCTTATTGGGACAATATTACTTATGTTACTACATACAAATAGTGCAATTAATTTTGTACTCTACATTTTTTGTGGGTCAAAGTTTAGGAGAGATTTTATGAATATATTTTGTAAGCGACAAAGGTCATTGTCTGTGCAGAGCTTTTGTTCGCAATCTCTGAGCACTTTAAACTATTAAGACGTGGCATTTTGTCGATTATAACACAAAATTTAATGCTCTCTTAACATTTGAAATATCAATAACTACAAATAAAGATTCAGATAACTTTATTAGTTCATGGATTTGTTCATGTTTTCTAGCTTATAGTAATAAGGTTTTCTTTTCAAAAAGTGATCAGATGAGTCAATAGCCAGGTCAAAGACATTAATTTACGTATAAATATCATATGGTGACTTTCAAGTTTATCTGTCAGGGGAAGACATAAGAGCATTATTCCAGGCACAAGCCGACATCTCAGTGGAACCACCGACCTTCTGTAATCTAGCTGGGTGGCTTCTTAACCAGAGAGAATCCAAAGTTACTGATGGAATTTGAAGCTTCACAGATAAGGGGCAAGTTATTTAAAGTTAGTGATCTTGACCACTTGGCGAAGGAGGACCCTTTCACTACAATTACCCATGAGTCAGCATGCAAGCATCAAGCGTTCAATGTTTGGGACTGACTGCGAAGACTGCTTTGTTTTAATGCTACAAGATCCATAGAACTTTTAATTATTTCTAATATTTTAACTCATTACAAATGGAAAAGACTTTTACGCGAAAAGAAATCATTTTGCTATAACATGTAAAGTATATTGTAAGCATTAACACATTTAGAAATTAGGTTGACTGTATATTGTATGTTAAATCAAATTATCTTCACGCTTACACACCGCTAAAGTTTAGCTGTCGTAAAAAATAGTGTCTGTTCAAGCATTCTTTCTAAAGGCCAGCTGACAATCATTTTGGCAATCATAAAGCTTTACGGAAAGTTTTATTTCTGGTAAAGGAAGTCAGCTGTAATTTGGGAGATGAGGTGTGAGATGGTGAATCTTTGAAATATTCATGTTTTTTACGTTGTAATCTTCTGTCTTATAAGAAGTTTTTACAGAACACACCAAACTTTCTAAAAACAACTGACGAATGCTCAAACATTTTGCACAAAAGTATTGTTGAGATATTATTATTATTATTTACACTTGAAGGAACTTGAAGTGTGCCACCAAATAAAAGCAATATTAGAATGTGTTATGGTATTCTTCAAAATTTTAGTGGTTGTAAAATACAACAATAAGCTAATATTGTATTGTACTGCTTGATTTGATTGTAATTTCATTTTGAAATATATTAAATTGCATTGAACAAAATATAAAAATAGCATAAAACGCAGCTTTTCTTTTGTATAACATGTTCTCCACCTGCGTTTATAACAGAAATGCACCTGAACCTCATTGCCAACACGTGATTTTGACAGAAAGAAATGAAGGGAATTTTTGTTTATTCTCTCCAGATTTTAGTTTTAAGGAACTGTAGTGTTTGTGGAATGGGTCCATTAATTTGAGCATTAAGAAGTAATTAAATTGAATCCTAAAAGAACTTTATAAACTGCAAACTTGAAAATGTTGCAGACTTGCGTTAAGTGGGCCTGTTGATTAAGTCATGTTGTGAGAGTGTTGATTTCCTAATCATAAATTTTCCCTAAACAATAAGCCAACGAGAATAATATCGATGAGCACTGTTGCCGATAATTATGTTACATAACAGTGAGTTACGCCTGGATATTTCCCAATTACAAAGTGCTCCGCTTTGTTTTAAATGAAACGTGCCTTATAGGTACGTCATAGGTACATTATAGGTACATCTGAAATTTTAAAATAATTTGCCAAACGGTCTAACAACGAAATCACTGGTAAAACCTACTGTAGTAATTTTTTTCTTAAAAAAACTGGAAACAAAGTGATTCTGCGGAAGCATTAATCACAACAAAATTACATAAGAATTGCAGACTCGGTTTGATTGAGTCTGTACATGAGGGATAATGAATAAGTGCGACATCCTTCACGCCCCTTAGCATCGGCTTGAGCGGTACTCAATTCTCAACACTTAATAGTGCTGGCATCAATGATCCCAAAGGACCAGAAAAATATAACAACACTGAAGTGAAGTACGGGGCAACTTTTTACAGCTGCCACACAGCACTTGACATCTGCTGTTGTGAAGTATAAAAATCTGGAAACAAAGTGATCCCTCGGAAGCATTAATCACAACAAAATTACATTAGAATTGCAGACTCTGTTTGATTGAGTCTGTACATGAGGGATAATGAATATGTGCAACATCCCTCACGGTCCCTAGCACCGGCTTGAGCGGTACTCAATTCTCAACACTTAATAGTGCTGGCATCAATAATCTCAAAGGACCACAAAATATAAAAACGCTGAAGTGAAGTACGGGGCAACTGTTTACAGCTGCCACACAGCACTTGACACCTGCTGTTGTGAAGCATGAAAATCTGGAAACAAAGTGATCCCTCGGAAACATTAATCACAACAAAATTACATAAGAATTGCACACTCGGTTTGATTGAGTCTGTACATGAGGGATAATGAGCACTGTTGCCGATAATTATGTTACATAACAGTGAGTTACGCCTGGATATTTCCCAATTACAAAGTGCTCCGCTTTGTTTTAAATGAAACGTGCCTTATAGGTACGTCATAGGTACATTATAGGTACATCTGAAATTTTAAAATAATTTGCCAAACCGTCTAATAACGAAATTACTGGTAAAACCTACTGTAGTAATTTTGTTCTTTAAAAAAAATGGAAACAAAGTGATCCCGCGGAAGCATTAATCACAACAAAATTACATAAGAATGGCAGACTCGGTTTGATTGAGTCTGTACATGAGGGATAATGAATAAGTGCATCATCCCTCACGCCCCTTAGCACCGGCTTGAGCGGTACTAAAACTTAATAGTGCTGGCAACAATGCTCCCGAAGGACCAGAAAAACAACACTGAAGTGAAGAACGGGGCAACTTTTTACAGCTGCCACGCAGCACTTGACACCTTCATACAGATAACATCTTCATAAGTCTGATCAGGATCTCTTCAGTATGTAGCCCAAGTTTTGTATTCTTCAATTTTCAAATTAACTGTTTGAAAGCCTATACATAACAAACTATTTACGCTCAAGATGTCATCAAAGATAACGTTATAGAATACTGTAAATCATAATAAGTAAGAAAACCCCTGGATGTAAATTCACAAAAGAATAAGCGAAGCAATTTCATTACAAAACTTGACATTACACACTCCTAAAATTAAAGATAAATAAAAGCTTAATACAATACGATACAATAAAATAAAATACTATAAAAAAATGAAATGCAACACAATACAATACAAAACAATGCATTTGAATACTGAAAATTCAACTTGACTAAGCTTTAATTGCCTTCAAGTTCGTCTTCTGCCTTGCTTCGTCGGGCCCTTGCAGGTGATTTTTTGTTGTTCTGTCTTTCTTTAAGACATAAAGTACTTTTGTTATGATCATTGGGTTTTCTTTTATATGTTTCTGCATGATCATTTTGGTGTTTTACTTATTTCACCTTTGTAACCATAACAACTGTTAAAATTTCACTTGGCCAGGATTCATTTTATTTACACTGTTTCGTTTAAAGGAACATGTGACAGCTGTGAAAAGATGCCCCGTACTTCACTTCAGTATTTTTTTTTCTCTGTTTCGTTGGGATCATTGACTTTAACACCTGTAAGTGTTTAATATTGGGTACCGCCCAAGCCGGTGCTAGGTGGCGTGATCCCTAATATATAGATTCAATTGAACCGAGTCTGAAATGTTCATGTAATTTTGTTATGATTAATGCACACTTTATCCAGACTTTTATATAAAGGAAAAACTTAAGTCACTTAACATATCTAGTTAACGGTTAAAAACTAGAAAACTGTCGACCATAGAGCTCTTTTAATGATAAAATTTCAAGAACTTTAATTTCTTTACGAATGTTTCAGTGGTTGTTTGGCGCTTATGACTGATCCGGGATAATTTGATAGATCGACTATAATAATACAGCTTTGTACAAATAAACGAGATGTTTGTTATATGTTATTTGGGTTTATGTTTTATTTGTTGCTGTTTTTCTTAAGTGTTAATGCTTTGTTTTTTTCAATTGTTTTTTTTTCTTATTTTTTTAATTGGATTGTCTTCAATGGGGCATTTTTTCCAAATTTATTTCAGATATTGATAAAAACAATAATAGCAATGTATCGTTCTGTTTTTATATATAATTTCTGGACAAGAAATGCTGATTAGTTCTCTGTGCTTTAGTGTGAACATTTATATGGTAGAATTATAATATTATGTTCTAGATTTTATTTTCTGTTTATATAGTATCATGTAACTCGCACTTGCTAACAGAACCTATTTAACATTCTTTCGTAGTTTGTTGTTACGTATGTAATACTAAATTCTATTAAGTTATTAACGTAAGTATTTATTGTAATACCGACCGTCCTTTATAAGCCTATTAACTTTAATATGTAATATGCTTTATTATTTATATTATTTCCTTGCAAACAAATGGCATTGATATCATGCTAGAAAAAAAAACTCGCTTAAGTTATGTGAATCAGTCTATTAAAATATGGTTTGAAAGCAGTGCTTTGTGTACAAAGGGGAAAAACAAAATATGTCTATAATAAAAGGATAGCTCGTCACAGCTTGTCTTTCATAATGATCCATTGGCGAATTCTGTATCAAGAATATGTATACACGTTAATGACATAGCATTATAAGTTATAAGACAATTATTCAAAAGCTGTATGAAGTGTTTTAATTCTAAGGCTAAGGGACTGCCTTTAAGGGTTGATGCATCAGAATCGGAGCCGCTGTTTATCCATGCGTGATCGTAAGAGGCAACTAAATTTATAATCGGAGTCTATGGATCCTTTAGATCTAGCAGTTTAGGTGATTTTACCATTAATGTTTATTGAGTTAAGTTTTTACACCTGAGATAAGCCAAACTCATCTTTTCTGTTTCGACGCCATAGAGTGACCTAAATTTTGTTGGTGCGCTGTAAAACAAACCAAAACACAAAAAATATGTTGAATTAGGTTTTAGACATTAAATAGAGAGAAACACTTAAGTACAAAAGTGAATATTTGACAATTGGAGACTTGGTTTAAAAATGTTTGTTTATGTGTCCTTGAGAGACGAAAAATGGTGCTCCCTAGCACTGACTTAAACAGTCTTCAACTGAATTAAGTTTTAAAATAAATGAGAGAAGAACAATAGATTAAAACGACTAAAGCTGCCACACAGTCATCTATACGAAGGTTATTCATGTCATGGCTCATAGATACATATACAAGCTTAAGGTGAGCTGCTTTTATGCCAAGTGGATATCATTAAAATCAGAATGGCGAGATACTTTCCCTTTAACAGTTCCATGTTCTTTCTAAAAAGATTTTTTGATTTGTTAGCAGTTTTTATGCTTCGATAACCCATTTTAATTGAAATGCAACCGAATATTAATGACTTGTTATCATAGGATAAAATATCACAAACAAAAACATGTTTCGCTTGATATGTTCTCATGAAATTAATGCAGTTTGAAAAATGGAAATAATTGTAAGTGATATTGCATAAACAATGCATGATGCATGCATGTATAATAGTAGAAAAGCATTATTATGATAATCGCAAGAACACATTATACATTTTCAACTTTAAATTGGTTATTCTCTAAAGCAGACATGCGTATCCCTAACGTATGCAAATGTAGATCAGGGAAATCAGTACCCATGGGTTCCGACGATGGATAAAGTAACAAATAGTTTAAATATTTGACAACGGAATGCTTATTCAAAGTTGAAATAACCATTACCTGTTGAATCAATATTTTTTTATTTGCTTCCCACTGTGCTCTCTTTTTTGAAAAGGATACAAATTCGAGTTATATCTTCTATGAAGGTATTGTAAACACCGAATTTATTGCATATTGTCAGACAATCTAGAAAGAACAATTTAATCTTTGAATGTCATATACCACAAAATCGAATAAAGATCATCATGTAAATAAAGGTCACTCTTAAAACAACACTTCATTAAATAGATAGAACATAGTTACTTTCAAATAAAGACCACTTAAAATTAATGGTCATGTTTAGTTTCCCCTATAGGTTGCCGTTGTTCACAGGTTTAATTGTCTTTATAAGTAAAACCGATTATGTAAGTCACGACATTCATAAACTAATGTCATTAAAGAAATTCCATTGGTAATAATTCATAAAACAGGGTAAACTTCCTGTTTACAAAACTATGACTTTGTGTCCTCTATTTCAATGTGCTTAAAATTGTTTTGTATATTTCCGAATTCAATCAAAGTCAAGGCTGATAATATGTTCAATTAATATACGTGAGTAAATAGATATTTTACCCAACGTTTAAGAAGTGATAGCATATTATTTCTTAACTGATGACTACTTGAATTAATATTGCATGTTCTTTTAATGCTATTAAACCTTGTTTATATCTCAATATCGGTTTACTAATCTAAAATAAATGTGTGTATTTGATATTTTTACTGCAAACAAGTTTACTAAAAATGTTAGAACATAATTTGATCTTTTAATATCAAACTGGCATTTAAATGAAACCCGAGAAACAGGAAAATGAACGCGGTGAAAGCGATCCTGCAAAAGCATTTAAAGTTTTATGAAATCACTGAAAAATGATGATCAATTTATAAACGTCTATTAAGTTTATTTCGATTCTCTAATCTCTGGTTACTTAATCTTGATGCTTATTTATCTAAAATAACCTGATTAAAATAAATGATTTGTTATTTCTATTTCATGACATGCTTACAATCATAAAACAAATCACAGAATGGTTTTCATTTTACATTTAAAGAGACATTTTAAATGTTGGTAATTGGATAATAAAATAATACTTCATTGATACGGTAATGTTTTAATAGAAAACAAAATGTAACGAAATGAGATGTTAAAATTTGTTTTAAAAGATCAAATTGAATGGGTATATTGATTTCGCTTTATTAATATGAACATTTACTTGACAATAACGCTTTTTTAATTAATAACGGAATGTGATTGCATAACAAGATAACATCTAGGCACTTGTTTTGTCTAAAAATAATATTTCTCATGCTAAATGTTTTGAAGTATCGACCTTGCGTATTTTAAACATATCGATGTAACATTTCTAAGGTCTTGCGAGGAAACGCCGACACATGCACCTACAACTTATGCCTTCAATATTATTGGTTAAAAACTCTGTAAGCAGATGATGCATTGACAAAGTTATCAGTTTCACTTAAATTATTTGACTCTTTTTTACGTTGAAAAACAACAAAGACAACAATCTGTAATGTTTTGCTCAATTATTCACCAACATGCGTTTATTATTATAATTATTATTGGTCTGACGCACTTGACCATACAATTTGCAAAAACCTGAGAGAACTTTTACATTCCTATTCTTCTTATTTTGAAGAGTGATTATGAAGGAATATACATATGTTAATATGTATTAACGTCTGGAATTGACCTAACCAACAAAGTTACTATTCTACTGGAAAATCAAAGTTTTATATGCTTTGGTAATTAATAATGCACAAATTTGTAATAAGGAAATACATAATTAAACTTTACATAATTTTATAGTACTCAACTGTTGCTAAACACCATGAATTAATTGTTATATTATCACAAGTGTGAAACAGATTTCCTTCCAATATTTGAAAATTCTTATTCAGCAAATGTTTTGAGATAGTCCACTGACATGAATCCGTGTTGACTAATCTGTTACAACTCGTCCAGGTAGCAAGGAAAGCATGCACCCCAATATCTCTATATTTTTAGTGGGTAGTACAAATCACATGTCTTTTGTTATTCGGTGACATCATCGACTTATTTTCACCAAGTGGATAACATTTCTTATATCTGTCACTACGATATGACGAATGTTGACACTAGGCATCATTTCAGAGGATCAGATTTATGGAGGGCTGATGATGCAGCAGCTAGGGGATGGGGGCACCTTCCGCCAGGTTGGTGCGACGCTTGATGTACACCACATCGTCATTACGAGAGCCTGGGGTAGATACCGGTTACATGGTACACCCGCCAGGAGGCATGCTAAAGGTCGGCAAAGGATCACAACACCAGCTCAGGATCGGTTTATATTCGTTCAGGCGCATCTTACAAGGTTTTCGACAGCAATTTCTCTTTGAAATGACCATGTTAATGCTGCGGGCGTCCTAATTTCCACGCAGACAGTATGTAGAAGGTTGCATGAAGGTAATTTGCGGTCGAGAAGAACTTGCATATGTATCCCAAGGACGTGTCGACATCGCCAGGCCCGTTTGAGATGGACCATAGAGCATACACGGTTGACCATGCAACACTTGAGACATGTTCTGTTCACTGATGAGTAGACTTCACAGATCGGCGTGCTAGACTCGTGAACGGTTAAAAGCTGCAAATATTGCTGAGCATGATCGCTACGGAGGTGGGTCAGTTATGGTGTGGGGAGGTATGGGATGGACAATCCGACCTCGTTGTGCGGAATAAAGACACAATGACAGGTCACCGATACATATATTCAGGTTAGGTTATATGCTGGAGCAGTCGGCAATTAGTTCATTGTAATGGACGATAATGCTCGCCCAAATAGGACCAGGGTGGTCCAAGACTACCTAGAGAGGGAGTCTATTGAGCGCATGAACTGGCCAGCTCGCTCACTTGACTGAAATCCAATAGAACATATGTGGAATGAGCTGCAGTTTAAAATTTCAGCTTGTCATCTGCACCCCAGAACCATCCAGGAGCTTTAAGTCATTTTGGTCTAAGAAAAGGCAGCAATACCCGTTTGAACTATCAGAACCCTAATAGGGAGTATGAGAGAGAAGACGATGCCAAGCTGACATTGACAGTAACAGGTCACACACATGGTATTAAAATTAAAACTCTAAAAAATCGTATTTTACAATTTTGGAAAACACGCTGCATGTTCTGAAATCTTCAAAGAGGGGTTGGGGTTATCCTCTTCTCTACAACAAAATCAATGCAAAAATTTATCCTTCGGCTTAATTGATAAAACAGTAAATCAGCATTAAAATTTGTTCGCAAGGCGTTAATAAAATTACCCTAGAAAATATTCACACTCAAACATAAGGTGTTTAGCAAAAATTGAGCACTATATTTTAAATATGTAGTATAATTATATTTAACATGCAAATTTGAAATGCTTGTTAAATTGAAATATTTCCGTTTGTTTTCCAACGTGTTCTTTATTTCGATTTCGAAATACAGTTTGTTTGTTATTACGCAATTTATGAATAATCGCTAATTTAAACCATCTAGATACATCATTTGAAACTTATCATAATGAAACTTATCTTTACGAAAAAAGAATATAGTTACAAAAGATGCAATGCGCTGTTCAGTAGCAAACATAAAATTGAAATGCTCTATGATCAGTTAACGACAATCGGTAGCATTGCTCCATTATAGCTATATAATCATTATTACATGTATAACCTTACATCAAATTCATTATTTCAGTATGAAGTTGTTTTTGCTGCTTTTTTATTTCCAATTTACAACATTAACAAAGTGCCTAGTCCTGGCCAATACTGTCGACATTAATGTGAAAAAATAGCAAGATATTTTAGTTATTTCAATAAGTGGACTATTGCATTTGCAATGTAAATATATTGAATTATGTCTGTGTGCATGATACATCATTTTTACAAGAGGTTTTATTGAGACACGTACAGAAAAGATGATAAATAATTTTAAGAAAAGGTGACAGTTTCCACACACTTAGCGTCATGTTGAGAGCCTCCGATTTGTTATACAGAGATCGCAAGCACAATCATCGGACGAGGCCTAATTTATCCGTAATAATGTGTATCATTGTCATTTGTTTCTTGCCGCTCATTCAGAAATCTTTTAAAATAAGTAATTGGTCACTTACGTAAAAATTGGTAATCAAAGGTTAGTTGTCCAGGATTAGCGGTAAGATTGATATACCACCGAGTTGCAACCAAAAGCATTTGTTGAAAGTGACATAATAATAATAATAATGATAATAATAATAGTAATAATATTAATACTTCTACTAATAATAATACTAATCATCATCATCATCATCATCATCATCATCATAATAATAATTATTATAAGAATAATTATAAGAATTGTAATTAATGAGAAATGAGACGTAAAAAAGGTAAAAATTGCATTATGTCTACCCTAATATTCTACCATGAATTAAACATTTAATTTTGATAAAACATCTAATTATCAAGTAGTTAATCAGGGTTAATTTCCATAGCAACGCAATGTATTTTGATACAACGTAACATCACTCTTATTATGTACATACATTTTACTACTCCAGTCCAATCTCTGCTTTTGAATCAGTTGAATCTGACCGTTTTATATATTTATTGCGTTTGACACTGTATCCAATAAATCACATATTTTGAATATGACCTTTCGGAAGTTTATTCAAAGATAAAAGACTGACAAAAGTTCAGATATACTTATTTCTTTTCTGTAGATCTGATGACGACCGTATATGTTTCGCTTTCTTTATTATTCGGATTCCCCGAGAAAGCTATTTTTAGCCATGCGAACAAACGGGTTTTACATAGGCATTAGAAGTAGCAACAAAATACCGTTATATGTGGTACTTAAACTAATTGTTAATTTTTGTTAGAAAAAACAATGTTTGAAGTACTAGTAATTCTTAACAAATTTGCTTGAAAAAATAGAGTCAATTTTTAATAGGGAAGATTGTTTTGCCAGTTTACATGTCGGCCATACGGACAACGCCATGTTTGTCCTCGAAATCGTGAAAATTACCTTCTCATTATTGGTTTAACCAGGGTTAACATTAGAAACTACATCGTTTTCAAAATAATGAAAGCACGCCGATGATTGGCTGTGTGAAAGCGTACCAGAAATTATTTAGTATTTGGTCACGGTAAGATCTAAAAGCGGAGCGTTATTTAGGGCTGATTTTAATCAGATTGAGATAAAAGGTAAAAATTTACAAAAGTCTAATTAAAAAACTTGAGATTAAAATTATCAGCATCCATAATTATTCATAAAAATATCAACTTCCAACTCAACGTTTGAAAGAGAAAGAGGAAGAAAAAAACCTATTATCTTAACATACTTACAAATAGTGTAGCTGTTAAAGGGAGACACAGGCAAAATTTTCATTTCTTAGTTTTGAATGTTTCATTCATTATTCTGTAAATGTCCTCAAAATTAGTACACTAGACAGTCAAAGGAACAAAACTTTTCTAAATATAAAGAATAAAATGGTGTTTTCCTAACTTGACCCGCGTGGGTCAGGTTAGAGCACTAAGATTTCACATTAGTTGCAACAGTGAACTCTGGAAACGTTAAAGAGCATGTCAAATGTATGACTTAGACTTGTTTCAATCATACAATATCCACAATATCTGTTATTGTATTTTCCAGGGTTTGTTCAAGTCACATGACTTGTTTTAAAACTTTTCGGTGACTCTGTTGGCGTCTAAATTTCGTTTAACATATTTAGATATATTTACACTTCAAACCAAAAATATATATAATTTATAACGAAATTTATGTTGGGACTTTAGAAAAAAGTAATTTTAGTGTGATTTGAATACATAAGATCATTTTAATATTTTTGTCATTATTTTGCCTGAGTATCCCTTTAAGGTACATCTTAACAACTTAGATATTAGATTACAATATAAAATTAATATGTGAGACACGGATCTTCGGTTTATTATTATAGGGTCATTTACCGATTTGTTATTCAGCAGCAAATGTAATATAAAACAATGTGTATATCGAAAATGCAATTTTAGTTTCTTAAAAGTATTGTAGGCATGATATACCGTGTTGTATTGTAGTTGATCATTCATTTTTCAAAATGGAGAAAGAAATCGGGAGCGAAAGGATTCTGACAACAATAAATGCTTTACATGATGCCGCTACCAAAGCCGAGGAATGTTCTCAGTACCTACAGGTAATTTTATCACAATTTTTGGTAACGATATTTCTTTAATTTTACTTCTATAGTAGTGTGTGTGGCGCCGTTATATGTCGAAACGCCGCTAAATGTCGCATTTTCGCTACATGTCGTACCATAGCCGTTAAATATCGCAACAACCGCTAAATCTCGCAAAATCATTTACTGTTTAATGTTCCAATTATAACGTTAAATGTTGCACGATATTTTCATATTTCGCAACATTTGCCGGTTAAATGATTTAATGATTTTTACTTTCTTAAAAAGTTATTGTTCCCGGACTACTTCTCTTATTCTATTAATGCCAATTTAATGAAACTTTACAGGATTGATCGGTAACTCAAGTTCTTGCGCATATAAAACGGCCTATTTTGACCGTGTTGATGTCCTTTGAATAAAAACGTGTTCTCCATGGTAATTATTTAAATCCTGATACAAAGTAGTTGACTTTTATCAGGCGAGAAATGTGATCACTCAAAGCCCTTGGTATGGTTTATGTACATTGTTCTTTAGCAAGAATGAAGAATTGTCTTTTTTTGCAGAATACATCCACGACAATAAAGAAATTGAAGAGTGAAAACGAGCATTTGAGATATCATTTAAGAACAGCTCAATATGAACTTATAACAAAAGAAAGACAATTTCAAGATGCACTCAAAACGGAAAGAGATGCTTTCAACGATATGCAGACACGCCTTTTATAAAGGTAAAAACATCTTTCTCTCATAATATTTCTTTTGCATAACAAATTAAAACAAAAGATTTTCGTGTCAAAATTATTTGCTTGGTTCAATGAATTTACAAGTATCAACAAATTTATTATTCCAGGCAAAAAGAGCTTGAGAAAACAATTAAAGACGTTCAAGATGATATGAAACAAAAAATACAAGTAGATGACATAAGCGATGATAAACGGCCAACAAAAGTCGCAGAAAGATACCTGGATTTGTATGACATTGAATGGACAGATGCATATGAAGAAATTGAAAAGGACTTTAAAACGGAAGAAAAAATAACGCAAGAGTTATTGCGCATTCTGAAGGTATCAACCTTTGTCAAATATTAAAGTACATTCCTAATTTGATATTATTTCAATTCAATATTCTATTTCCTTCAAAATATATAAGAATACAGTCAAAGTTTTATGTAGTCATAAGCCTTGGGGACACAATAATTCTATTTACAGAAAATCATGGAGTTCTGTACATATGTGGCAAAGCAACAAGACGTCAACGTACATAACGCATTGCTTATGAACAACAAAGAGGTAGGTCGTTGTAAAGATTTATTGACTGTTCCTTATACTATTTTTATTTAGTTAGTCCTCTTTAAAATTAATCTGAAGCGAACACGTTTGCATGTTAATGTTTATTGTTTCATAGTTTAAAAACACCATAAAATATGCAATGTGTTTTAACATTATCTTGATCGTAAATTTGAAGTTTATTAAAGAATACAACTGTTGTCTTTTAAAATAATAATAAGGTTGAAAATATATGCAAATAAAATATTGGGATAGTTTTTAAATAAGAAGAACAATAATTTATTGCTTAAAAGCGACTTTTTAAATATTTTTGCAGACTTTGATGAAATATACGTGCAGCCAATACAAATAAATAAAACTGGAAGCTACACATTAAATATTTAATACATTTTCCGTTATTAGTAAGCCTTTTTATATGTTTCATATAAGACTGATAATGGTCTATTAAAAGAAGCACGCAAACAACTTTCTTCTTGCAAGAAACGCATTTCCCAAGGAATATGTGAGGACATTTACAAGGTAATAGTTATTTTGCATCACAACTTTGATTTCGTAACGACCAAACAAGCTTTGAATCTATGTGATGTATCACAGATACGTATTGTGTTTATAAAATATCATTTTAACATTGCATATTAAGAAAAAAATGTTTAAGAGTTTAAAGATAGTGTTACAATAAAAGTTATTTGTTAGTTATTATCCCTGTAAAATAGGCATCCGGCCAAAAATGCAACAAAATACAACAAACATGAACATTCAAATGAAATACAATCAGGTGGTCATACATATACAGGCACTATTATAATATAAGCATTAACAGTAAGTTACATTGTAAGAGATATATCGAAATTTATGAAAATTGTAATAAAACACAAATGTTTGAATAGCACTTTTTATTTTGGTCAGCTTTACATTTCGAAACTTCAACAATCAACCTCATCAGGCTGTATCCGAGAACTTAGGATAACAACCTTTATTAAAGCATGTATTTCTGTCTGTTGGATGTGCCTGGTAAGAATTTTCAACATGATTTTAATGATCTATCACTGACAGTTTTTACTTGTTGTGGCTGCAAAAGGAAAAACAGATTTGCATATCATTTACACTTAAATACAACTGGTATATCGTATTTCATCGCATATGTACCTAGCATATTCTTTACACTTGCTATGCCAAATTTGCAAAATACTGAAGAATTTCTGTTTCTTTTTAATTATCAGTGCATAAAACATGAACTGGTTTTTCTGATAAAAAAAGCCAAAGAACAATTCCTCCGCCTTACTTATTTAACTTTCGTTTTCATCCGAGCTCCGACCATATTATAATAACAGTAACTGAACATGAATTGACACAAGCCCATCATAAATTATATCTATTCTTCAATTAAATTAAATGGATAAAATGATTTAAAACTGCTTAAGATGTAATTGTTGCTTTCTTAGTGTTATACCATGATAGTTTCCATCGTCAAAAATAAATTGCTTTCTGATCTTACAATGCCAGTTTGGTCGTTATCCTGCCAGGTCGCTCATTTAAGATAACTTATCGAAACTTACCTATTTAAATTTGTATTGAAGATAGTTGTGTTGCCGGTGTCAGGATCAAGTAGAATATTATTATTTCAGATTCAATTTCCGCCAATGAAGATGGAGTTTGATGTAAAAGCTCACAGAAAAGAATTCAAGGAAGACATGTATATACCATACACCATGTGTGGCAAAAAAATGGATTTTATTGTTTGGCCTGTACTTCTTCTTTATGAAAATGGACCGGTAGTTGCAAAAGGTATCGCTCAAGGCCTCAAAGAATGCAGAAATCGACGGTTTTATGAAATAGAGCATAGAAGGACCTCTTCGCCGCACAGAATGGGGGTAACTAAAAGCCAGAGCGACTTAGCCAAAGAACCAAAGAAGGGTATCAGACAATTGTTTCAAAAGTTTCATCCACAGCAAAGAAGTAGGAGCAATAGTATTGGTTCATTTTTTTCTTAATATACACAACGCACATCCATTTTTAATAATAATAATAATGATAATAATAATAATAATAATTATAATAATAATAAAAGATTAAATAATAATAAACAAATCATGTAAAATTCCTATATCAGATATATTTTAATATAGCTATTTGTTGTTTCTAGCAATTTTACCAATCAAATTATATCTGTGAAGGTAACTTATTTAGCCGCCTCCGTTGTCGAGGGGTTAGAGTCGATGACTTCTTATCCAGTTACCTCTCTGGCGTGGGTTCGATCTCCGGGAGATGCTTTGGTAGTTTAGCACGGAGGAAGGTAGTCTAGTACTGGTGTAACTCTCCAGGAACGATGGTTAGGAAACTACCCGCCTATATGACTGTAATACTGTTGGGAAAAGGCGTAAAATGAAACAAACAAACAAACAAAGCAAACTATATACACATATAAAATACAAATAACATTCTAGAAACTTTACCAACCATTGATTATAGTTTATTATTGTAAATACAAGTGAAATAAAGCATGTGTCAATTTTTATGACAGTATTTTTCTGTTTCCTAGTTGTTCAATATCAATATATTATTCACTGTTGAAATTACGTAGAACGGTGTTCGTCGTTTTAGACTCTGGAAATCACCATTCAGCAATTAATTTGTATAATCATTGGTCATAGGTAACCTTTATTTTTATAAATCCTTCTCAAGCAAAATATGTATTATTTGTTAGTTTATCAGTGTAATTAAACTTCCTGTTTTAATGATTTGAGAAAAATGTCTCGAATGTCCCTCTTAAATCGCCAAACGTAATGATCTTATCTGTTACTTAGTTATGCAAGAACTACATGTAAAGGTGAATTTACCGTCACCTTAATAATTCGAAAAATATGTGATCTGATGCCAAATTTGAGCTCGATCCATATTTCATTATGTCTATTTATGTGTACCAATGATAGGTACAATGAATTAACTTGTTAAAAGAGTAAAAACATCTGCTAATAATTATCTTGGTACAAAAAAGGGAATAAAAAAGGGAGATAACTAAGTAAAATTGTCTTCTGAAGCCATTTTGAATAAACAAGGACTGAATTACACCTAAACATAAAACACACAGTTGCTTTGTGATATTGCGGATATGATATTTTATTATAAAATCATAGTCCCCACCAAAATGAAAAAAAAACGAAACAAAAACAAAAAAACAACCAAATAAATAAATAAATACAGCATAAAGATGTTACCGTCCAAATGAATAAAATTGTTTAATATGGAGCTACCGATGACTGGCTTTAGAAATATTTGCTTTTCAGTACAATTATGTGTTGAAATCAACAAAACGCGTTACCTCCCTTTCACCATGATTCCGCCGTTAAAGTTCTCCTAATAGCTACTAAAAGCAACTGTTGTAAAGTCAAAATAATTAAAAACATATAATTAATTGATTTTCTACGTCCAAAGCAATGTTTCAAAAATTATTGATATCCCTCCATTCTTATTTGACCTCCTAACACACATACATTTTGAAAAAAATCTTATCACAACATTTTATACTGTCATCGTGTATGCAAAATAGTAACAAATGTTTGCCAGTAAAATTTAGTATTACAATCCAATGTAAATTATCAATTGTCTACTAGAAATTACATAGCTTGTTATACTATGTAAGGTTATGTAAGGTTATGTTGGTATAATTAACCTGTGAACTATTATATGCTGATGGAATGACTCTGTTTCATTACTTCAGTATACACGAATTGAATCTGTGTTACTAACAATGAGCTGTAGAGTGTCCCAAATTTATATCGGGCAATGTTTAAACCAACTTAAATAGTTTGTGATATTTACATGTATAAAGTTTAAGGTGTTCTTCGAGCAAACGAAATCAAAAACAAGTAGGAATCAATTGCTTAATTGTCTCCCGTTTCCTCCTGTTATAAAAGAAAAACACTCACTTTACAGTTTAGTATAAAAAATTACCAAAGAATACGTTTTTACCTTAAAACCAAGTATTACAAAGAAAAACATGACGTTAATGGTAACTGATATGAGTGTTGTTATTTACTAAGTATAAGCAACAACAACAACACAATTGCAGAAATCACGTTTTTATTGAAAATAACATACCTTTCAGTTAAATTGTAAAGAATAACAGGTTTCAATCATTCCATAAATGTTTCATAATAAACCTAATAGATACACAATATTGGGATACGCATTGATATAATGGTGTGATAAACAATACAAATCATAGCAAAATCTGCATCAGTAATACTAATATAGTTAATCAAATCTTATTTGTTCAATGGTTTCAATAAACAAAATATTTTTTGCCACTGTTTTGTAAGGTATTTTAGTATCGAACAAACACTATTTACGGCATTACTGCGAGAATGCGTGGATGCGACTTTTAACTTGAATAATTATGAACTAATTATATAGGGGTTATTCAACTCCATTAACCTTTGTAACAATAAAAACTATTAATGAAAAAGACAGATTATGTTTATGCACACGCAAATTATTCCGTTTAATAAATGAACAACACCTAAAAGGATAAAAAACTATAAGATGCAGGCTTAAATATAAGAACAATAGATACAAAATATAAAAAGACAATTCTTAAGACAAGTGGAATATATATTCCAACTATTACTTACTGTTACAAAACTGTAAACATTTATTAAAATACGCATACAATACGTTGCGCTTTTTCTCTTATTCTAATTAAGTCCAAAGATACCGGTATTAAAATAAATCTACATTAATTTTGTAGATAACTGACAGCGGATGTTCACTCTTCGACTTTAAAATTCTGCAATTCGACAAACCTAATCAACGCTTTTTTCTTTGATTTGTACAAATAACATAGTTTGTGTGATACTCGAAGCAATTTGTAAAATACACAATTATCCGATAATATGTGAGAAGGTATTCTCATATACGCATGGATAATAGATGTATAAATATGATAATTTATTTTTATAAAATAGATAAATAGATAAAAAACATACCGCAGAATATACCAAATATAAACGCTACAATAAAGAAAACGATGATGACTAACTATTCAGAAAAATAGAAATATAACCCCTCCATTGAGGTCATGAGTAGTACGATTGGCGATATTTGTGAATATCAAACATAACTAATAAAATATAAACGAAATACGAAAAAGATCTTTAAAAAAAACTGTTAAGCTGTCATACAAATTCATGAAGCAGCTTTCTTGCCACAACCCTGTGCCACACCTTTTGCAAGTATCGGACCACCTTCGTGTAATAAAAGGGGAGGCCACACAGCGTAATCAACTTTTGGTCCACTGATTGTGTACGGTTTGTAGTAGTCGTTGTTAAAATTTTCACCCCTACTAAGCAAAGGAGCAAAGACAACAGGTGGGTCTTGTATCTGTAGTTTTGAGAAAATAAAAAAAATAAAGATTATAATACAGAATTATGTCGTGCATATAGTATTTTTATTGCACCATCTAGATTTAATATCAAAACGAAAAGTGTACTCAAACTTCACATCTGATCAAATAAAAATCATGGCAAATATTAATATAAAATGAAATATTATTTATGTAGACAATAATTGTTTTCAAATTTTATGGTGTTTATGGAATTAAAAATTCAGTGTGTTACTGAGAAATCATTTGAAAGGACCTTTTAAATTCACGAATAATACAAATGCAAACAGTATTTTTCATTCTGGTTGTACAAATACATAATTACTTACCACCATAAACCAACATATCTCCACACATTCTGCTGTGAATTTACCGACTTTAAGAGCTGCCTTTACTTGTTTATTTGGACATTGTTCTAGATGCGACTGGTACATCTGATAAAATAATTGCCTCACATATAATTCTTTATTAAGAATTGACATAATAATCCGCTTCACAATTGTTTATTTTATACCTCTTTAGCAGAATATTTACTAATATACATGTACTTAACTTTCACTCACTACTAGTTTCATGACGACGGGTTTTTCAAATTCCGTGAGTACTATTGTTTATTGCTGATAGGAAAACTATAAAGCTAGGCCATGGACGAGTGGTGGATATACTCGAGTGCTCATCCGTGTCTTAAATAATGCAACGAGAGGAACCTTAAATGTAAACTAATGGAGCAGGATAATTCTCTTCTTACTGGCAATACTCGGTCGGATCAGAACCTTTAAACTACATCTAAATATAAAAATGATACAAGCAGTGCTTTTCAGTGATTTTCATTACATGAACATATTTATTTAGTGGTTGTTGAGTTGTGAGCAAATTCGTATGATTTAGATTTAAGCATTTGTTTCAAGAATATAAAACTGCAGGATAATAATTAAATGCAGATTAGTCTCTGCAACTTTACCCTTTGCAAATTTCCCACGGTAGTCAATCCAACGACCTTTCTACACTCCTTCAGAAGTTTTCGCACATCGACTGTTATATCTCCTTTGTCCTGGGGGAAAACAGTGTTTTTTTATTTTAAAATATATTGTAACTTAGTAATTATATAGACAAGTCGTTCTCGACACGAAATATGACTGTATAAGTGTAATCATAATTATGAAAGAGAACAACAACAACAACAACAACAACAACAAAAAAAGCATATTTTACAAAGTTTGTTAATAGCTATTAAATACGCATAAGAATGATAAATGGTATTATTTTCATATTTATTAAGATAATTACATACATCTCTGCCGGCCAGTTTGAGCTCTAAGCCCAAGTTCTTCATTTGTGTGTTTGCCTTTTCCCAACAAAATGTCATAATATCCTGTGGTAGACAAAAAATTGACATGTTTTAACAAATTAAAAGTGAAACATTTGAAAAATTCAATTTTAGAATCACATAACACAGTTACTTATAAATACTCATTCTGTAAACACAAAAGAAACATTATAATATTTATGATAAATGTTTTGAAGTATAATTATATCAACTCAAACTTTATTCACATGCCTATCCTTTACTATTTACTAATCGCTACCTGCAAAATCTGCAGCAATGCTTCAATAACATATTCTTCGTTTTGATAATGTTTTTCTAAAACGTCAAATGCATCTGTCCATTGATTGTCATACAGCTCAGCAAACTTCTCAGCCAGTTTTGTCGGCCGATTTCTGTCACTTAGATCGGCGATGTTGGGATTATTGTCTGTTAATCTATCGCCCATTGTTTTACTCAGTCTTTACAAAATAAAAAGCAGCAACAGAGTTATTGCCCTTGATTAGTTATGTAGTATACATGTAGAACAACAATCGTTTCCGCGCTACGTCTTTGCAACTACTGGCTATAATAATAATAATAATAATAATCATAATCATAATCATAATAATAATAGTAGTAATAAAAAAGAAATTCCGTCCAATTGTTGGATTGTTATTTAATAAAAGATATCGACATATGCAAATCAGAGCTGTTTTATCACGTAGAACTTATAAATAGACTTGCCTTTTCAATACACAATATCAATTTTATTTTATGTTTTTTAGATTTATTTTGCAAAACTGTTTACCTCGTTTTTGTTTCAGCGAGTTCAATTTCAGTTTCTTGTAGTTTTCGTAATGCATGTTCAAGTTCCTCCTTCAATCTTGCCATTTTCTTCCTCAGGTCCATTTCAGCCTTTTCTTCATCTGTAGTGTTCCCAATCTTCCTGCTTTGCCTATATTTTTCAGGATTAATAGTTTGTTCTTTCCTTAGGTGCTGTTCATTTTGTAACTGCTGAATCTTTTTCTTTTGCATTTCGTTTTCCTTAATTAGTTTACTTTCTCTTTTGCTTACTTGCCTTAAAACTCCTTGTTGTACCTCAGCCTGTTCATAGATTTGCATTTGCAGTTTTTCTCCATCTTTGATCTTTTTCTGTAATTTTTCACACCTTTTATTCAGTTCATTGTTTTTAATTTTGTAACTTTCAATATGTTTCTTAAATTGAGCCAACTCCGATTTTAAAGCCATTAAGTCGCTATTTTTATTTTCTAACGTCCGTGATGTTTCTTGCAGTCTTTGCTCAAGTTCAGATATTTGTGTAGTTTTTCCATGACACTCAGCCTTCTGTCTCAATGTGTAATTTACATTTTCACCCTCATTTCTATCTTTATATGCAGCTTTCAACGATTTTTTGTGTGCGTTGTCATTTACTAAAATGGCACGTGTCTTCCGTTTGTCAGTTGATGCAGACTTGTTACCAGGTGAAGTATTTTTATATCTATTAAATTTCCTTTCAAGAGCTTCATTTTTTTCAGTGTATACTCTGATACTATTTTCAAGATCGAGCTTTTCTTTTTTTAGTGATGACAAAGCTCTTTCATATTCAGTTTTCATCTTTTGTTGCTCTCTCCGAAAATTACAAACTTTCATTTTTTCTTGGGATAACTGGTTTTCTTTCACTCTACGGCGTTCAATTTCAGAATCAATTCTTTTTCTTAATAATATCTCCCTGTCAGATATGTTCATTTCTGTGTTATGATTTAATTGAGTTTTCCCTTTAATTGCCGAATGGGTATGAAAATCAAACCTACCTGCCACTTTTCTTTTAAGATTTGCATTTCTTTCCTTTAACTGATCCCTTTCATCAAGTGTTGCCCTTACTTGATCTTGGATTCTTTTGATTTTTAGCCGGAGATTTTCGTTTTTCAATTTTGATTTTTCTAAATCCCTCCCGATTATTTCGATATGACCATTTAAGTGACTTATCATTTTCTGTTTCTTGTCTTCCTCGCCTTTAAGAAGTGATATTTCTTCTTCATTACGTTTACACTGAGTTTTCAATTGGTGTAATAGCTCATATGTATCTACTTCAAATAGCTCAAATCCTAATGATAACCATTCATCAAAGTCCGACATCAAATTTCTTGGAGTTCTTTTACCATGATTATAAAAGCCGAACCCTTCGAATTCAAAGTCGTCATGACGAACTAATTTGTTCTCTTGGTGCGGATAGTATATATCGCTCTCAAATACTTCATTTTCAATATCCCTCACTTTTCGCTTCAGCAGTGGTATAAGCTCTTCACATTTTCGTCTCAGCAGAGTTATCTTTTCTTTGTACTATAATTCATAAAAATGTTTCACACATTATATTATTATATATAGTTTTTAAATGTTTTTCGGACTCAAGAAATTAATGGCCTTTGTTGCTGGAAAAACGGAGGTTCGGCGTTCGCGTTAATTGCCTATACATGTATTTAGTATCTGCTGTCTATGCTTATGAGTAAAAGATACATATTTGTAAGATTCCACTAAAGCAGATCAGACAAAAATGAAGCGCGCACTTACGTTGACAACTACACTTTCCAGGTTCATAAAACATCATCAACACTAAAAGAACATGTAAAACGACAAATAATCTACTAAAAGAAAATATTCATGATTAAATTACACAATAATTGAATTGATGATTATACTTATGATAATAATGAAATCTAATAATTATTTTGTTTAATCAGTTTAATTAATATGCAGTTTTAGACAAAAAAGACGAGCTACATTTAAGACAAAAATCAATCTACAAATCTACACGTACCTCTTTTACACCTCTTTCATAGTGGTGAACTGTATAAGAAATGCCTTGCTCTGTTAGCCCTTGACTTCTTCTAGAAACAGTTCTTATTCGCCCATTCCCATACTCAAGTGGTCTATGGAAATCCATATTAATTTTGACCAACAACTTATTCCCGTAAGCAAGTAGTATTGCTTAACTTATACAAGTTTGCTTTCGTTCATACCTCTATCGTCTGAAATATTAATCATATAACCAGAAATTAAAAGTAAATTATTCAAAATGTTTTACTATGCGTTAATAAATTGATTGAATATTAGTTCATTCCCTGAATACGATCCAGTCGACATACTAGTGTAGCGATTGTAATACCAAATTACCATTAAATCCATTGAATTCTAAATTCATTGTATAAGTAAACAATAAAATAACTGTTTAAAAGGCATTATCAAAAATTTGAAATGCATTGTAATCCAATAACAAACACAACGGAATAAATGTTAATTCAGCTTTAACGTACGTTGTTGCTTAAATATCCCAGATTTGATATATAACGCGGGCATATGTTTAAACGAACTAAATAAAGTTTATTTCTTAAAACATGGAAGAATATTTGAAATTTGCTGACATATGTTAAAATGTACTTACAATTTACATAATTGCACCTTGATATTTTTCGAAATTCACGGCAATGTTAATTAACTTCCTTTTCCAACTAATTTATTGATTGTAAGGTACTCGTTGTTTATGCAGACATTCACTGTGTATTTAATCGATTTAATCGATTTCTATACGGCGTTGGGTGTAATATCTGTCAAAGTTAACAAATTATAGGTGTCTTCTATAATTTTAGTAATCTATGTTTATAAGGTGTACAAGTAATGTAAGATACTTCAATAAACTGCTAATACACTAGCGAAGGAACTGTTCTGATAACCTGTCACATTCTTATAGTTACTTTTATTTTTACGTCGATATACCATTTTTATACTCATGTGGGTGATTGATCCACATATCCGACTTTCTTGGATAACTAATTGATAACATAACCAGTAATAACAAATATCACAGCAAGTGGCTGACTTCCTATCCCACATGAATTCTGAATCAGAGGCGAAAGACAAACGACCATAAAACTCAATGTCCGATAACAACTGTCATAGAAAACCAGCGACCCCTTGATTACAGATCCGATGACCATCCTATTGGCTGGTGGAATTCTATAATTTTGTCAAAAGGAATGTAATATCAAATTTACCTTTTATGATATGCATTGTTATAAAAGCCGAATTCTGTAACTCTACTTTAAAAGGTTATAAATTATTCAAAATGAAATTGTTTGCTTGCGAAGGATTTCCAAATATAAATGCATCTGGAACATTATATTGTACAATATGCGGAAACACGATGGAATGAAGGTTATATGGTAAATATACATGGTAGCTTTACATTGATACCGCATTCACTAAAATATATTCACTTTAGCTGTGTTCATAGCTCGCAAAGAGAGTAGAAGTGTATGTCATTGAAATACGGTCTTATATTAAGAATCGTTGTATCCTTGGAATAGGGTTTAAACACATTTTTGTATGAAATCTGTTATATATATGACCAAAATGAAATGTCGTTTACATCAATTATCCGTTGCTAAATAAACTTAAATACTGGAAATGCACCACAGGCCCGTCGGCCTAAAACATAAATAAAACATTTATAAAACATAAACGTAAATACTAATGCAAAATACACCATATTTGGAATCTCATTTGGAGCAGCTGATACCATTTTCAAACGTAATTTGAAATGAGAAAGATCCGTGCTAGTTGATTTCCCATTTGATGACATAAGAGCAGAAAAGGCTCATGTGCAATGCGCTAAGCTGTTGCTTTAACAGTATCAAAGTTACAATACACGGCCTACCTGGTGACGAAACATGTGCTCCTTTTTATAAGCCTAAACAAAGACACCAAAACAAGATTTGGCGTACAAAATTTGGCAAAAAATAATGCATTGAAAGAAGGACCTTCAATATAAAGAAGATAGTTAAGGGTCCCAACATTCCGTTTGCTGGTCCCAAAGGGAAATCTGTAAAAATGTATAATAATTGTGAATCTTTTCGAGACAAATGTGCTTGGGAAACTAAACACATTGGTCTATAGTACAATACTTTCTGAAGCAGAAAAAGTCGTTGTGCTTACAAAATCCTTCGTATCCACCTGACGTTCCATCTTTTGACTCTAAAAATATACCTTTAAGGCCGAAAATGTTCAGCGCGAACTCCTCGGTTCTGCAATATTCCACGGTATATAAATAAACTACATTTGTACTCAAAAATAAATTTTTATATGACATGAGACAACGATTTTTAATGCAAAGTCATATATTCATTTGATACCAATATTTATGTACGGTCAGTCTTTTTTACTTACTTACTATAAAGAGAAAATTGATAAGATGTAACGAATGGACCAGCAAATAATTTAGGTACTAATGCATCTTGTAAATAGACTAATTGCCAAAAGGATTTATTTGACAGTATTTATAACGACAGAGAAATTTTCTTTTATTCTAGTATACATTAAATGCAAAATGTATCCACAGAAAAGTACAGGAAATCGTCCAAGTATAACCCCAAGTATAAAATATATGCTTTACAGCTGTCAGCACATTGTCACGCGTGTGTTTTCTTTTTACCATAGCCTTTTCTTATTAGCTAAACAGAAAAAAGAAATAAAATAATCGAACTTGAACCTTTTCTTATTAATGAAGTAAATCAGCAAAAAAATATTTGTTCTAGTCTGAACTTACAGTATGTAAATAATTTGCTGGATGCTACAATAGAAGTTTGATTTGTAAATTTATAATTTGTAAAACAGCAGTTTTTAGTCGTACTCAACTTCCTTATGTAATTTGATGTTTTTTACACTCTTCGTAGCTTTCCATATAACAGCTTATTACCTCCCTTCCTTTAACTGCTTACCAAATAGTTATGGCAATGCAATGTATGCGTTAGTTTCCCATAATAATATAAGCCCATAATAATATAAGCCTCTTGAAAGCTCTTGTCTGAATAATCAACCTTTTTACTGGTACGTCCTTGTAAGCTCTTGATATATTATTCGATTCAATTAGGTAAACATAGGGCTTCGTTCACATGTTTATCTAAAACAACTGAAGGTACACCTATAACACATTTTGGAATAATTGTATTCAAGATTGGTCAAAAGTGGAATGTTTGGCGTATTGAAAATTAATGGTACACAATCTATTTTCTATACTCAAAGTTATCCGAGTTGTAAATAACTTCCACGTATCAATGACGAAAAATGGTTGAGATAACATTGTATCTACCACAATAGAGTAGACGTCTGTTTGTCTTAATTTAATATCAGTTGAAATAAACAGATCTAAGATTACGTTTAAACCGTTTAAATCCAAGTATTGTAAATTATTTGTAAAAGTCACAATTTACTATTCTGTCTATATTTGAATGTATTGATTTTGTCGCATTCCACTTTAATTGAGATATCTCTTTAATTGTTATATTTACTAACTGAGCTATGCATACGCTATTTATTTAATTTTCGTCAGCATTATTTAAGGTATGAGATGCCTAATGCAGAATCTCCTTTCTGAAGAGTATTTATTTTCAGAGAGGACACATAGTTTCGATAGGACGCAAGTTCAAACCCCAGAAGAGGCTATTTTTCAATTTTTGTCTTTTGTTCTTATTTTTGCTTGGCAAGATTTTGATTGTTTTTCTTATTTTTTACATAAAATCTGAAATTAAGAAAAAAAGTTTTATGCACGATTTTTACAATGAGTTGTGTGAAATTGGATAAAGATATAATTTAAAATGATCATTATGATTTGAAATCGGCATGGTAAAATTTCTGTATATTTCTACAAATATTTAGATTTGTATCAAGGTAATTATTTATTTATTAAATAATAATTTGATGCCCCAATTTTATTACAAAATCGAACAGGTTTTTTTTTTACCCAACCCTCTTTTTTTTTATGTTAAACAACAAGTACCTCAATGTACCAAAAACCTTTTCATAGACATTTGTCATTGGTTTTATTTGTAGTTATTACAAAACTATGATTCTTATTTATTTCTTTTCAACTAAGAAAATATGAAACTAGCAAAACTTTTCTTCAGATAATGAAAACATATTCTTTGTTATTGTTTTGCAAAATTTATACTTCAATTTTCAATATTTTTCAAAGAAAATGGTAAACTTTTGTAATTTTTTTTTGTATTAATATCCAGAATATAGTACAGATTAATCAATATAGAGTTTAAAATGTCTCTTGAAAAAGGTTGATTATACTTCCATTTATCTTAAACGCAACAACAACAAAGAAACTATCAAAATATCACTTAAAAATTGCCGATTTTTATCATGTACCTTACACGATGCTGCGACAAATGTGTTCAAAACTACTGCCAATTTTAGATTTTCCTTTCTTTCTATAAGATCTTTTAAACGAAAACAACGATACAAATCAGATACTTTCTTGTCTTGAACGTCGTGAATTCGCTAATAATTAAAAAAAAATAAAGGAAAGCATACGTCCACATATATTTGTTTATATCTTCACAAAGCTGAAAACTTCGATATTGTCGGCAGCTATATGATTCGTTTAATACATAACTATGAGGTTTTCGCCTTTCTTCATTATTTGCTTAGCAAGCGTAAGTTCCTTTGTAACAGACTTTTCTCTATCATTAGCAATGACTATGTTTGTATAAATATTTTACATTTTGTTTAGTAATACGACATTTATCGAAAATTAGAAATAATTGCTTTATTGTGTCGTTGTTTGGTAAATCAGCCGAATCCAGTGTCCGTATTTCATACCATTTTAGATGTCGAATAGTATCAGGAGAAGGAATTTGTCATTAATTTTATGATCTAGTGGGGTTGTACGTGATTATAAGTAGATGACCCCGATAAAATTTAGGTAATATAGACAAAGGTCGTGGTGACTGTCACATTAAGTCCACAGACAAAATGACAACCTTCATGTTTGGCCAAGAGGTTAGTGATGTCTCGGAGACTATACTTTTGGTTTTTAGATCAGTTGATCAAAGGTTCATGTAAATTTAATCATAATCTTGAAATACAGTCTTCAAATATTGTTTATACATACAGTAGTTGAATTGTGTTGGAAGTTTTAAGCTTAGAGAATCACTTAGAGTTCGGCACTGGAACCAACCCGTACCAAGAAATCAATATAATGTTTCTTGTCTGCGGAGACAAAGGCTTACCCTTTCTTCACGATGGGATTTAATAACACGCTAACAATCGGTATATTACTATTGTTGTGTTTTTAAACTGCTGGTCCAGGGCGCCACATAAATTCGTCAAGATTTTTGCATAACAAAACATTTTGATTTACTTTTTGATTACCATTCGGGAGGCATATTTGTTTTACGCATATCTTCCATTTAATTGTGTGGTTGTGATAACTACAAGCTTATACTCAATTTAAACATAATCTAGTAAAGGGGTGATTACTATGAAAGAATAAATACATCAATTATAGATCAAGATTGCAGACTCGGTTTAATTGAATCTGTTCATAATCACATAATCACAAAATCCCAGTAAAGCATGGTTGGCAAATTGAATATATTTTACATTTTGACTGTCATATTTAAATCATAATACATCAATAGGGTTTGTTATTATTTGAATGCATTGTCAAAGTAATCCATTTCCATTTAATATGAAACAAGTACTGCAATGGTCAATGTGCACCAAGAGGTTTCCTCGAAAAGTATAAAAAAATACTCTTCATTTGCAAACTTTTACAGTACAAAATAGATGAGAATAAATATATGAAATAAAATAAAATTACTAAGCATAAATAAAAAACAAGCTGCATAAATAGCACTTTTAATGAGAAAAAACACTGCAAAAACATAACGTTTAACAACAATTTCGTGTATGCGCTATTCATTTAAAGGCAATTTACTGTAATACTGTGGAAGTATTTTTTTTAATTCAAACAATAAGTTTTGCTGCAGATACGTAACTTTATTCACGTTAAGAAACAAATTAAAACGTTCAGCTTATGCACCAAACAATCTTTATGATTGTTTTAGTCAAATGTTTGAAATGTGTATTAAAATGTTAAACAAACAAACTAAACACTCTGTTGACGATTCTTCTGCTAAGAGTGCCTAAAATTACAAATATAACTATTAACTAACCAATATTTCCAAGAACTGCAATACTTTACCATATCAAATATAAGATCCTTTTACTATTAGTTTTAACATTATCAAGCGACACTATATCTTAGACTATCTAAATTTAGCCTTATTTTCCGATTAATACCTATACTAATTATGTTATTGAAATCTAATTTTTTATTCTATAAAGGATCTGAGATATACAAAAAAATGCAAAAAAAAGGAATAAATAAAAAATAAATTAAAAGAAAATAAAAGGAAAACATGTTTTCAATGTCAATGCAGTTGAGAGTAATTCTAGCCTATTTAGATACTCAAAATGATGGTAACGCATCAAATTACCTTTACCCAAAATAAATCCTAAAGGTTACATATTAAGAGCTATGATACCTTGAAGTTCATAAAGAATGATAGTAATAAAAAACAAGAATAGGTATAAAGCAATAAAACTAAGGGACATGATAAATGTAGAGTTTTCAAAAATAGATACAACCATAAAATGTTTTCTTCATATATGTCATAGTTATAAGATCTATACCTCCTTTAACATAGCGAAATCTATTCTACGTATCGGAGACGTTGCCTCCAGTCTGAATAACAATCACCTTTAGAAGATATAAAATCAACACTTCATTCGCAAACTTCTTCAGTGAAAACCGTATAGACTTAAAGTTTTTATTATACAGTATTTTTGTCTCATTTTCTGGTAGAATGGGTCTTTTGTCTCAACAAATTTGTAAAACAATTCACAAACTCATAAAAAAATCATATCCTGTCTAGTACTTGTGCAATGAATCAATAAACTAGTATAAACAAAGAGTTGCATCTAAATGACAGCATAGATTTAAATGACAGCATAAATGTTAATGACAGCATACATGTAAATAAGTGCATAGATTTAAACATGTTAAACACATGTGCAGTATGTCATGTGAGTTGGTCCACTTACACCAAGTGCAATAATTGTTTGTTTATAGAATGAATAATATAATGATTTGCAATGTAACACTAAATAATAGCAATAATTATAAAAAACATCAGATGTCTATGATTTCTATTATAACTTGTGCATTTTGATCATTCTTAAAACTCTATTCAAAAGTTAAACACCTTTTAAAGAGTTATAATAATGAGAAAGGAATACAAACTTTTACTAATAAAGTTATCAGTTTGTAGCCGAGAAAGTCACTTATGAAGCTGTTTTCTTGCCACAACCCTGCGCCACGCCTTTTGCCAGAATTGGACCGCCCTCATGTAATAAGAGAGGCGGCCATACGACGAAATCAACCTTTGCTCCACTGATGGTGTACGGTTTGTAGAAATCGGTGTCAAAACTTGAGCCTTTACTGAGTAGAGGAGCGAAGGCAACAGGTGGGTCTTGGATCTGTAAAATGTAAGTACTATAATCGTTAAAGGTACACTAAGACATTTGCCATCTCGTGCATTAAGTATTTGTAGAGCCTATTTATGTCATAATGAGCAACCAATGATATATCATAAAGTGTGACATCTTATCTTTACAAACTTGCACACTTAATATAATGCCATATAAGGTAAATGACGAATATCATTACATTTTATTTATCTAAACCATTTTAAATCTTACACTGTATATTTGATTAAAACATAACAAAGAAATCATCTTCTCATTCCCACGTTAATATTATAAGTATATCATATTTTGTCTTTGACGTAAATTTAAATTATTACTTACCACCATAAACCAACACATTTCCAAACATTCCGCTGTGAATGCACGGACTTTTAGAGCTGTTTTAGTCCTGTCATTTGTAGACTGTTCTAGATACGACTGATACATCTGACAAAATATTATTGTAATATTAGATTTGACATAATATAGAAACACTTCACTTTGCTTCGGGGTTGTTCTTAACACACCTCTATAACAGAATTGTTTAAATTTATAGACTTCTCTCCCTTGCCCTTCATCTTTGTTAGTTAGAAATAATATCTACCATAAAATGATGATCAAATACCAACATTTACTCTTTTTGAAATAAGAATTACTTGTATATTTATACATTTAGTTATAAGGATAATAATATTATAATTAATTCAATTATATTGTAAATATGTAACATTTGAGTTTTATAGAATTAATTTTAATCCTGTCGCATCAAATCTTATGAAACGATAAATTTAAAAAATCGCTTTGCATTTCATATGTATAGTTGGCAATTTGTAAATGAGTTAACATAATTTCCCTCTTAGCATTGAAGAGTACAATGAATTCAACGATCATAAATATTAGCTGCTGTACCTTTGGTAAGTTTTCTGTGAATCCCACGGCCTTCCTGCACTCTTTTAAAAGTTTTCGCACATCGACAGTGACATCTCCTTTGTCCTTGAAAGAAAATAGATCTTTATTATAAAACAAGATGAAATGATAAGATACATAATACGTTCGTACTCAACATTGAACTTGTCCGGTTTGCAGCATGAAAGGGATCAAAACTGGAGATTCTGATATATTTTCTTGGTCAAGTTTAAAAAAAAATATCTGTCTAGGAACAAAACGGTTTGAAATTACTTAAACTAAATACGCACCTCTCTGTCGGCAAATTTGAGTTCCTGTCCTAAGTTCTTCATTTGTGCTTTTGCCTTCTTCAAACAAAATGTAAATACATCCTAAGGAAAATTGAAAATACGAATAAGTATAAAAGTAATGTAATAAAATATTTGATATTAATATCAGCTCGAGAACATTTTTAAAACAAAGGACGCCAATGGATATATAAGTATAATCGTTTGAAATTTGTTTGGTCGAAAAAATAGAGGAAAAATTGTTACTAAACCGTTTACATTATCTATGCATACAAACGAATCTGTATGATAAATAAAAGGTATATTAACAATAATATTCACTTATATTTGATAAAAAATATTCCTTAATTACCTGTAAAATATGTAAAAGAGTTTCAATAACATATTCTTCTCTATGGTAGCTTTTTTCTAGAACGTCAAACGCATCTGTCCATTGATTATCATACAGCTCAGCATATTTTTCAGCCAGTTTAGTCGGACGATTTCTATCACTCAAATCAGTGATGTTCGGGTTGTTGTCAGTCAGCCTATTACCCATAACTTTGCTTAGTCTACAAAGATGTAAAATATTCGTAAGAAATAGAATATTTTGATAAATCAGATGTTTTAATACTTATCATATTAGTGTTAGGTTGTCAGCGTTCGATTTGTCATGCAATTTCTAAAATGACGTTATGCTACATACAAGGTAATTGATAAATTTAGAGGTATTTTATATTAAATTCAAATTTGTATAATTTGAAAATGTAATTGTTGCTGGTCTTGCATATTAACCATAATATTTTTAATCTTTTTCTTGATTAACATTATTCAGCGTCGAACTATCTGCTCCATACATTTCAGAATGTTTATCAAATAGAAACAATTCACCATATTTATGGTATTCCTGCTACAATGAATATACATTTCAAATTGATGATTTTATTATGAAATGTTAAAGATTTAACTTGAGGTGAATTTGAACGAAACTTTATAAAAGAAATATCTTAGTCACTTGCCTTGATTTAGTTTCAGCGAGTTCAGTCTCGGTGTCATGAAGCTTTGTACGCGCCTCTTGAAGTTGTTTTGTCAATTCTGCTATTTTCTTTCTTTGGTCAGTGTCAGCTTTAACTTCGTTTGTGTTTTTCTCAAGAGTCTTGCTTTGCATTGATTTTTCAAGATGACTTAAGGCGTTTTTGCTCCTATGCAAATCATCTTTAAGACGTAGAATTTCTTTCTTTTGCAAATCGATTCTCATTACTAATTCCTTTTCTCTTTCTTGCATCTGTTTCAAATCCTCTTGGTGTTGTTCCCTTTGTTGACGGACTTGCTTTTCCTTATCTTCTATCATCTTATGGAGACTTTTATTCGTTTCGGTCAATTCAATGCATGTAAGTTCATGAGACGAAATAGTCCTTTGTTGGGACTTGGATTTGGTCTCCAGACGAGTGTAGTCTACATTGATATTGCTGACTTCGTTTTTATGTGAAGGTTCTTTGGCTCTAAACTCTTCCTCCTTATTATTTAGCTTTTGTAATGCTTCATTAAGCTGCCTTTCAAGATCAGAGATCTTTTTCTCAAGAGTCTTGCTTTGCATTGATTTTTCAAGATGACTTAAGGCGTTTTTGCTCCTATGCAAATCATCTTTAAGACGTAGAATTTCTTTCTTTTGCAAATCGATTCTCATTACTAATTCCTTTTCTCTTTCTTGCATCTGTTTCAAAGCCTCTTGTTGCTGTTCCCTTTGTTGACGGACTTGCTTTTCATTATCTTCTATCATCTTATGGAGACTTTTATTCGCTTCGGTCAATTCAATGCATGTAAGTTCATGAGACGAAATTGACCTTTGTTGGACCTTGGATTGGGTCTTAAGACGAGTATAGTCCGCATTGACATTGCTCATCTCGTTTCTATGTAAAGTTGCATTAGCTCTTAGCTCTTCCGTCTTGTAAGTTAGTTTTTGTAATGCTTCATTAAGCTGCCTTTCAAGATCAGAGATCTTTTGCGATTTGTCTTTGCACTCTGAACGCAATTTTGTGAGGCTTTCGTGGTGCTCTTTTTCTTGTCCAGGATTTATCATTTCTTGGTCCGAAAGTTTAATTTTGCATTTAATCTCAGTGCTACTCCTCTCTGTGTGCTCAAAGCGTTCAATGTTACTTCCGCTTGAAATGCCTTTATATTTCTTTAATTGGTCTTCAAGATCTTTGAGTGTGCCATCACGAAGAGCTAGATCGCGCTGACATGAAGATAATGATTTCCTTAAATCTGATTCCATCTTTTGTTGTTCTCTTGAACAGGCATTGTATTGATTCCTCACAGCAGACAATTGAACTTCTTTTTCTTTATTACTTTTCTCTAGAAGTTTAATTTCTCTCTCATATTCGTCTATTTTCAATTTCATCTTAACCAAGTTATTTTTGTTCTCTCTTGTATATTCCGATTCGGCGTTTAAGTTACATCTGAGGTTTGCCTTGTTTGTAAATCCCGAAACATGTGTTTGTGCTACACTGAGCTTGCGTTTCAGATCTTCAATGTCCCCCTCAAGTTTATCAATTTTCGTTCTATCTTCAATTTTGATCGTTATGATTTTAGATTCGCTATCGTTTAGCTGTTTTTGTACAATCAGAAGCTGCTTTTCTAATCGGGATATGTTGTCATGATTTTCATGACATTGACGTTCTTTCTTCATAAGCTTGTCAGTCAAATCTTTAATTTCTTTATCACGTTCTTGTAATACCTTAAACCCCGACTGTTTTGATGTTGATCGATTTCGGGTTTCGACGATCGATTCCCAGCTGTCATCCATGAAAATACCTGAATCATCATAATCCTCAGGTATCTGGCATCGATCATAACGATCTTCAATAAAGTCTTTATTTGGATACAAAAATGCGTTATATTTGCGTAAATCATGTTGAATATGTGCAAGCCACGCATTTTATACGACATAGTCTATTGCACAACGCTCAAGAATTTTAATTACGTCTTTAAGGCTTTGTTTATCCGATTGTAAGTGACATGTATATGGATCCGGCAAAAACATTGTCTAAAAAAGTAGATTCATATTCATTAAGACTTTGCTATTAGTTATAGAAGTTGCTGACGGTATATAAGGGATAATATAGCCTGAATGAGATAAATATGACCCGGGACGTTAACAAATTTTTAATAAGTAACTGCTAATCATGTTTGATAATGGTTTATAATGGTTTATAAAAGACTCAGCAACTTAAGAAAATAGTAATTCCAGTATAAAGTAAAAATGGTGGAGTAGCCTTTATCTATGTATTATATTTTTGAAGTAATGACATTTGAATCGAATAATAAACTATAACAAATAAAGCGTAAGACGATACAAATATATGGTTCGATGTGCGTGCTTCGGTTCTCACGGGACGAACAGTGTATAATACAAAATATTTCAGCCACTCTGAATCTGAGAAATGTTTTAACATTATTATTCTATCATATCATATTATTCAACATAAATGTCCTTTCTCACGAGGATGGAATTCACGGATAATTACTCTTCAAATGAAGGTCAAGTTGAATAATATTCGAATAAGTGTTTAAATTTCGGCTATAAGCAAATAATGAGTAAATAATACAGAATAGATATTTCTAAATGTTCAAAAGGAGACCGGTTCAAAAGAATAAGAGGTCGTTTAGACAACATCACATAAAGGATTACTCCAAGCATTAGTACGACAGCATTGATGATAATTCTGCGCGCGTTACCCCACCCCTTTGTGGTATAGTGACGAAAGTGCGTCGCGACTTGATTACTGGCAGACAACTGGGCAAAGAAGTTTAAAATGATATATTTTAAAAGTGTTGAATAAAAAAACAAAATTAACATCTAAGAAATGTTCCGAATTTCATTATTTTCTTTGTAAATTTCTGAATACTTGCTTACTGTTGGGGTATGTTAGTGGAGTGAAACAAATAATATGGCCCTAGATATGTTTTAGAAAGATATTCAGTATCATTTACTTAATATAACATCAAAAGAAAAAGAAATTTTTATTACAACATGTTTTTGTTGTATATTTGACAATACATTTAGTGTAACACTGATATTTCTTAAGAAAGCGTGGTAATTTTGACAGTTGGCATATGCGGTAACCATGGAAACTGCCAGTTTACAAAAAACTAACACGTCAACATATATATTTTATTTCTATTTTTGAGTCCACCATCAAATGTTACTTGATATATCAATAATGTAGAAAAATTCTATGAAAGAAATTTCTTGATAGCTTTAAATTTTTTACAGAATTCATGTTTATTTTTCTCAATTTTTTGTTTAGTTAAAAAGCATAAAAAACTCATTTTTAAAGAAAATATGTTCTAATTATCGTTTGTTTTATACAGAACCTCTAAAGATAAAGCAAGCTTTGTATAAAATCATGTTTATTGTGAGTGTAATAAGCTATTTTATACATTATTATAACACAGTTTGGCTATTTTGACAATTTTGAGATTTACGGTTACCATGGAAACTGCCATTTTTCAAAAAATCCAACTGGCCAACATATATTTTTTTTTTCTTTTGGATTTGTCATTAAATTTTACACAACATAAAAAAAAATAGAAAATCCTATGAAACACTTTTTTCAATATCTCTAATTATTCTCAGAATTCATGTTTATTTTTCTCATTTTTTGTTTGGTTGAGGAACATGGAAAACTCATTTTTTAAAGAAATATGTTCAGATTATCATTTGTTTCATACATAATCATTAGATAATGTTATCTTTGCATAAAACAATGCTCGTTGTGTGTTTTTAAGCTATCTTATACATTTTCTATTCATTATAACACAGTTTAGTCTATTTTGACAGTTTTTAATATACGGTTACCATGGAAACTGCATTTTATAAGAAATCAACACGTCAACATATATTTTTTCTTTTTATTTTTAAATTCGTCATTAAATTTTACTCATCATACAAAAAATTTAGAAAATTTTATGAAAGGATTAATTTTTCATAAAACTGTAGAAAATGTCTTTAAAGCCACAGTTTGATTGCCGTAAGGACAACAAACACACCAAAGATGTAAAATCAGCGCCACAAAAAAACCACAAAGGTCTGATGTATTCTTCGCGCTTGCACCGATAATTTAGATGTCACTGCGTTTTAATCGCGCTAACAGTATGCATCCACTGTGTGTTAATCCTTGTTTGTTTTGCTTGAACCGGAAGCAGTAAGCGTGTATATTTAGTAAAGACCAGTACCAGCGCGCGCATCCGAGCGGTGTGACAAGGTTCAAACTGTTGGCTGACTAAATAGAACGTTTTATCTTTATATAACACCAGTTGAAAATAGACATTTTGGATGAGAAACAGCGCCATGCCACATTGCTTCTTCCTGTATCCAGAGATTTAGCGGATACATCTCGACTCAGTTAGATGCAGACGACAGAGAAGGAAAGGAATAGCGATTGATACTGGCTGCTCGGGTATGGTTTTATTGTTTTGAAAAAATCTTATTTTCAAAATCAGTTATAAACACTTTGTGTGTTGAAACGTGATTTTACAAAGGTTTTATAGTGTAATAATGAGCATAATATATTTGCATTTTTAATGCCTTTGGAGATCGACAACCCAAGTTGTTGTGGCACATGTATCTAAAGTATAAAGCTCTTCCACTACACACTTTCCAAACTATCTACAAAATTTACGTTGGTCTTTTGATGTAATTATTTAAAACAATAATGTACATGAAAATGTAAGATATTTTTTGCGATTTTCTGTCACCTTTTGAAATGAAACAATGACACATCAACCTAGTAAAATGTAGTAAAGTGTAACAGGGGGCTTTAACGACCGAGTACAATTGTCAATTTTATTTAGCTTTATGGTTGCATTCAAAATTGGTTCAGTATTGTATACGAACTTAAGCTGACTTAGTGATGATTATATAAATTCACAGTATACATGTATTAATTATTACATATATATAATATTGTTAAAAATACTAACAATTATAAAACTACGCCAATTTTGTTTAATCAATTACTAGTATTGTTTATAATATAAGACAACAAAATTGGACCTATGACTTAATCCATTAAATATCAAATGTATAGGATAATATTTAAGATAATTTTAGAATTATATAATTGTGACCTACATTTTCTTCTCCCAAAGATTGTAAGAATAGTTGATCGTCATACAATTCATCTTCTCGCGACCATTTTCTGAATGATCCTGTCCTGTATGTTCCACCATACTTGTATATCATTGAATGGTCCATGGTTATTAAGCCAGCAGTAGAAAACTCCGATTTTGTTTTATAAATTCATCTAAATAAATTTAAAAAAGAAACAACGTATATGTTATATACATTCAATTATCGAATGTAACATTATGTACATACTTCATGACTATATATATATATATATATATATATATATATATATATATATATATATATATATATATATATATATATATATATATATAATATTACTAGATGCAAAATTTGATTGCTTAACTTGTTCATTTATAAGTAGGACGATTAACACGAATCCGTTGCTTGCTTTATTTGATAGTTATATACATGGTTTCTTTGAAAAGAAATGATAGAAAGGGATAATTTTTTAAATTATTACTTACATTTGATAGAGCCATGAAATTATATTTTCCGAAATTTCAAAAGCTAAACTTCATGTATCAGCATTTTAATTTACTTCCTTTTCAGAGAATTACCTTACGTGCTTAGATCACTTAACCTACACAATTGATGTATACGATACCTTGATTTCGCATTCATAGCTAATCAGCTATAACATGGGGTAGAAAACCAATCAATACTTTAACTGTGTATGTCTTATATAGAGATATCCTATATTTTGTAATTTTTAAATAAGATTTGGTTAACTTAGTTAATTGGAATGTTGACAAATCTACACATTCAGGTTCTATTTTTAATAAATCAAATATACATACTCACTTCTAACATTGGCCACGAGTATAAGTGATGGCTTCAATCATTACCTTAATTTTATTTCGATTCTAACGTACCTGATATTAACCTATATTGTGCCTGATTTTTTTCCGTACTTATTTTCAGCGCGTTAAATTTTTAGTGGTAACGTCATGTGTATAATGATTACATCACATGCCTAAATATAGAACGACAAACTTTGATTTTATTGCATAATAACACACACTTTCGGTTCTTCTATGTTCAATAGGGAAAAAATGTGGGTCATGTTAGAATAATAAATATTTCAACTTACTACAAATGCCTTTGATTGAAGTGTCAGTAAAACGTGAAAGGTGCAAGCCTACAGATACATGAAAAATATTATGAAAAATTAAAATATGTTTTAAAAGTAATAATGGTGAAGTGAGCTAAAGCAACAGTCTGACATGTAAATTTTATTTTTTGAATCATGTATCTTTTTGCTTTTCTTTAAATCTTTTTCATTCAGTTTGTTCCTTCATGTTCTTAAAAAATGCCTCATGTGTAGACATGCACTTTAAACAGTTTCATATTAACTTCGAAAAAACGACGCTTGAAACATTTTAAAATAAAAATAAAACGTCTTTAACGATGAACCATTTTGCATTGTATACGGTAATAATATTTCTTTATTCTAGGGTCAAAAACGACGATGGTGTATGTAGCTCACGCTTCGTGCGTCTTTTCGTATGTCACGTACGAGTATACATTAAATGGGAAATGGTAAGTTGACAATATGATGTATATTCCGTAAAAATCATATTTATAGATTGAGTTAATATGTATTGTAAGCTAAATTTATTGTGGTGATAGTCATGTTTTACAGATCAAAAATAGAATAAAAAGATAAACAAAACGGAATTATGTTAACATCACGTTAGAACGTCTGTTCTTCCATATTTTGCGCATTGTCTTCAGCAGCCATTTACTTGCCTTTTCATGTTTACTTTGAAAAAGAGTTGTGCATTTAAACAGATTTTTTTCGGAAAATAATATTTGACAACGTTATAGGCTATTAATGTATCTATCCGCATGTCACATTGAATATTTATAATACCGAACTTATATTTGAATATTGGTCGACTGTCTTCCTTTCTTATTTAAACACATTCTTAATGTTTAATCATTGTCTTTTAACTGCTCCATCTCTCAACACACTCCTAAGGTAAGCATGAAACTTAGTCACAAGTGTAACGGTCAAGGTCATCGACTGTTTCTGATGAGAAAGTGGTTCAAATTTTTATCAGATATTTAAAAGCAAGAAAATTGTAATTTATGACAAAATAAAGGAAAAAGCAATTCTGAAAACTTATAAAACATGTCTGTCTGAAATGTTCACATGTGTAGAATGTATGAATGAATGTAGGTAATACAGATGAATATCTGCGAGTGATGCTGCTTTGGGTTTGGATATTTTCTATAACCGAGCACTATGTTAAAGTAATAGATAAAATCCTCCATTGAAAATCAAGATAATTAGAATTAATACATTATAATAGCAAAACGTAAGCCCAAATTTTTATTCGTTTTTAATCGCAAGATACAAAATTATCATTTGATTTAATAAAATAATTTCAATGCGGTATTTCATTTCACACAATTTGTCTGCTTTATATCAATCTTAAAAGTATGCATTTCAAAATACATGTATTTCACGTTTAAAAGCCCTTAAAATATTATCTATGTACATTATCTTCTGAAAACGCAACAAAATATGTTGAGATATTTACCTGTATTTCAATATCACCTTTAATAAATCAAAATATAACCATTTTGGTTGTAAAAGAGTTTATATAAAATTAATATAAACAAAATCTATCTTACATTACGATATTAAAGCACAATCATAATAAGTTCTTTGACAATGAATAAAAACCATTACTATGTTAATTGATTTAACTTTTCAATAAATTGTTTGTAGTGTTATGCATTACAGTTATTCAAAATGTCGTTTGTTGTTTTTCCGCACGAAATTTTAAAGTTTTTTATGCAAGCATCAATTTCGGTCACGCACTGAGCCAAATATTTGTTTCTTTAAAAATATCTAACAGCTTTGTCTTTCTTGAACCCGCTCCTCAATTGTTGTTTTCGTTTCTAATCTGCTGATATCCTTGGGCAACACCTTTCATCAATACAGGACCATTTTCGTATAAAAGAAGCGGTGGCCAGACAACATATTCAACGTGTGTGCCACTTCTTGTGTATGCTTTGTATAAGTCCGGGTTGAATATCGAACCCTTTTCAGCCACTTGAGCCAACGAAACAGGTGGATCCTGGACCTTGATTTATACAATGTTTGACATTTTAGCTTACATTAGCACATGCAAGAACAATTCATCTTGTTTCTGTAATTCAGTTTCTCAAGGTCATTACTAGATAAATACGCATATTATGTGTATTCAAAACTATTTTCCTGTCAATTTGATTCTTATGTTCAAAATGCGATTGTAGAGTATAAATAAATTTTACATGTGTGACTCCTCCAGAAAGATGAAAAAGTATCGCTCACTAACTATTTAACGCATCATTAAGACATCTCAATAATATTTGAGCCGCGTCATAACAAAACCAACATAATTCGTTTGCGACTAGCCTGGATCCAGACCAGCCTGCGCAACCGCGTAGTCTGATCAGGATCCATGCTGCTACTTGTTAAAGGGTTTGTAAGCGAACAGTATAGATCGTGATCAGACTGCGCGGATGCGCAGGCTAGTCTGGATACATGCTGGTCGCAAACGCACTATGTCGGTTTAGTCATGACGCGGCTCATGTGTTGTACGTATTAAAGGAACGCACTTCTTAAAGTAGTAAAGTGATCGTCACTGGTGATACCTGTAAATTAGTTAATGTAATATTTCGCTTTTGGAAACAAGTTTATTAAATAATCAGACAGGAGATTGGGTCCGGATAATAATGTATTCAACATGTTCATCTTGTTACTTTCAAGAATACATACCACCATATACCAGCAAATTGTAAGACATTCCATTGTAAAGTCTTGAACATTTAAAGCTGACCTTCCTGTTTTGTCTGTTGACCCCTTTAGATAGGACACATACATCTGAAATTTAAAACAACCCTGCCAAATTAGGTTTCCAAACCAGGAAGGACCAATTTAGCATGAAAAGGGTGCAAAACAGTTAGGTTTTCGTTTTTAAACAACGCCTGGAATTTTGTAACATGGTACAAAAATGAACAGTGAAGCTTTCGGACCTTAACTTATCTATGTTGATAATTCAAATTAGACAATTAGATACATTGGTGTAATTACATTAGTCATAATTGTATATAGTACAAAGTCATGAACTTTTTATACTTTCAATTATATGAAAAAATGTGACCTTTCTATTATATTTTTTCCATGAACTTAGTCATGGTTACCTGATAAAGGTTGTCTATAGAAGAGCTGGACATAGCTTTTCGACAATCTTTCAAAATCCTTTGTTCGTTTGGTGCAATGTCTCGTTCTATCTGTATACATTATATAGAAACGATCAGTCTTCAATATACTTCTCACATTTCTTATGTAGAATCATTAGTATTCAAAGTAAGTATTAAATACTGCGAGAATGCTACCAAGTGTTTTGTGATAATGTAAGACAAATATTGTTGTAAGGAATTGATAATACATGTACGCTATTCATTAATCTAACAAATATGTCTTCAATTCTGAATTTACAACTTTCATTTATACAGTTGTATTGCATTGAAATGGTATTGAGTTGTGCTCTGTTTTTGATTACGAAACCATGGAAACAGAGTAAACTAATGACATGAATGACACCATGCCTTATTATTCGGTGAAACTACGCATGGTACATATAATCTCTCAAACCTTTCAAATATAACTGCAGAACAATTCTCTAAAGCTCATTTAGGAAAAATGAAATAAATAATTTACAAAATTGGATTATTTCCTTAAGATATTTTGTAACATTTTGTATATGTAGTGACTTGACGAAATATTTGTCACATTCATTCTTCCTAAAGACCTATTTATAATTGTAAGTACATTCTTATCGTATCATGATTGGATTTTTGCGCTACTCTATAAACGATTTTAAAGCTAATGTTATTTACCTTGAAAGTGTACATACACATGCTTTTTGTGGAATATTAAAACAATGTTACATTATTACAGAGTGTCAAATCTCAAAGCGTTCTGCAATTTACAGGGTCATTCTTTAAACAGCTTGATAGAGAAATTTTGTAATGCTAAATGTTATTTTGTTATAATGCTGAACTTACATGAGTGTCGGAAAATTCCAGCACACGTCTCAATTTTTCAATTTGTTCCCGTGCTTTGGTTTTGCAGAAACTTTCGACATCCTGATAATATATTTTAAACGTTCACTTAATTTTTTATAAAGAAAACATGTTTGATAAAATCTCAAGAATAAAACTATATGATATTTAACATATATTTACCCTACATATAATGTTTGCAATAATAATTTTGATAAGACATAAACACATAATCGTAATAAATGACGAATCTAAAAACAAGTAATGTAATCATGAAATAATGCCTGGTAATGTAAGGAAATATGTCTACGATTTAAAGGAAGTGTACTTAGATAAAGCCTTTGACCTGAAGAAATTTTAGCAGTGTTTCGATGGTGTCTTGCTCATCGTTTTGTTCTTTTAGCATAACGTCAAATGCCTCAGTCCATTGATTGTCATACAGTTCCGCATATCTTTCTGCAAGTTTTGTAGGACGATTTCTGTCGTTGAGATCAGCTATATTAGGATTGTTGTCCGTCAGTCTTTCTCCCATTGCTTTACTAAGTCTTTAAAATTATAAAAACGAATAATGTTATGAAATACGTACGTAGAATATTTTCATGCAGGTACGGTTATTACTTTTTTTAAATGATTAAGACTATTGACATCGTTTTTATTTATATAAGTTATCATTTATTAAATGTTTAACATGGCTGTTTTCAGCTTTATAAATGACAACACCACTTATTCATAGACATTTGTTAATAATAATCAGTGAAAACCAGATATCTTCAACTTTTCCATTCTTTTCCATTTGTTTTGACACTTCCTTTTTAAAATAAAATGCAATACTGAAATAACAAAAATGAGCGGCTTAAAGTCTACATGATAGTAATCTTACAATATTTACAATAAGAAATTTCTAGTTGAATTGCAGAGTTTCATTTACCTGGTTTTTGTTTCACTAAGCTCAACCTCTGTATCTTTTAATGTTGTATACATCTGCTGTAGTCTAACATTCAGTCTATTTATTTCGTCTTGAAGTTCAGTTGCTCTTTTGACATTCTGATGATTCTTTCGTTCATTTTGAGTTGCAATGCCTTTCTTCAACAATATTTCGTTCCTTGCTTCAGTCAGTTGTTTCTCTCTTTCATCTATTTTCTTTTCAAGCCGTTTGATTTTCTGAGTACACTGTTCAAGTTCAATCTCTAACGCCTGAATAAATGTGGTTAACCTAACTTCTACATCATTTTTTTCACTTTTCATTGCTTCTATTTTGATAACAGAGTTCTCCAATTCATTCTGTAAGTAAGAAATACGCTTACTGGATTCCTGAAACCAAACCTCTTTTTCGTCATCTGTTTCATTATTTTTGTTGTTCAGCATTTTTTCCAGCTCATAATTTTTCCGTTCAAAATTACGTTTCTCGGTCTCTAACTTCTGAATCTCATTTGTCTGTAATTCGATGATATCCTTACTGAGCGTTTCTAAAAGCCTGATTTCTTTAGCATGTTTATCAGTCTGCCTCCATAGATATTCTTTCAAGAACTTGATTTCATCTTTAAGCTTTTGATTTTCGTCATAAACGTACGGTGGTTTATAACTCGAATAGTGAGCATCCTGTCCTTTATTTCTATAAGAATTATTGTCAATTTTTGGAAGTCGTAGTGCATTTTCCTCTGATCTGTGAGATTTGAAGTTATGTCTCCCATTCTGCAAGTGTGTCATTTTGCATAAACCTGCTGATTATGAATAAAAAATACGGTATTATCAGGAGTGAATATACGAATAAAAGAACTGTAAAGGAGCTGCTTAGTTCTATAAAGTCACACAGACTTTATCTTGCATAAAACACATTATCGAGTAGATTTAAGAGGCATTGAAAGGGATACTCAGGCAAATCAATGAAAAAAATATTAAAAAAAATCACGCAAAAACATAATTTTTAAATCCCCCCAAAATTTCCTTAAATTTCTATTTTAAATTTGGGTTTTAAATGTTAAAAAATATTTATATTCAAATGAAAAATTTTAAAGCCACTGAATCACCCATTTTTAAAAAAAGGATGTACTGAACAAAACCGGAAAATTTTAAAAAAAATATTTATGATTTTTATATATACAATTTTCTTAAATTAATATTCCTTTTATTTCAAGTTTCACTTACAACTATTTGGAAAAACTAAACCCCTAAAACCCACCAAATGGGTCAAAAAAAAGTAGGATGGGACCCCAATGTTTTTTCTTTGTGTCAATTTTACTTAAAACATGCACATTTAAGAAATTTGACCGTTCAACAAAACCCAAAATAAATTGGTTTGCGCCAGATGATCCAGACCCGTCAACCCCAGTCTAATCAGATCATGATGCTCGCTTACAAATCCTATAGCAAGTAGAGAAACTGATAGCGAACTGCATGGATCTTGATCAGACTGCGCGGATGCGCAGGCTGGTCTAGAGCCATGCTGGTCGCAAACCCACTATGTTGATTTTGTCATGATACGGCTCATTTCTGCTCTGCTTCTGTAAAAATATACTAAAATTTCTAATTAAGGGCTTATTAGCTTAAGTCAACATTTTTCATGTAACAAGCAAAAATAACGTGTTATTATTTAGTTTATTACATTATGGGTAATTCTCTTTTTTTAACAGCTATTTATATGTTCTATAGTTTCATGATATCTTACTATGTATTTAGGTTATAAAGGTCTGTACATCTTGTTCGAACCTTGAATATTTTATCTTATGATAACATGAAACTATGAAAGTATAGTACATAAACAATTAATACTTACATGATGTTGTCACATTTTCTGTCATAAAACAAGAAATTGTTAAAATACTCGTACAATTTAATTTGAAATAGTAAAGCAAAACCCACCTTTTAATCTACTTCCCTTTTCATTTAATCGCTTGTATATTCAAAGAATACGTTATGTGAATTGTTGACTAAAGTCATGGTTGAACGTGCAATTTCTATTTATTCACATTTGCCAATTCTTTATTCACATTTGCCCATTCAATTCAATTTGCTCGTTGCTAACATAAACATATATATGTAACGCGGTGTCAGATGATGAATAGCATTTTTAACTAATTGTATATTATATAAACATTTGACTTTCACTTCCAATTTGAATGTTTCGCTAGTTGTGAGTATAATTCCTAACATGTAAGTAAATAATATTTTAAATGTATACATCTATCTTTAACATCTATCTAGATGCAGTGTACATTCAGCGCATAAATATACATGAGCCGCGTCACGACAAAACCAACATAGTGCGTTTGCGACCAGCATGGATCCAGACCAGCCTGCGCATCCGCGCAGTCTGATCAGGATCCATGCTGTTCGCTATCAGTTTCTCTACTTGTAATAGGGTTGTTAAGCGAACAGCATGGATCCTGATCAGACTGCGCGGATGCGCAGGCTGGTCTGGATCCATGCTGGTCGCAAACGCACTACGTTGGTTTTGTCGTGACGCGGCCCATATAATAGATAAAGTCAGTTTGGAGGTTTACATATTCAATGCATAAAAAATCATATAACAAACTACAAGCTGTATGATATGCTAAAATTGTCATACTGTGTTATATTTTCCATTCAATAATGAAGGGACGAGAACATCAGATACATAGCATGATGAGCTATGATCAAATGGAACATTGATTTACATAATACCCGTAATCTGTCATTAGATTGACTTAGTTAAATAGTTTAAATTGATTTAAAAGAAATAGATATATATATTTCTATATGACTTTTTTGTCATTCATATTTATGATTATTTTTCAACTAATTATTACAAAAAAATAAACTGAATAATAAGCTCGTGTTTCTAGAAAAATATGGCCATCGACTCGAACCATTACCTATGTTATCATTAAAAAGATATGTGTTGATTAATTTATTTTACAGAAAAGAAAAACAGTCAAAAAAGAAAGAAAATTGTCTGTGTCTCATGCAATTTTACAAAGAGTTATTTAGATAATTGTTGCCATCTTTGAATTGATTAAAACAAAAAGAAAAAAAAACATGAGTAAAAGATATGTTCAGATATTTGACCTATGGGTTACTTCATGGAAATTTTATCAGGATGCAAAAAAACAACAACAATAATATAAAATTTGTTGATAAATAATCGCTTTTTGGATATAAAAACAAAAAACATTTCAATGACATTATGGGTCTTTAAATAGAAGACAAGTTCTATCAATATAGCATAGATCTATATTACTTCTCTGTTTTAAATATTTTAAAACTTAAACGCAAGCAATATATCTTTTCATGAAAGGAGAGGTTTGAAATACGATCTGCTTCGTAAATTTGTATCTGTTCCAACTTTAAAGATCTATATATCTTCAAGGTTATATCTGCATTATAAAATTTATTTGACAGTTGACCTGTAGACGTTAGTGGAATTCTTTACTTCATATCATAGTTTCAATAGATATATTTGAAACACAATTTTTAAAAGGCATTTTTTAATTTTTTGTTTCGGAAAGGGAAAAAATTTTTTCGTTTTTTACATTATTTACATTTGCCTAAAAACATGTAAAATGTTCGGGGGGACCAAAATGGGACGGGAAACTTTTTTAAGTAAATTTTGTTAAAAAAGTTTTTTTTACATATTTTTAAAATTAAACGTTAAAAAAAGTATAGAACCATTTACTTTTATTTTTCTTTTCAGCCAATATTCAAAATTTTTATCATATCTTTTTTCGCTTTAAAAAAGCCCAATAAATTTTTTTATGATTAAAAAAACTCATACATTTAATCATCATTTAAACTTTTAACTAACTTTCTAAAGGTATAAAAAATTTAAAAGGGAAAAAATTGACATCTTTTTGTTTCGGGGGTACCATAAGAAGAAGAAAAAAAAAATTTATTTATTTTACTAAATAAAATCATAGTTCAATTTTTAAAATAGCCCCATTATTATTTTATTACTCTAAATTACTTTCGAAAAAAAGTTAATTTTTTTAACCTCAATTTTAAATTGAAATAAAAAAAAACATATTTTTTCACCATACCCTAACCCAAACCCTGGTACCATACAAAACCAACATTGCAAAAAGATCAGGGCAGGTACACCCTCTTTTTATCAAACCCAATTTTAAACTCATTTTTTTTCTTTTTTTTTATTTGAAACATAACTCTTTAAAAAAATTTAAAAAATAAAATTGCATTTTTGTTCAAAAACTTTTTATTTTTATTTCTCAAACCGCCATTCATCTTTTATAATCATCAACGTTTTTTTCAAACCCCAAAGTACCCTTTTTAAATCGAAAGTACTTGTAATTAAAACATAAAAGTGAGGTCTCGCAAATTTTTAAACAATATCTGTTCTATTCATAATTTATTAAGTGACTAATGTTGGAATATAAAAAAAACTGTAAGTACTTGTAAGTCATATACAGATTTATTTCCAGGAATATAGAATAAAGTTCATATAATATCTAAAAGGATTCGTCTACGAAAGGATTGTAAATATAAAGTAAATTATTATGTACATGAAATATCTATAAATGGAATACGGTTTAAACTTATATCTATAAAGCGTTTTACTCGATCGAGTTATACACTATAATTACGTCAGGGTTGACCTAAATTTTTAAGTAAACACAGCGACAATATTAAATCGCTATGGTTCTTGATAACTTACACCGGAAAAGGAAGTAAACTCATACAGATATTTGAAATAACAGTACAGCCTAGATTTATCTATGGCGGAGGTCAACATCGTGAGTACTAGTTTATGATTATGTACATAATACATTTCATTTTATTCTGCACTTGTTTTTGAACTTACTTTTTATGTATAATTTGCCACAAAGATTAACTATGTCTTGATTACTATCGTTAGCATAGCATAACGTAGCCAGGTCAGTAAATAGTAAATAGACCTCTCTACACATCAATATTTGACTACATAATTAATGTCATTAGATATCACAATCAATAAAGAAATTCGATCTTACTGGTTATCGATAAAAATATACAATAACTAGGTCTATATTATGACAATGTATCCAATGTTTTCGTGTGTTACCCCTTGAAAATGTGCATTCCTCTTGCTTTAATATCCTTCTTCTTTTTCTTATCACGGTGCGACCATCTTGTTGCATTGTTGTTGTTAGAAATGCAACCATTGAACACCAGCCCTATAATTTCTAATAAAAATGTCATATAAAAGTATATGAACATTAAGAAAAATCCGAATGTAAGAAACTCAGCATGTTTCGCTTACATATTTACTTTTTTCGATTTGGATATGCACTAATTACTGGCTTGGCTGCGAGCCGTTTACCTGTAATTGTATCATATGCATTGATATATCATTAATTGTTGATAAGATTTCATTTTGACAAAAATGATGATTAATGCATTAGAAACAGTGACATAGTTACATACCTATGTATAGATGTATGTAAACATGTGAAAGACACAAAACCTGCTCTTCATTCTTTATCGTTCGCAGTGTTATACTCTTGTTTTATCTTTTTCTTAAGAAGTGTCGCCAATAAAGCATGGCGTTTTACAGCTGAGAGCAGCAAAGGAAACCCACCGTTCGGAAAATATTGGAGATGTTAAATGATTACAAATACTTAAATGAGGAGGATAGACAAAAAGGCTGAAATAAGACGACTTAACGAGGTAAAGTGACCCCATCCCCTAGGTGTATGCACCCCCTGTCTTTATCTGTTAAAGAATATTAACTCTCCGGTCATATTATGACTCACGGTCAAAGTATTATGATTTCCCCATATGTACAAAGTAGCCCGCGCAAGGAATGGTGACCCATTTTGAATAATGCCACCCACACCATCAGTATACAAGCAGATTATGAAATTTTGTTGTATGGCGATTAATCTTAAAACGATACTCATTTTCACGCTTTATATGCACGATTTCCTGCTAAAAATGTTTGGTTTATTACCACTATTTGCAAATGTCTATACATAATTCTAATATTATTTGTAGAGCGATATATATTTATCAATATTTCATAAGCATAAAAGAGTAATATGGCGTATGTAACATATTTCTAACCAGGAAGTAGATATTTAAATCAACAACAGTGGACCACTCTTCGGCCCGAAATATATATTATGTAGCATAATCATAAATGCCAACCACTTGGTATGAAACTTGCAAATATCATTCAAAATTGTTATCTGATTTTGACGTGTTCGTTTATACTATAATAAAGATCACACAGCCAGGCGTAAACTTAAAATATTTATACCCATTTGAAAGTGATGCTTTGAAGCAAACTATGATTCATAATATATTCTTATTAATGAGCGAAAGTACAACGATGGGTATTAAAATAAAATAAAATAATTTAAACAATTTCATGACTATTTCACTATATAGACACACACTTGAAATAAAATCGGTGATGTCAAGTAATAAGAATGAAAAGAAAAACAATGATGTTTATATGTTTCATTTAAGATAATAATTATTGACAAATTTCAAGTGTGAGGAATAGCCTCACTTTAGTTATTATATTACTATATTTAGTCCGTAAATAGTGCTTTCGAAAGAAAGTAATTTATTGTTAACCAGCTCAAGTGTACAGGTATTGAAAGGGTAAAAAAAGCATATTTCATTACACCATATCTTAACTCTTAACATGTTGAGACTTGACCGAAAGTGATAATCATTTGCAACCAGTATTGAGCTTGGTCAGCATGTACATCCGTTTGTCTGGTGTTCCTTCACCTTACACTACATTAAAGGCAGGGAACCAGACTTGCACATCCGTCTCATTAGACTCTATCATTAAACTGTTCGTAGCTCATTCTTTGATTCGTTAAGGGCATATAATCTTTGCAAGGAGTGTTCAAAATTCAAAATAGGAAATTCGGCAGGTTTGTGATCAAACACTTCCATCGTAATGGCTCAAACACATTTGACATTTCGATCTCATGATATTCATCAGTACGTTATTTTCAAACCGAAAGAAGCCGTTATGAAATCGAAAATAGCTGGCTTGCTGCAAATAACTTACACATGATATTAAGTATATTATTTATCAAGTGACTAATGTTTGGATATAACAACTTTAAGTACTAAGTAATGTTACATATTTATGTTTAAGGTTTAACTATCTTATATGATTCCTCTACGAAATGATTGTAAATATAAGGCGTATTATCATGTACATGAAATATCTATAAATAGAATATTGTTTACTCTCAAATCAGTGTTATACTTGAGTAATACAGTATAATTTTGTTACTACAGGATTGACCTAAATTGTTAATGTTTTCTCATCGAAAATGTTACACAATTGATATGGGTCTTGATAACTTACACCGGAAAAGAAGTAAATTCATGAAGATATTTGAACAGGACAGCCAATATTTAACTATGGTGTGCAACTGTATCGTAAGTACAAGTTGATGTCTAATTCTATTTTGTTGTGTGCATGATGTTTTCGTTTAACTATGAATGATGTTTTGTAGAATAAGCTTGTTACTATCAATTAGTTGCATGCGCTATCAGTTCTAGTTATTTAAAATGTATTCAGGAATGATAATTTATCTGACTTATACATTTAACTGAATTAAAACATAATTGATAGTATTGAGAAAAAAACACTATCAAAATGATATATGTTAGAAACGGTGATACTGTCATGACTGTTACACTCAAATGTTTACACTTTATGAACAACGAGTATACGCCTCCTTCGATCATTCGCTTTGGTTTCGTACAATGTACATATCTTTGAATTCCCGTCTTCAATATTAGACTCTTTCCTGACAAGAATACGGATATATGTGTTATTAAAATATTTTAAGTGCATGTTCTTATAATGATCAAATTATCACGAATGCTATCTTTTTCTAAAATTAACTATGTTCCCTAATTAAAACGTTTTTTTTTTTTTTAAAAAAACAAATTAGTGTCCCTTTGATTAATAACTGAAACTTTTGTTTTGTAGAATCTTATAATCTTTGTAGACCACATATGACAATCAATTTATTTAAGTATATTTGTGATTATCTTTCTTGAATGTTTGATAACATGTGACGTCACAACTTAATCAGCCTAAGACTGTGATTATTTTTTTACATTTTGTTCCTGTTTAAAATATTGGTGGATAATTTCTTGTATGATTTATGATTACAAGAACTGCTACGAATAGGCCATACATGTACCAAAAAAGTTAAATTTCAATAATACCGAAATGCGTTGAAACTGATTTTTTTAAGGTAAGGTAAGGTTAGGTATCATTATGCTATATTTGGATGATATGCAATACAGTTTCAGCGACATCTTTCGTTGTTAATATACGAATGTATGTATCATTATTGTGCTAGTAATATATGTTTGCCTGGCTGAAATTTTAGTTTGAAAGCAAGTGAAAAAGTATTAACATCTTCGATGATGTATTATAAGAATAACTAAAAGCATGAGAACAATTTCAGTATTTTATATACTGAACTATCATTGAGTTATTTGTATAATGGCAAAGATGTCACGATTTTTATATAACAGAATAATAACATTTCAGGATAAAGTATATTGCCACTGTTATGAATGAACACAAATGACATGACTCAGGTTTGTCACAGAAATACTTACCTCTCTCCTGATATCGAGGGAAAGTTGGAACAATATGACATAAAGATTGACCAACATAGTGAAAACATTGAAGATCGTGAGAAGTTATTGATTATAAAGTTAAAAAGGTTTAGCATCGATTTGAAAAATGCGCAATACAAATTGTGTGAACAGGAGAGAGAGATAAAATTATTACGCGTTCAATTAAAAAAGGAAGGCGGCTGTGATTATGTAATACCAGGAGTATGTGATTCAGAAACATTATATGATATTGAGAGGAATAATGTTTGTCAATATACGAGTTCTGCAAAGGAAGATACTGAAATGACAAAAATGGAAATGCACAAAATAATTGATAATCTGATAGAAGAAACGGAATCATTGAAACGTCAAATGAGTACCAAGGATATTGAAATTAGGCAACTTGGATTCAGATATAAACTATCAGATGACATCCTGAAAGAAAGTAAGTTAGGGAAGAGAACAAAATTCTGCAACGTTCTTTATGAAAAAGCTTATCTACAAGAACACATGGAATTTCTGCAGGAGGACAATCTAAAAAAGGATGAAGAACTCTTAAAAGCAAGACGTGAACTAAAAAGGGCACAGGAATGGAAAATGGATATGTCAGACAAGTGCACCATTAAAGCAAGACTTACAGCACACAAGCAAGAGATCAGAAGTCTTCAGGAAACAATTAAGCGTGTAGTATTCCTCAAAGATGAGATTCAAGTAGAATTGAATAAGTCACTACAAAAAGAGGCTGAGTTGCAGATAACTGTGTCACAGCTTGAAGATGAGAATAAGGAAAAAGAAAAAAAGATAAATATAATGACATACCGGCTGAATAGGAATATTGGAATCATTCATGATAACAAAGATGAAAGACATGCATTGAAAGAACTGAAACAGAGCAAACGTGAGATTGAATACGAAAGGGAAAAGACATTCACTAAACAAATGCAAATGAGTAAAATATTTGAAGAAAATGAACATTTAAAAAAAGAAATATTGAGAAAAGATAGAGACATACAAGAACTTACTGATTTCTCTAAAAGTACTGAGACACTGAAAAAAGAAACAGAAGCAAAAATGAGTGACATGCGAAGTGAAGCAAACAAGCAAACTGTATATCTTCAAGAACAATTAAAGCAATCACGTAATGAAATAGCTTCGCTCCGTGTAAATTGCAATAAACTTAAATATAGTAATCAGCAAAAAGATTTTCAGATATCTGAACTGAAGCATGAAACTGAACGGAATACCAAAACATTGCAGGAAAGAGAATCTGAAATGCAGAGGCTACTGAAAGATGCAAAATGTGAGCTTGAAACCTGTAAAAAAGAGATTGAAATGGAAAAAAATCAGTCTAAAATCGAAATGACTAAATTAGGTAGTGAAATTGAATACTGTTATTTGAAGATAAAGGAAAAAGAATCCGATTTAGTAAGACTGGGTGTCGAGTATAGAAATCGAGTTGAACTAAAAGAGCAAGAAGAACATAAACTTCGTGACATTATAAGCAGACACTTCAGGGATATAAAGAATCTTGAAAAAGAATTAGAGAAACGAAATGTTGAAATTTTTGCAAAAGAGAAAATGACACAACAAAAAGATGAATTGAAACAAGCGTTAAATCAGTCGCACGAGGTTGCTGTAAAAAAAGATTCTCTCAAACAGGCATTGGATAGGTCAGCTCAAATGGAAGAAGCATTACGTAAAACAGTAAATGAACTACGGATCGTTGGTCATTCATTGCAAATGCAAAAGGAAAACGCAGAGGAAAGATTGAAACATTTCGAAGAACAGATGGAATATGACAAAGAAAAGGTGTATACAATTAAACGTCAGATGTGTAAGGAAATTGAAGATTTGAAAAAAGAATTGACGGAAAAGGAAACAGCATTACAAGATATTCATATTCAGTATCACGACTCTGTGAAACTGCAGGAAGAAATGGAGATGAAACTAAATGGAGTAATCAGTCAAAAGGAGCTTGAAATTAAAGAAAAAAAATGTCAGATTACAGAATTAAAATGTCAGTTAAAGGAAATAACAGAAACATCACAGCAAAGGGAGTCTGAATTAAGAAAAATAAATAGTTCTTTGAAGTTGCAACTTAAGACTATGGAGAGAGATTTGAAGAAACTTACTCTGGATATTACATATGGAAACGAAAGAGCAAGAACAAATAAAAAGCGTATGGAGAAAATGAATGACGAAATTAAAAGCCTTCAACTAACATTGAAGGAAAAAGAAAGTAACAATAAAAATTTAAAAGATGATATTCATCAGATGAAAAAAGAAGAAACAAAATTAAATTCCATTGCTCACAAACAGAGGAATGAAATTAAAGATCTTAAAGGAAAAATAGAGGAAAAAGATTTAGAAGTTACACATGTTGATCAAAGTAAAGAACTTGAACTGTTTCAACAAGAATTAAATAAATCAAAAGAAGAAGAGCTTGACCTGCGAGAAATTAACCAAGTTCTACGGAATAGAAATGCTGAAATTGAAATGGAAGTTACTGATTTAAAAAAACAGGTGGATGAAATTTCAAAAACATCAAATCAGACAGAACATGAATTAAGAAATATCAATCTTTCTTTGGAACAGCAAGTTAAAAATTCAGAAATTAGATTGGAACAGCAACAGCTTGAAATCTCACATGAAAAAGAATTGACACTAACAAATCAAACACGTATCGAACAATTGAGCGAAGAAATAGAATGTTTAAAACTAACAATGAAGGAAAAAGATAAGACTTTGCAAAAATATCATGAACGATTTGAAGATGCCAATCAATGTAAGGAAGAAGCAGTTTCAAAACTGAATATAGTCGTCAACAAGCAGAAGAAAGAAATTCAACATCTTCAAGAAGAAGTTGAAAATAGGGATATGAAACTAGCTAGCGTTGATCAAGTTAATAAACGTAGTTATCATGTGCAACAAGCTTTAAATGAGTCACACGGAAAGGAGTCTGAATTAAGTAAAACTATCAATGCCCTACAAAGAGGTTATCAAGAAAAAGAAGATCAAATAAGTAACTTAAAGAGTCAAGTAAATGAATTGACAGATACATTCAACAAAAGAGAAGCAGAATTGAACATTATGAATCGTTCTTTGCAAACACAACTAAACACTACAAAAGAAGAACTAAGACAGCTACACAAAGATGTATCACACGACAAAGCATTAGTAAGCACAAATCAAAAGCATATGGTAGAAATGGGTAAAGAAATTAAAAAATTAAAACAAGATTTGGAGCAAAAAGAAATAACTTTGCAAGAACATAATGTTCAGTATGAGGCTTGTATTAAAATTAAGCAAGGGGAAGAATCGAAACTGAATGCAATTATCGAAGAACAAAAATGCAAAATTCAATCTTTAAAAGAAGACATTAGGGAAAAAAATATGGAAGTAAATAGTATAGAAAAAATTAAGAAACAAAAGGATCAGATTCAGGAAGCGTTTGATGCGCTTCGGGTAAAAGAAACTTCCCTTTGTAAAAGTAGCCGAGTTCTTGAAATCAAAAATAAAGAGAAAGACGAAGAAGTCACCGAATTAAAGCAACAGCTTGATGACCTGAGGAAAACATCGAATCAAAAGGAAAATGAATTAAAAAATAGCATTTCTTCTTTGAAACAGGAATTAAACATTAAAGAAACAGAATTGGGGCGAAAAGAGGTAGAACATTCAAATGTAAAAGCATTGATAAGCACGAAAGACAAGCATGATGCGACAATGGCTGGGGAAATCGATCGCTTAAAGGTAGAAGTGAAGCTTAAAGAAACACTGTTGCAAGAATTTAATGGCAAGTTAAAAGATGCTGTAAAAGTTAAAGAAGGAACAGAATCAAACCTGAAAGAAATCATTATTAAACAAAATGAAGATATTAATCATTTAAAAGCCAAAATTGAAATGCAAAATAATCAAAATGTCACCATTGATGAAGTAGAAAATCGTAGCAAACAAATTCAACAAGCATTAAATGAATCACACAAGAAAGAGGCTGAATTAGGTAGAACAATCGATATTCTACAAAGAAGAGACAAAGAAAACGAAGGTCAGATAAGAGAACTGAAAGATCAGATGAACGAATTGTCGAATACGTCTAAACGAAAGGAAAATCAATTACAAAGTATGATTTCCTCTTTGCAAACACAACTCAAAAATACAGAATCAAAATTGAAGGAGCTGCACCAAGAAAAGTTGCATGAAAAAGAATCATTAAGCACATATAAAAAACAAATGGTGGGATTAAATAAAGAAATCGAAAGTTTGAAACAGGAAGTAAAACTAAAAGACGCAAGAATACATGAGTATGATATCCAGTGTAAAGATGCTCTTAAAACTAAACAAGAAGCTGAATGGAAACTGAAAGAAATCATCAACAAACAAAACAATGAAATTCAACATCTGCAAAAACAAATTGAGAAAAAAGATATAGAAGCAAATGATATTGCGGAACTTAAGAAACATAATGAGGAAGTTCAACGAGCATTTAATGACCTATGTGAAAAAGAGGCTGATCTTCGTAAAAGTAACAAAGATCTACATTGTAGAAACAGGGAAAAAGAAGATGAAGTCAGAGAATTAAAGAAGCAACTGAGTGAAATGTTAAAAACAGTAAGTCAGAAGGAAAATGAATCACAAAATATTATCCATTCTATTAAACAGCAACTTAAGAATACAGAGGCAATCATGAGGCAACAACAGTTAGATATATCACAAGAAAAGAAATTGATGAGCACTAAAGACAAAGATATGGTAAAAATGACAGAAGAAATTAAAAGTTTGAAATTACAAGTGAAGCAAAAAGAATCAACGTTGCAAAAATGTAGCGAACAATATACAGATGCTGTTAAATTGAAGCAAGAAGCAGAATCGAAATTGAACGAAATTATCCACAATCACAAGACAGAAATTCGACATCTTCAAAGAGACATTGAGAGAAAAGATAATGAAATAGCAAGAATCGAACAAATAAATATACGTTACGAAAAGGTCAAGAACACATTAAATGAGTCACAAGAAAAGGAAGTAACATTTCGTGAAACTATAAAAGCACTTGAGAATAAAAATCAGGAAAATGAAAATAGAATTGCTGAATTGAAACGCAAACTTGACAAAACATCAGAAGAGTCTCATAAAATGGAAATTGAATTGAAAGAAACGAAACATTTATTGAATGGAAAAATTAAAAGTATAGAAACAGAAAAAGATCAATATAAACAAGATATTGCAAATGCAAAACAACTTTCAAAGGCTGCGCAGATAAAGATGTCTGAAATGGATACAAGAATTAACGATTTAACGAATAAATTGAAAAAGAAGGAAGAGGACCTACAAAAAGGAAAAGAAAACCTAAGCGGCATAATTGATTCACAAAAAGAGCAAATTCAACATCTTGAAAGGGAAGTTCAGAAGCGAGAAAGGAAGATGAAGTCTGTACAAATAGAAAAAGATAATGAACTGCAGGAAATGGAAAAAAATATGGTCGAATTGGAAAATCAAATGAAACATATGCTATCAAAATTACGTGACACGGAGGCTGAGTTAGATGAAACAAAATCAAGGTGATTAATTATGTTAATTCATTAGTTCAATCGTTTACATTATACTTTGAATATCCTTTGTTATAAAACAGGAAGTAATACAATTAAAACCAAACGGGTGAAATGAATTTTTTTATGATTACGAAAAGTTTCTGATTATGTTTAAATATACATTTTTTTACACTTTTTTGAAGGCTGAGTCGCGTAATGGGAGACAGATTGACTGACAACAACCCAAATATAACCGATTTAAGTGACAGAAATCGTCCTACAAAAATAGCCGAGAAATGTGCTGAGTTGTACGATAATGAATGGACAGATGCCTTTGATGTTTTAGAAAAGCTATTCCGGACCGAGGAGGCTGCGATTGAAGCACTTTTGCTTATTTTACAAGTAGATTATTTTTTTATTTTTATTTTTATTTTCATTTGTATCCTTCAATATGCTTTACTTCAATGCACTTTATTACATGTATAAACATTATCAAATAAAATATGATAAACAAGATCAACAAGGAAAGGCGGCGTTCAATGAACGCAACCCCCACACGACCCAGCAACAAGAACCAATGGCAAGGAGCCCAGGAGGACCCCAAACAAAAACAGGACAGGGCAAAGACAGAGCACGGACAGGTTAATGATTAAATGATAATTAATTTAATTAACTGATCAGGAATTCAAAGAAAACAAAAATAGGCCCACAAAGGGGAAGGGGACAGGAGACCGGGGGGAAGGGGGTGGGGAGTAACCAAAGAAATAAAAACTAGAAGCAATGGGGAAGATACTTACCGTAGACGAGAAAACAACAAGGGACACAAGCAAAAGTGTCACCAAAACAGTATGAAACAACATAAGACATACATCTGAGGAACATAGTGGGGCGCCGCCTTGGAACGGTCAGCAGCATAATAATGACTGCTGGGGAGTTTAAACCGGTTAATGGTGCACCCAAACCTCGCTTCTTAGCCCCACCAATGATCCTATAAACGAGACAGTGTAAATAAAATGAATCCCGCCAAGTGAAATTCTAAACAGTTGTCATGGTTACAAAAAGGTTAAATAAGTAAAACACTAAAATGATCATGTAGAAACATATAAAAGTAAACCCAACGACCATAACAAAAGTACTCAATGTCCTAAAGGAAGACAGAGCAACAAGAAAATCACCTACAAGGGCCCGACGAAGCAAGGCAGAAGACGAACATTAAGACAATTCAGTCCCAAAGGGCTTTACGAACTATACTGCTTACAATGTAGTCGAAATTATCAAAATATATATGATATGAACATACACTTTGTAATTGCAAGAACCTGTTTATTGATTGCAATGGATACAATATGTAGAAAAAGATGCACCATATGAAGATATTGTTTTAGTTGATACTTTTTACTCTATTTTAAGCGTATGAAGACACACATTTGTCATGTTGCTTCACTCTCAATTGATTTTTTAAACGAGCTGAGTAAATCAATATTAAAATACAAGTTCATACTATTAAATATTATACTGAATTTTACTGTGGTATTACATTTTGTTATACTTAAGTACATCATTCATAGTAAACTTGCATTAAACATTTTCTACTTAACATTTCAGAACGCCATGCATTTCTGTAAGACAATGGCACAGCGTCAGATAGAGTTTATAGAGCGAGAAATGTATTTCGCAGATGAAAAAGTATGTTTATTAATTGACAATATTTAGTTGTAAAATTGTTAAAAGTTACCATACGTGTTCTAGAGTTAAGTCTTAATAAGTAATCATAAAATTGTATGACAGCAATAACAATTGAATGCACGCGGTTGTATTGGCTCTGTGTTAGGTAGGTGCAATTTAACGTTGAGCGAAAATATTTTCAGATAATAAGGACCAAAAAGTCATTTTTTCACGTTATTATGAATTATATATTTAATCTAATATTACAGATTATATAAGTTTTTTATGTTTAACTTGATTATCAGTTGAAGATTTAATGAGTATCTTTAAAAGATAATTACACGATTTCTTTGTCTAAATGTAAGTACCATTAATATTTTAGGAAAAAATTGCAGTATCATCAGATATTCAAAAATTGATTAAAGACAGACGTAAAGCTACGGCAACTGCTGTTGTTGGAAATCTTAAAAAGGTAATGTAATAGTTTTGCAATTTGATTGCGTCGATGTTATAATCATCGGCTAGTATAGTCCACAATATTTTAGGTCAGTATGATATAGGATGTTTTTAAACACAGCAAGACGTGGGGCGTCCGTGACGTCGTAAAAAAACCTTTATCTCCCTCTAACTGCTGTAGGTTCGAACCGCGCCAGCGCCTTTAGCTTTTTTTATGTGAGAAAGCCATCTAGCTAGCTTACGGAACGTATGTGGTTCTCCTGAGGCGGCCGTTAGTGCCTGAAATAATGCACGGAGGGGCATCTGAAGTCTTCATCAACCATCAAAACCAGAAAAGTTGCCATATGCCTAATTCTGTTACCCCCCCCCCACCCCCCACCAAAAAAAAAAAAAAATAAATAAATAAATAAAAAATGACGGACCTTATTACATGTTTTACCTATGATTGCTTGTAAATCTTCATAAACATTGCAAAATTAAGTGAATTCGACCAGAAATCAGTTTTAGCTCCCTTTACTAAGAATTTCCATAATAAACCCAGGATTTTATCATTGTGTCCTTTTTATCATGTTCGTTTCTTGTAGATATATTTTGCTGAACTGAAGCAATCGAAAGATAAAATAATGAGAGCTGCCTTAGACGTTGAACCGTATACATCAGAATGTATCGAAATCTGCTGGTTTATGCTGGTTTGTATATTTTCACATGGATTCGTTTTCCTCTCTCAGAATTTTACAGAATGTACGAAAAAGGTTTATTAGAAATATGATTTATTTCATAGATTAAAATGGAAATTGATGTTACGGTTAAGTTGTGCAGGTGTATATTAATGTCAAAAGGAACCTTTATATTTGTATTGTAACATGAAACTATATTTTACACGATACGACGTCGATTGCTTTGGTCGACATGACAAAACACTGAAAATATGTATTATTACCCTAGTCGTTATATATTTTAATGTATTTAATCAATTTTGTTTACCAAATAATATCGAGTCGAATATCTATGTACCATATTATATTAATTATTGTAGCAAACCATATTTAGTTGATTTGGAATTATCAACACTAATTTATATTATCATCCATATATATATTTTACAGATACAGGATCCTCCTGTTGTTTTCGCTCCTTTGCCAATTAAAGGATCGAGTTTCGACACTAACTTTTACAAACCCTATACCAAAAGCGGGACTCATGTCGACTTCGCTGTATGGCCTGCCTTATTACTGCATGACGGAGGTCCAATCCTAGCAAAAGGAGTGGCCCAAGGGTACGGAAACAAATAAGTTATGACTGTAATGTAGGAATGAATCGCAAAATATTAAAATCTTGTGTATATACACAAATGTATGTCAAACGTGTCTATAGAACGATTCTATTACAGTAACTTTAGAATTGCACAATATATCATTACTTACTATAATGATGGATATATCCGCAGATCAACAAATTAACTACTGTTTAACTTAAATTTACTTTGTTTATTGATGTGTTGTTGTTTTTTGTTTGAAATTATCATTAATTTCACATCCATGGAATTATTTTTTCTTGAATTGTTGTTGAATTATATTGTGTATTGGAAGGATAGACATATTTACTAATTTTGTATGCTGAAATAGAATTCATTTCTGAAACACAAATTGTATATACTTTGTTTATTGATGTGTTGTTGTTTTTTGTTTGAAATTATCATTAATTTCACATCCATGCAATTATTTTTCTTGAAACATTCATCTTCATCTTTAGATTTAGATAGATACCTTTTGTTTTTAATATTGAGAATTTTTCCCATGTTTAAAGGCTTTTTCTTATGTTTGGTAGGAATAGTTATTGTGAATTGGAAAGATAAACATATTTACTAATTTTGTATGCTGAAATAGAATTCATTTCTCAAACATATATTGTATATTAATTTGTCATAGTGGTGATGTAGCTACTGTTAGTAGAAATATAATACATGCATATTAAACAGTTTTTATGATACCTCAAGTTATGTTATTGTTATACATTTTATGTCTCTATGAAGAAATGCTTTGCATTGATGTCAGTGAAAGTATTATTATTGTTTACCTGTTCCGATTTTCCAAATGGAATATTCATCCTCAGCGGTTATTGTGTGTCTCATACTGAGTATTTTAATGTTTTACTGATATATACTTTTTATATGACCATTTTTGTTACGCAAAGAACTTTTTGACTATCATATTTGTTATACATTTAAAGAGAAGTACGTCGATCGTTTTGTTGCCAACACCTTTAGAAGCATTTGGCTACAATTGTATTGTTTATTTATTGTTTAATTTTTGTGTATTGAACAGACCAATCTTTTGTTTTCTTTTCTTTTGTTCATAATTGCATACAGAGTAAAAGAGATGAAGTATCATCACAGAAACTTCAGAGAGTAATAGTAATCCAACAATAATATATAAAATCTATGGTTTAAGTAAAAAGGAAACACATCTATAATTATCTAATTTGCGTTATATTGTTTTGTCATTGTATATACACGTTTTTGTTGTTTAAGGAATACATTGAATAGTTATTTGTAAAGTAGGACCTACAATTCTCTATACAAAATAAACTTAAACAAATGTGATATACCTTATCAGTTGACTTGTAAAAGAATACACCTATGTCACTATCTCGGTCGAATTATCACTTTTATTTTGTAATCAAAATATACCTTAAATAAATACACTTTTGTTATTTATTTATGACATTATAGTGCTACAATTGTAATATTTTTAATCAATATAGGATCTAGAATTCTCCACATACACACTCAAGTAAAGATATACAAGATTTTTAACAGCTTTATATTTTACTTCTTATAAAGACGTCGGTTAGAGAAACCCGTAAGTGTGTTATCTAGATAATCATAAATAAGATCAACTGATATTTATTTCATGTGACAAGTGACTGACATTCTGATAAACCCAGTTTCTGATAACCCAATTTTAAATACAAATTGTCAAGTACCAGATAAAATCAGCTTTGCTCTCTATATCTGTTTCAAGTTCTTATTGTTATATAACAATGAATTATTAGTTATTTCTACGTTTGTTATCAAATGAGCATGATCAAAATTGTGTCTATCTGTTTATAATGAAAAGTGGAGCGTGTACACAATGTTTGCACTATACCCAGAAAATACTCTACACTTTGAAGAATAGAATAAATTATGCATATTAAATGATGTGTTTGTTATACGTATGCACACATGTATCTTACTATGATTTTTGATGGGCGTTTTACTAAATAAACCTACTTGGTCTGGATCAGTAGGTATCTTGGTGTGTTTGAGCACTTCCGAACAAAAGAGAAAGAGAATGAACTATCACATCTATAAAACTACAAAGAGGACCGAAAGGCGAAAACCGTCAAATTGATACAAATATGCATTCTCAAGCGAACATTAATCTTTGAGAAAATTTTAGAAACTTCCGGGGTTCCAACGGTTGATAATGAAGGGAGTAATACAGATATAGAGTTGGTTAAATATCTCAGGTACGGCTGCTATAGAATATATAATTACTCCAAAAACAGTGGTAGAAATGCGCTAGCCAAAGTCGTTTAACTGTAAGAAGTTTCTTACTTTGTTTAAGCATATCGTCTTAAAGCTCATATGTCAACATTTACCAAAATAGCAAAATTACAACAAAACCTCGGGTCAATGTTAATAGTAGCAATTAAGATTAAATTGTAAATATGTTATTACTTCATTACATTATCATGACATTATAAAGCATAGAATGTATGTTGTAAAGCACAAAGTTATGTGTTTTTTTGTATAATATTATAAAGTTATAGATACCTTTTGATAGTTTAATGTGTAAAAGGTCATAAATCTTGGGCTTTCTTTTTTATTTAAATTAAACTGTTTTATTTGATTCTTAAAACAAACGTACCTTCAAATTCTCTTTACTTGTTTAGACTATTAAGTTTGTATATTTTTACAAAAGATAAATGAAATCGTTGTACGTATGATGTGCTTTGATATCGTCTGAAATACATGTATGGTTCTGATGAAAGTGAAGTGAATGCTGATGTTAGAGACCTCTGAAAAGGTTTACCCTTGCTGTAGTTGCTGCATTTTACTAGTTTCATAAAATCAATTGAAAAGTCTCTCTTTATCTGTTTAAAATCAATTGCATTATTTATTGTAAGTATTTGGCCTAAGTTATTATGCTAGCATAGCAAGGCATATACATGTTGTCTTTTGCAGTTATACGCAAACTTATTTCTGCAATTTTGTCACCTCTTACGACGTAATTCTTATAACACTTTTATAACAACGATCGCAAAGTATTTTTGCCGTGTTTAATACTGAATGCAACAATTAATAAGCCCCTGCCATATAGGGGTGAGGCCTCATTCATGACTTGAAATCGTTTAACTTTGTGAATTTACTTTTGTCATATTAAATATATTACTGTGTAAACGTATTCTTGTAGTTCTACTGGAAACACGTTTTCTTTAACTCTATTTTCTGTATTCTAGTTTACAATTTCAGTTGTATATACAATTGTCTCGTCTCAGATATATAAGTGTGCCAATCTGTTTATTCAATTTGTAAATGAGAGATAACCCCAATAAGGTAATAGCAGACGACAGGTTCATAATGATCCGAATGATTCGACAAACTTGATAAAGTAATAGCAGCCGACATATTAAACATGCACGAAATAGTTTGAACAAATCTCGTTAATTAATAGCAGTCGACAGGTTGAGTTTCAGTTTTTATTAAACCAAGGCATATAATATGCAACTGGTTATAACAACAAACAAACAGAAAAATAACAGTCAAAAATCACTAATATCACAATATACAAATACCATTATGAGTAGCTTAATAAACAAAAAGGAGATCATAGTGTTCATTTCAAGTTCTGAATTCAATACAACATAAATTTTATATTGTAACAAATGAGAACGGAGAATGAGAAGTATTACTTATCTAAATTTTAACATAATGTTTTTAGAAAATAAAGATAATTTTAGAAGAATATTTTTATCACAACTATTCATTAATGTGTCAAGTTTAAAAATATTGGGATGAGTGTAAAACCTGGGAAGAAGAGATTTACGTCTTATGTCATTAAAGTACGAACATTCAAATAAGTAGTGAAATTCATCACCAATAGCTTGATACGGACATAAGGAACAGACCCTATTATTATGATCAATTGCAAATGTCTGCCTTTTTCGATTGGTAATAGGTGATTCATTGTTCTAAATTTACAGAAATATTTGCCTATGTCAAAAGGAAGTACATCTAGATATTTTTTCAAAACAATGAGTATTTTTATATGTACGATACACTAAACACTTAGAGGATGTATCAATAGTACAATGCCAATCTTGTAAAAATTGATCTTGTAGTCTAAGCTTCACAACATTTTTAAAGTGATTAATATTATCTACCTTCTGTAAATGAAAATATTCTGACATGCCAAGATTACTAAGTGTTTCTTTCACAAAATTTATCCATTTAGAATTAACAATATTCCTAGAGGACAAAGACAACATTGTTTTTATAAAGAAGTTTACATATCTTATTTTCCTTAGCATTTATAATTTTACTCCAGAAAACACAAAACTCTTGCTTTCACTTGTAAGGCTAATGGGAATATGCCTAACTCACCATAAACCATACAATTAGGTGTAGAAGCTTTTAAATTCAAAATAAATTTACAAAAATACAACTGAAATTTCTCTAGAATTTGAAACTTGTTCGAATCCCAAAACTTCACTTCCATAAAGAAGAATAGGTACAACCATAGAGTTAAATAAATGTAGTTGCAAAGAAATTGGTAAACACAATTTACGTGACTTTTGGATCACAGAAAACATTGCTCTTCTAGCATTATCAACAAGAATTTTCTTTGATTTCAAACATTTACCATTATAATTTAAAAGTACTCCAAGGTAAGTAAGGTTATCTACCAAATCAAGCTTTTTACCATTGTACATGAAATCAAAGTCATCCTTAGGTTTTGACTTACTAAAAACCACTACTTTAGTCTTAGCTTCATTAACAACAAGATTCCATATATTACAGTACTCACTCATAGCATTTAAGGCATCTTGCAAATCAGTTTTGCTTTCTGCTAAAAGCACTGTATCATCAGCATATAAGAAAAGAAAAAAAATGACATAAACATCAATGACATCGTCACTAAGACATTCCCGAGTTGCGTTAGAGATATTTACAAGTCCTGTATATTTATTAGATACAAATTCTGACAAATCGTTCAAAAAGATAGAAAACAAGATTGGTGAAAGATTTTCACCTTGACGTACACCGGTAAAACTACTTAAGAAACTAGTCAACTCACGACGATAAGTAAATTGGTTCTAACAGAAGCAGACGACATTTTGGTAATGATCAAAATGGTTCGAATAAACTTCGTCAATTATAAGCAGGCGATATTTGGTTATAATTAAAATGGTTCAAATAAACTTCAAGTATTAGCAGACGACAGTTTTATTATGTCAAATGCTTCGAACAAACTTTGGCATGTTTCAGCAGACGACAGTTTGGATATAATCAAAATGGTTAGAATAAATTTCGTCAATTATAAGCAGGCGATAGTTTGGTTATAATCAAAATGGTTCGAATATACTTCAAGTATTAGCAGACGACAGTTTGTTATGTCAAATGGTTCATGTTTTAGCAGACGACCGTTTGGTTATAATCAAAATGTTTCGAATAAACTTCGTCAAATATTAGCAAACGATAGTTCGAATAAACTTCAAGTATTATCAGACGCAAGTTAGTTAAAAATCACAATGGTTCGAATAAACGTCAAGTATTAGCAGACGACAGTATGATGATTATCAAAATGGTTCGAATAAACATTGTCATTAAACGAAGACAACATGACTTTAAATGTATCATAAGCATGATAAGTGACAATATGTACACAAGACAAAAGCTGGGATTTTTTAAGAACTTAAATAACATCAAACAAATGCATGTTTGGAATAATGCCGTGACTTTAAAATACAAAACTACTAAAGTACTAAAATCAAAGAAGAATTTAATTCCAAATTAAAACTGTAGTAAATTTATAAAATGAGAAATGAGAAACCCGGATATATTTTTTCTCCTCCGGTGGGCCGCACAGGTTTTTGGCCGACTTTCTTAGAGTAAAATATGCAATTTGGTTGCCATTGATACACTGTCAATGTAGATCTGAAATGCTTTAAGAGTTTTCGAAAATATTTTGTGAAATAGCAACGAGCTTGCTTATGCGAAACAAGCCAAAAAAGGCCACCAAAAATAGTGCACGAAAAAGGCGAGTTTCGTACCCAGAGGAAAAAACATCATGAAGTGCAGTGCAAAGGTTTTCCAACATTTCAATAGTTATATTAAGCAGAAACCTTCAATCAAAAGTATGGGTTAAGGGGCATATTATTTGCAGTGCACTGCTTTAATCAACAATGCTAGGCATACACGTTCGAATTTTCAAAAGGAACACTTTACATGTCTGGAACTTTCATCCTCCACAAAACGCAGCTTTCAATTTGACCCCCCCCCCTTTTAAACGATTCGCCTTACGTGTGCCATACAACACAAAGTATACGGATACGTTATGTAAGAATGTCGACTGTCGAGTGTCATGGTTGAATAAAAATGAAAATGTACACCTTATATTAATTCACATTTGCTTATTAAAGTCCATTTCTTGTTGTTTATGCAAACAGAAATATGTATCACTAAGTCAAATGATGTAGTCATTCAAATCACTGCTTCAGTTGTGTAGGGTAAAACTGATTCTTTTCGTTTAATATTATAAATGCAGTATTGTGCTTGTTAAAAATATTATTACAAGTCAGAGAAAACTTATTAATTAATCCGTGTGTGCTTTGTATAAATTTGCTTAAATATGTTATTTTGAAACGAGTAAGATTTTTTTTTGAAAGATGAAACTTGTGCTCCGTAACGTTTAAATAATGAGTTCAGCATTTTAGATTATGGATTGTTTTACTTGAATACATGATCTATCTAGATATATTAAAGTTCAATCTCATAAAAACGTATTTCACTGCACTGGTTTCAATATGTAAAATTATAATGCAATCAATATTTTGTTCATTATTAAACTTGTTAACAAAAGGGTTTGAAATATAATCTGTTTTGTAAATCTATACCTAAATTATACGATTTATTTGGCAGTTGTCACGTAGACACGGTCCAAACAAGAATAAAAATAGAAAGGAAGTTCATTTTGTTTTAAATTTATTACGTTTTATGATTTAACACAGTTGAGCCTGTACACTTGTTCGGTCTTAACATTGGCTGGCTCTAGAATGACTTTGTTGTAAGTACAATTTGATGTTTATAAGTTGATTATTAGAAGACATTGTTATAAATTACCTTTGTTTAAGGCTCATATACTTTCATTTGTCTGTTTCTACGTTTAGTCAATGATATCAAATTCAAAAGTATCGTATCACGGATGGAATGAAAACAATTTTTACTATATCATTTAAAGCGTTCGTACATTTCATTTTAGTTAAGTTAACAATAAAAAAAACTACTGCAAATATTTCAATTACATGATGCGTTTTTTAAAGTAGTGGAAAGATATATGTTTCGTTGACGGGTGGTATCATAGTTACGTGCGCCATTACACTGTAGATTATAAAAAATTACGATCTTTCTTTTTGATTGATAATGATGGCTTAAAGATTATAAGCTCGGAAGTGGATTATTGATTTTTAAAGTTGATAAAGAAATAATGTTCAGGCTAATTCATATTGAAAATATGTTAAGATATTTTTTACATTATTCAAAATCATTTCTGAATCAATGTACGCTCGAAAGTCCACGATTGCTTTCAAAAGAAGCTAAGTGCGCCATTTGGAAATTTATATTTAGTAGATAATTTTTTACATGGCATCGTTTCAATCTGAAATTTGTAAATATCTTAAACGTTGTTATCTGCTTGTTGAAGTGCACCTTTAAACTAAAGTACAAATCACACATTCCAGCGTAAATCTAATATATTTTCATCCATTTGAAAGTAAGTGTGACGGCAGAAGTTTTTAGTGTTTACATAAAATAATGCATATTTACAAGCGAAAACATAATGATCGGCGATTTAAATGATGTTTTATTCGTTCGCTGTATTGGCACTTAATTGAAATAAAATCGGTAGAGTCTATTAATTAGAGCGATTTGTAAATGTTTATGTTTTAACTTAAAATATTTATCAAAGACAAATCTCAATTATGAAAAATGATCCCACTTACATAATTACAAAGTAATTATTTGTTCACAACGGAATAGATATCGAAATGAAAAAAGCATCATAATGTTGTTAACCCTTAACCTGCTGGGAATGGAACCGTTACTAATGAACATTTTCAACAGGAATAGAGAAAGGTAGCATGTACATCCGTTCTACAGGCTTTAAGCTAATATTTGTAGCTTGTTTTTTTCATGCTGGAAGGCACATAAGTTTTGGGCAAGGACTGTTATAAAATTTAATTAGGAATTTCGGGAAAAATTGTATTTAACACTTCCATCGAAATGGCTTTTTACACGTGTCATTTCAATCTCTCAAATAATCAATAATAATGTTATTTTCAAACCGAAAGTAGTCGTTTTGAAATGCGAAAGTAGCCTTTAGTTAAACGCAACGATATTAAATGAATTATTATATTTTAAACTTGGGATTGGGTTGTTGGAACCATGTAATATAAGTACTTATTAATACTACAGACTACTTTTCAAAGGCAAGTATAAAGTTTACAGCTATCTTATAGGAAGCTTATTTAAATCGGCCGGTGAATGGTTTTTGACCCATTTTACTATTGTTTTTTATTTTCATTACTGTCAAACCGTTATAGGCCTACCTTTTTAAATTGAAACTCGCGTGCTGGTTGCACACCACACCGAGCGGATAAGGGTTGAGCCTATGTGTGCCCAAGCATATAGAAGCACTCACGGCCAGAAGAGACAGAACAATAATTGAACGATGTTTAAAAATTGTGACAGTTCTGTGACCCTGGACAGTGATTAATAGGGCGGATAATGCGCTTTAATTTTTCAAGATTTATGTGGCTACACGGCAAAAAAGAAACAACTAATTTCTGGGAAAAATAATGTTTTTTAATCGGATTAGAAAAAAATAAATAAAAAGGGTACTAAAGAGAATAGAGAGAGAAATTGGGGGCTAAGGTAAAACTAAATATAATGTGTTCTAAAAACCCGTGTCCCTTAACAAGCACACCAGAAGGCAAGAGTTATAATCTTCGTCAGTAATTTGTACATTTTTTGGTCTTGCTTAATTATTGTTGACAATTTTTTAAAAAACATTCATTATTTCACCTTAAACATTGCTTAAATTGGGCATGGCTTCAAGTTCAAAGCATTTGTTTGACTATGGTTTCTTCATTCAGGTTTTCGAATAACAAGTTTATATATAGGTTGTACACGAAGACTTCGTACAGAAAAAAAGATCGTAACATTTTTCAAAAATTAAACCCGAATTTTTTTTTATTGGGTATTCATGAATTTAAAAGAAAGTAATAATGTACAATATATGGAGAAAATCTAAATTAATTCTCTAGGCATGTAGCTTAAATATTGGGTTATTTAAAAACGGTAATGACGCCAACCATTTTTGAGACATACACCGGCATGCTAAGCGTTGTTCACAACCCTTTTAAACCCTTTTACAGTTGGAAAGCGCTTAAGGTTTCCTTCTTAAACGGTCAATGGTGGCAATTCCCTTACTGGAGTATTCTTCATGATCGTTTTTTCTGACCTCTGCTTCGTCGGGCACTTGTAGTTGATTTTCCTGATGCTCTGTCTCCCTTACAGACATTGAGTACTTTTGTTTTAGTCACTGGGGCTTACGGTTATATGTATCTACATGATCTTTTCTGTGTTTTACTTATTTCACCTTTTGTAACCATAACATCTGTTAGAATATCTCTTGGCGAGGATTCATTTTATTTACACAATGGTTTTTTCGTTTAAAAAAGGAACATGGTGGGACAAAGAAGTGAGGTTTTGGGGTGGCACCATTAACCGGTTTAAACTCTCCCAATAGTTACTTATGCTGCTGACCGTCCTTCCAAGTGGCTGCCAGCCGCCCCTCTTGGTGTTCCCCAGATGTATGTCCTGTGTTGTTTTTATAATATTAAATTGCGTGCACTTTTTGTGTCCCTTTTCGTGAGAATTTCTAATCTACGGTAAGTAATCTCTCCCTTTTGCCCCTAAGTTTTCTTTTTTATATTTTGCCACCTTTTCTGTTGAGTCTCGAGCACTTTCCTCTGGTGTTCCATTTTTACTTTGTGGTGCCGATTAATTATCAACTATTTGTTTTCTTTAATTACCTTGCCGGTTACTGTCTTTTTAAGTATTATTAAGGTGGTTGTCCTGTCCGTGTTCTGTCCCAATTTTATTTGGGGTACTCCAGGGCTCCTTATAGCTGATTATTGTTGCTGGGTCGTGTTGGGGTTGAGTTTATTGAACGACGCCTTTCCTTGTTGGTATTATTAATCATATTTTCTTTTTGTTACATAACAAATCTGATAGCACATTTTTTCTTATCAGATTCTGACAAAATTGTTGCATTATTTCACTCAACGAATTTTCTGTTTCTGAAAAGCTGAGTCCGTGTTGCAACAGATAATTTTGCAAATTCCAAATTCCAAATCTGTTTTAATGTAAAGAGTTTTACTCTCAGTCCCGTTGTCCAGGTGTTTCTCTCTTTATTTACAGTCTCTTTTTTCCTCAGTTTCTGGCGTTTTTAACTTTATCTTTGGTTTTGTCTATGTACACCATCTTGCTCAGTACTTATTTCTGTCTCCCAAAATTTTTATTGTTTTTGCCTTCTCCGTCTATCTTACCTTCCGCTCTCCGGGGACAGAAATGGTGTGGCTAGAGGAACAATAGGTAACTGTTCTTTCTCTTTGATGCCATTCATTCCGTAATGCTTTTATGTGGTTATTTTTTTTTGTGTGGCTAAAAAGAACAAAAGACAGAACAATATAGTAGCCGCATTATTACTGTCCCGTTAGAACGTCCGATTGTCCGTCCGGTTGTCCATCCATCTGTCCGCATTAAACTTGTCCGCCCTTCACAGGTCAAACAACTGGTGATATTTCAACCAAACTTTACAGAAGTGATCAGTACCATCTTAAGTTGTGCACATCACCCAAATGTTCGGCTTTGCTGCACAAAATTGCCGCCAGAGCTAAAAATAGAATATTATTGTCTGGCCTTCACGGGTCAAACTAAAAGTGGGATATCAACTAAACTTTACAGGTGTGATCAGTACCATCCCTAGTTGTGCACATCACCAGCACGTTAGGCTTTCCTGCACGAAATGGCCGTCAGAGCTGTAAATAGAGAATCTTGTCCGTCTTTTAGAGGTGGAGCTACTGTTTTCTTCCGGCAACTTCAAAGTTTCTTCTAGGTTCATCCTCCTTTTGAACATGCCTTTAAAAATAACACGGAAGTCAAAATAATACTTCGCCGCAGCCTCTTGTTTAAACACTGATCCTAAAAGTTAATTTATAGTTGAAATAAAATAAATTCATGTTACTTTTCTCTAAAATATTAGTTTATGTCATATACAGATTAGGAATAGAAATGTTTGGCATACTATTTTGAAATACAACTGATATTATTCAACAGTACACATTTTATGCAAGAAATTAAGTCTAAACCAGATGAAAGACAGCAATATGTACTTCCTTGTGTTAGATGAAATCTTCTATACTTTTTTTATCTGAAAACCCTTAAAAAAAAAGGTTCCAACAAATTAATAGGGAAACCCGCCCAAAATGTTTTTTTCTTACTGGAAAAGGGAAAAAAATTTTTGCCCGGTAAATTTAACCCAAATATTTGCCAGGCACGGTTGTATATAAAATCATGGGGTTTCAGCTTGCCCTGAAATTTACAGATAAAATGTAATAAATTTATTTAATATAGCTAAATTATAAGCTTACTTAACCGAAGAAATACTTTTATTTGATCCCCACTTAAACATGTCCATTTATGAGATAAATTTAATTGCTTTGTGCGAAGGACTTGAGTTTAAAACTGGGAACAATGGATAACTAACAAAATAACTGATAATTGAAACAATGTTGTTTCTGGGATATATCTAAACATTTGAAATGGCCTAGCAGAAACACGTTTGGTGATGGTATAATTATGCAGCACTGAAAATTTACTTATCCTACCGTATCAACAAAAAATTACCGTTATTATCCGACAACGCACCCACTTTCTTTATTTCTTATTCAGATTTTATTTCCTAAATTAAAATATAACGAATATTTACACAATGCTGCTATTATGTTTTGTTGAATATGCAAGAAAACAACAAAGTGTACTAACAAAGGACCACATAACATATCCTAGAAAATATCATTTTGGTCAAAATGATTCCATCCAAAAGTACTGAAGTTCTTGTTGATTTGACGTGTCACGTGCTCCATTTGAAATATTTGATTAGCGGATTTGGAGTAACGACATTATTCTTTTGTGACGAAAAATGTATTTTGGATAATTATTAGTAGTAGTAAGACAGCAATTTAAAGGGACATTATGCTCATATTTTCATCGTCAAGTTGAGCTAAATTAACTTTATATTTCAAAAGATTGACTGTAAAAATGGTGATTGACCAACAGTTGATATTGGAAAATGTTATGAGTAAAATTATAAATCTGTCTAAAATTTAAAAAGACTGCCCGACTCTTTTTATAAACTAAGCGTGATAGGTAAATTCTTATGGATATTTACAGAAATTTCGTGTGGACCTGTGAGTTATTCAATGTTTAAGCGAACTTAATTATTTAATTAAAAGGAATTATGGCAAAAACAAAACATATTTTGACTTTCACCCGTTCACTCACTAAACACCTTTGGATGGGCATAATGTCACTTTAAGATTTTATGAACTTCCGGTAACAAGTGTAAAAAAAGGTTACAATAGAAAATAAATATGTCATACTATTTCATTGTTAGAAAAAAACTTACAATGAAATCAATAATTAATGCATAACATTTATTCTATTTATCAACTTTGCATCCGAGAACATCCATTTTAATCTGACCTCGAGTTGAGATCATAAAAAGAACCATACCGGAAGCATGACAAAATGGCTGCCTTTAAAAAAAGAAAAGAAATTATACAACATAAAGTCGTATTTCATAACAAAGAAGATGAATACAAGTATCGGTGTGCTTTATTAGCAATTATTATCTATTAACAATTTGTTACGTATTAATGCATGACAATTAGTTTTTATGTAAATATCACCGATCATGTTATAATTTCTAAAATTATACATGTACACATGTGACATTGACTTCAATAGATGTAAATGAAATGAAACAATAATTATGGTAATTTTCCATGGTGCTAGTAATTACTTCAAATTGAATACCTTTATCATTTTGTTAACTAAACAAGAAGCTTATGTATTTCAAAAAATTACATAACCTCAAATTAACCTCTCTTCTGCACAAATTTTGTCCTCGAAATTAAAAGCACCAAACTAATGAAACTTTACCAGAAATAAAAATATGTGTACTTCAAATGTTTAACAAGAAAATTTCACAATAAGAGCAGGTATCCCTTATAATTATAATACATGCCTGCTATTCAACTTGGAACAGTTTTCTCATTTATTTATACTATACCCATACAATAAAGTCAAGTTACCTAAAATTGCATGTGTGCTTAATAGTCATACACTATACTATTATGCAATTTAAACGTTTAAACACTTGTTTAAACACACTATTTGTTAACGATACATCAGTAATGTACTATCACATAACATCATTGAAATATGAACAGATTAATTTTAAGGCAAGTTTAAACAGCTAACATTGATGCAACAACAGTTTAATATCTATAAAAGTTAAAATAATTGTTTCATTGACTTATTTGTTAAAAATAGGTTAGAAGTTTTAGGTTGTTGCGAGGAGCTTCAGTGCCTGATAATGTGTTGATGGTACAGGTCTAAGTGGTATGTCTGCATTTAAATGTCGTCCAACATCTCCATAATCTGTAAAATAATAGCCTATTGTTCAGGTATACATCACTCATCGAGTATTGCCTTAAAAGCCATCTATTGCCACCTCCTTTACCCGGAAACACGTTGAGGCCAAGATTGTAAACAAGTATACAAAGTTTAAAAGTCATATGTCTATAGACTTTGAACATATTGGAGGTGGTATACAAACTTTAACATAACTCTAAGTCGAAAAATGGGCATAATTCTGTCAAAATGCTTGATATGGTTACCTCCGCCTTTATTCAGGTTGGAGGCATGATTGTGAACAAGTATTCAATGTTTCAAAACCATATATCGATGGTCTTGATGTAGTACGCAAACATTAACGTAAATTGTTAGTCATAAAAGGGGCATAATTCTTTAAACATGCTTGGTAATGTTACCTCCTCTTAGGGTCATTGATGAATGAGTTTGCAAAGTTCCAAAGCCATATGTCAATGAACTTTGAAAATATTTGAGGTGTTACAAAAACTTTACGTAAGTGGTTACGCCGACGCCGAAGCACTGGTGTTTAGGATAGCTCAATATAATTTTTAAGTTAGGTTAAGTCGAATAGTCGAGGTAAAAAGTATAAAGATATTTAATTTCAGGGGAATATAAAAGTCGGATGGTGACCTGATTGTTTCCATCTATTTATTTCAATAATGATTCTCGTAAAGCATTTAAAGTTTCAGAAATTTCTCCTCTGTGCCTTTGTAAAAAACAATCTAATTAAGAGCCTTGAAGCTGAGGTCAACTTTAGTTTGTTTTTTCTTTCATGTGACAAGAAAACAGTCGTACTAGTATTTATTTAATAGCATTATGGATAAATCTATGTTTTTGTTCTTTACAGTTATTTCTCTTTAGTTTGATGATATGCAAGTATTAATCTAACAACGGATATATAACTCTGCACATCATGTATGTATTAAAGGTATTTTATTTCATGATAACATGAAACTATGTAAGAAAAGTATATATCAAACAATTGTACCTTACATGATTTTGTCACATCTTCTGACTCAAAACAAGAACTTCTGAATATTAAAGCACTCGTAGAATTTAAAATATCAAGCAAAACTCAGCCTTGTATCTACTTCCCTTTTCAATGAATCACTTACGTAAATGTTGATTGAAGTCATATGTATATATGTATATAATTATACTTATAAAACAATTTGCAAACATCGAAGAATATGTAAAATATGTACTGCAAATATTTGAACATACTATATATGTAATCATAGAAATATATTATTATGCATTCATTTCTTATTGAAAATTATTACTTAAATTTTCTATAACCGCCCTTTATTTACATGAAATGTTAACTTCGATAATATCTTTATAAATAATGGTTTTTGGAACTTACAAAATTGATAAATCTTAATTTGAACATCATATTTATGATATAAAACCATAAATATTTGTGTTTCGGGATCTTTTAATAGGTTCGAAAAGTCTCATTATACCTCCAAAACAATTATTATTATACCATCGAAACTAATATGTATAATTACACTTATTACATAATGTTTTTTTTTAGCATGTAAAGGTTTACCACCTGACGAAAGTAATCCTAATTCGGATATATGGCTTTTTTAAATCTACAAATGTTAACAAAGGCGTATTTTTAATTTCATTTCAAATTACTATATCTGTGTTATTAACCAAAAAAGACTTTTCAATGGCATAACTGGCCTTTTAGCAGAAAAACAAGATCAATCTAATAAATAATATCTAAAAAATTATATCATTTTCAAAAACTAAAATGTATAATTTCTTTGTTTGTGTTCAAAACATTAACTCAAGCAGTATATCTGCCCATAATAAAATTTGTCAACAGCTTTGGTTTGAAATAATATCTGCTTTGTATATTTATATCGATTCCAACGTAAATAATTTATATATCTACAGGGTTATAGCTGAATAATAAATCTTATTTGACATTTTACCTGTAGATATAAGCGGATTTCTTTACTTCATATAATTAGATAAGTTAGGTGAAACTCGAATGTAAATGGTGGATGTTAAAATATTTGGTTTTCGTAGAAATTAAAGTTTTGTTTTCGATTTTAACATTTAATGATTTTCGCTTACTTGGTTACCTTAAATAGTTCGGTCGTGACCAAAAGGGCGCTGAACTTACGTAGTTGTAAGAAACATTTAGTGTTAATAAGTTGACTATTCGACCACAAATGAATAAGTGAGTCTTTAAAAGTAAGATTTGATATAAGTCGACGTTAAGTTATTAAGAAATTCAAGCAGGAAAAGATACTCGTATTGCAATCATTACATAATTTGAAGAAATAAGGACTATTATAATATAAACTTACTAAAAGGAAAAATAAGTTGAATATGATATAGTCTGTAAGTTGAAAGAACGAACTGGGTTTTAAGATAACGGAAAATTAATATGACTTGTTATAATATGTATCAAATGACAAAATCGATTGGTAGTTCAAAAACGTGTTCTACATAATTTAAACATGTCACGATAAAAGCGAATAATTATTTGTATAAGAGAAATATACAATTTTTCAAATATTTGCATTAAAGCTACATTTAATAAATTTCATAAAAAAACTAAATATCGACATTGCATTTATAAATTTGGTTTTATATTGACTCCAGGTCTTATTTTTGTGTCCAAACAAAAAAAATTAGTTTTATAAGCATACAAATCGGTAACCCCATTGTGGCGAAATGAAGTACAATTTCTGATTGCATGAGAATATCCGCCTTCGGATCATTCGTACATCAATAATAAATCAACAAACATGACTATATGTAGCAGTCCTAATTTAACGGTATGTTTCCGCATTGTAACGGATGTTTTAATACAATTTAATCATTTTACGAGATGATTACTTTCACTGAACCCAGACTAAGTGCAACGTGAAGCTCAATTGTTTAAAGTGTATTTGCACAAGAAATATCATATTTGCTGTGTTCCGGATAGCAACTATAAAACTGTGACGTAGCGCATACACAAGCTGATTATAGTCTTCATTTGCATGTTAAAATTCGTATACAAACTTTAGTGTTACCGTGGGGTTTTCCGTTTAAAATCCTAGCTTATGAACAATATTTAATGAGATTAACAACAATACTGTTAAACAGGTTAATGAAACTATAGAATGTTTAATTTTTAGGCCAACGGCAAAATATTTTTACAGATTTATTTAATGTAGCTTTAATGATAGAAATCACCTTGTTTTTGTGTTCTCAAGCTCTGTGTCTGTCTCCTGTAGCTTTGATAAGGTTAATTCTAACTTAGTCTTAAGCTCCCTTTATTCCTTTTCCATGTTTTCCTTTTCGAAATAACTTTCTTTAATGATGCCTTTCGTTTGACTTCCATCTCGATTGCCCGTTTCCTTATCGTGTGTATTGCCTTTGAATTCGGATTCACGGTGCATATCCATATCGGTACCCTCTTTGCGAAATCTGCTCAAACGGTACCCTCTCTGAACATGCACAGGTCAATCTCTGCTAAAACAAACCAGCGATGGATAATAATACGGTAACATTTCATTGTAATAAGGAAAGGAGGTATGACACGTATAAAAGATGTATACCACGGAACATTAGAATGTTTTATTTATGTGCTGATTTGTCATGTGCCAGATTTTCGTGTACTGCAACTTCACAATAAGCTTCAAAAAATCGACATGTCTTGCTTCGCCCATCACCTCGACATACTTTTCGGGTGGCTTGATTATATATGCATCATACATATTTAATATGTTCATGCACATATCATCTTCGGACAAATGGCAGTATATTGTCAAAAATAAATGTAAAATTCATAAAAACACTCTACTTTCGGTTTTGCAGCGGCATGGGCTACCTCTCTTCATTTGAATCTTTTTATCACAGGTACCCTCTCATTATTGAACACATAGGAACCCTCAAAGCACGACATATGCTTTTATTTGCGTTAATCGTTAAGTGTGTATGTAATACAAATGTACTTTTTACTTTTATGTACATATTACATACTTAATTTTACCGATATGGATGTGCACCGTGGGATTGGATAGCATTGAATTTACCACGATGTGACAATTCTTCATTCATTATGTCTTCTAGTTGTTTAGTAATTTGTTTGATTTTTCTTTCTTGTGCAGATAATTGTTCATCTTTTTCAAACAGCATTTTGTCACGTGTCGTGATATTCTTCTCAAGATTTTCAATGGTTTTCCTTTGCAGGTTAAAATTATATTTTAGTTTCATCTCTTTGAGGATTTTTTCAGTAAAAGCTATTGATAATTTGGCTTTCAAATCCGATATATGGTCATCAGTTTTTTTTACGTACGATTCAATCATTTTCTTGTGGTTATGAATTGTTTCGTTTTTTTTCTTCAACTTTTTTACCATATAACGTTGTTTTTTTTTATAAATTCATTATCTCCTGATGCTGTAGCCAAAACACTTCATCACTTGATTCTTTTAATTCCTGTTTATCTTTCGTTTGTCGATCTATTCGGTTTTTTTTCATTTGTTCGCATTTAATGTCGATTAGCCGGTAATCATGAATTACTGGCCTTTTAAGATTATGCCTGTACATATAACGATGAAGCATTAAGATTAACTAACTGCTACTTACTTTCTATAAACAGTCCTTTCGTACACAGTGTTTGTATTCACTTTATTCCAAACTATATTTGAACGTAGAATTATTTACTCCTTAAGTTATATATTCAAATTTAATATTGCACGTCATTTTAGACGTATTCATAAAACATCCACATGACAATCTGAAACAATGGATGAATTTAAAATAAATAAGTAATTGAAATAATTGACTATTAAAATAGCTAAATCCCTATACAGTGTAACATCTTAAATTTCAGTCGTTATCTGAAGCATATATTTACTTACAAGTATTGAGAATATCAGGTTAATGCATTAAAAGTCTTGTTTTTTATTATTGATAGGATGTTGATTATGGTGAATACTCAGTCTTTCTCCTTGTAAGCACAAATACTAAATTTATTTGTGATGTTTTTTTGTTTTTTTGAATTGTTTTAAAAGTTAACTGATTGAAAAAAAATTTTTTTAATTTCATCGTTTGCAAAAAATTTAATTATTTCAACTAGTTTTGGTATCTATATATATAGATTATTAAATTTAAAAAGAGGAGTAGATATCTTTTTAACGTTTGGAACTTGGCTTGACAGTGTACTCATTTTTGTATTTATTTTTATTGGCTTAACAAATAAATAAATGTGAACGTATATTAGGTTACGTGGATAGATATATATTCGTCTTTCACTCCTTTCAACCAATTATTTTATCTGAATGATAAATAAGTACAGCAGTAAATCTATACAAGCGTGCGAGCCCCTTTTAACTTAAATTGGTTGGTCAAGTATTACTCCATGCATGATAACGTTGATGGAACAAACCATGAAAGAATCATACATGGGTGATTTTGGGGTACATTTCTTTTATTATTTTTTAATTTTTTAAAACAAAAAACATTTTAAAAGGGGGCAACTTAAAACTAGCAATCCACAGTTTAACTTTATTATGTTTGATATGGTTTTTTTTGAAGTGGTGCTCTTGACAAGGAAGTAAAAAGACGTCAAGCATAGTAAAAAGTAAAAAAAATGGGGGAAAAAAATCTTATTTGGGGGGGGAAAAAAAACAAAAAAAATGAGTGAAAGGCACAAAGGGGTTAAATTTTTTTATTGTATTTTTAAAAAAGTTTATATATTTTAATACAATTTAAAAATTGGCCTAACTTGTACTTGTTTTTTTACAACACCCTTTTTATTTGAGACAATAGTAATGATTTTTTAAACTAATTTTTGTTTTTTTTTTTTTCGAGAAGTATTTTTTTTTTTGTTCCATAGTAAGTTTAAAGTGACTGATTGTAAACCCGCATATACTTACTTGACAACCGAAAAGTTACGAAATTTCATATGACCTACACTTGTTATAATTATTGTCTTGTCGCCTAAGCTCATTTAACAGAATCATAATTCTATCATAAAGCATAATTTGTCAGTATAACATATCTGACACGAGGTTTTTCCCTGAGAAATTATATAATTTGTGTGTGCATTCCATCTCGAAGGCTGAGAACTTTTTACGACGCGTGTGGTTTGCCGGACTTAACATTTGCTCGCGAAAGCGCAATCTGCCTAGGGCAAAAAAAGATCATCGCCCCTATGCATATAAATGTAGAAGAAGTTCATAGACAATTTTAAGTAAGTTGACAGTAAAAAGTAAGTATATATATATATTATATATATAATTATATATAGTATATATATAATATATATATTATATAATATATATATATATATATATATTAAATAGCTTTTAACAAAAACTGAACACGATGCCCCTATATAGCGCTTGTGGCCAAGATTGCCATGTAAATATATGGAAAATATTATTTGTTAAGAACTCCCTTTGCGACCAAGTCGGACTTGAAAATCATTCAAGGGATAGATAATCTGAAAGTTGTAAAAATGTGGAAATATATTTATTATCAAAAGAAAAAAGAACGAAAAGAGGTTCTTCTTTAAATAGTTCATAAAACAAATTTAAGAGATTTATATATAACATATGAAATGAAATGCTTAAATTTGTAGTCAGTAAGCCTGACTTTATCCTTCATCCGATTTGACTGGGATACCGAACAGTCACATATGTATGTGTAAGTAATTTTAGAACATCTTTAGCAGTCAAGAACGTTTTTCCCCAGGGTTGCTTTTTTATCCAGTTTTAAACAACAAAATTTTACTACATAAGGATTTAATAATCATTTAATTCTGGGGGATGCATCCCCCAATTTTTTCATTACAATTGTTTCAAACTCGATAAGTAGGTATAGGCTAAAATTAAAAAAGTCAATAAAAAATTTTAAGTTTTTTTAAAAAGTCAGTTATTTAAAATTCCAGTGAATGAATCAAAAACAACCGGGCACTGTCTTTTTCTTGGGCATTTACCCCCTTTTCAATAATAAAAAGGAAAGGAGCATAAATTATTTTAAATAAGATATATTTTTCTTAAACACCCTGTTTTTTTTTTTTCAATTTAAATTTCTGAGGAAAAACTCAAAAAACTTTTTAAACTCAAAACCCCGGAAAGTGCTTAAAGGCCCCTGGTTTTTAAAAAAATGGGGGCTTTTTTAGCGCCAGCAAAACAACAAATAATATTACCAACGTTTTAGTATTCCGCTAAAGGGATGGCAGAAATTCCTTTTTCTAGTGACATAACTTTTTAATCACGTTTTAGAAAAATTAGTAAAAGGGGGAAAGAGAATATTACAGGAGTTTTCGGGGAAATTCACGCTTCATCAGTCTTTAATAATTTTAAAACACCCTACACCTTCTAAGATTTTTTTAAAAAAGAATTATCCCCCGTACCCTTTTTTAAAACGCTTTTAAAAAGAAATCAAATTTTCCCCCCCTTGTAAAATAAGCGTTTTTTTTCAAATCGAATGCATCATTAGGGTCTTTTTAAAAATGAAAGGCCTGGATAAAATGGGCAAATGCAAAAATATTCAAGTAAAAATTACTTAAATTCACCCCTTTCATGGGTTATTTTTCAAAAAAAAAACTATTTATTGTTAAAATATACCCCAAAAGCAATTTAATTTTGAATACTTTTTTAATTTTTTTTTTATTTGGTTTTGGTTTTTTCCGAAAAAAGTTCTATAGATTTAAAAGAACATTTTCTTAAATCAAAAAAATATTAACGGCACCTTAAAAAAAGAATTCAAATTTCATGAAAACCAACAGGGAAACCCACAAAATTTTTTTGTTGGGGCCAATTTTTTAAAAGTAAAACTTACTATAGAAAAAAAAAAACATATAAATTAAATAAAAAAGGGGCCCCAGCTGGGAAGTTGTTACTTTTTTTAAATTTTTTTTAAACGATTTTTAAAAGGCGGGTTTTTTTACACTGGTAAAAGGTTTTGGGTCTGGGGTTTTTTACGCAAAAAAAAATAGTTGGGGGGCGAGTTTTTTTTGAGATTTTGTGTCCCAAAACCCAAAATTCCCCACCGAAACCAAAAAAAAAATAAGATTAAAGTAAAACCCAAAAAAGCCCAAATTTTTTTTTGGTAAAAACGGTTTTTAATGGGTTGGGGAAAAGCTTTCCCCCGGGGTAATTTTTCAAAAAGTCTTAAATGGAAAGTTTTTTTTTAAGGGGGGGGGCCAAAATTTTATATATAGCTTTTTATTAAAAATTTTGACCCGGAAATTTTCAAATTTTGGGCTAAAAAGTGGGAAAATAATGGGAAATTCATCCCGTTCCCCGGGTTTAAAATTTCCGGGGGCATGCCTTATGCAGAATTTTAAAGTATAAATTTTCCCCCCTATCCCTGTAAAATAAACCCGTTTTTAACTTTTTATTGAAATGTAAATAATAATATTCCCAAAACATTTTGTTTAATGAAAGCATTAAAAGAAAAAGTTTTAAAAACTTTTTTTTTAAAATTATTGGGTTTTTTATATTGGGGACTTTTTTTGCTTTTTATTTTCATTAATTGGGGGGGAAAGGGTTTTAAATTTTAAAAGTTTTTTTCTTTTTTAAAAGATAGAAAAGAGAGAAAGAGAGAGAGAGAAAAAAGAGAGAGAGAAAGAGAGAAAAGAAGAAGAGGGGGAGAGAAAAAGAGAGAAAGGGGGAAAAGAAAAGGGAAGAGAGAGAAAAGAGAGAGAAAAAAAGAAGGGGAGAAAAGAGAGAAAAGGAATTTTTTAAGGGGGAAACTATGTTTTTGTTATTTTTTACAAAGGGCCGGGGAAATTGGGTACCGCAAAAATTTTATACCCTTTTCTATAAATTTTCAAAAACAAAATTTAAAACCTTTTGAAAATTCCCCTTTTTTGTTTTGTTTTTCATGTATTTAAAATGATCTGGCCCCTTCCATTTTGTAAATCTAAACCTTTTTTAAAAAACAAAAAAAATTTTTTAAAAAAAAATTTTATCAAAAATTCCCCAAACCGGGTTTTTTTTAAAATTTAATACAAATTAAAAATTTCCCTATAAAAAAAATACCCAAACGAGAAAAAAAACGGTGGGGTTTTTGAGTTTTTTCCCTTTTTGGTTTAAGGTGTGTTAAAATTTCCCGAAAAAAACATTAAAAATTTACGGGTTTTTTATTAAAATACACCTGGGGTGATTTTTTTTTTTTTTTTTTTTTTTTTTTTTTTTTTGTTTTTTTTATTTTAAACGGGTTTTTTTTTCAATGGTTGGGGACACCTTCTGGCCTAATGGGTTCACCAATTGTCTCTATGATTTGTTATTACTGCACCAATTTTTTTTGATATATAGCCTTTTATTAACGTTTAGACTGACTGCAAATTTTTTTGAAACTAAATAGTGACTAGAATTGAGCATTCCATCCCGTTTCGGCGTATTCCGGACCATGCCTATGCAGATATAAAGTATATTTCTCTAGTCCCTGTAATAAAACCTGTTGAACTTCATTGAGTGTAATAATAATATTCCTAAAATCATTTTGTTTAATGACGTCATATGACGTGTAACACTTTTTTTATATATATCGTTATATATTGCACTTTATTGCTCTATCTCATTAATTGGGGAAAGTTTTAATTTAATGTTGTCTCTTAAAAAGATAGAGAGAGAAGAGAGAGAGAGAGAGAGAGAGAGAGAGAGAGAGAGAGAGAGAGAGAGAGAGAGAGAGAGAGAGAGAGAGGGAGAGAGAGAGAGAGAGAGAGAGAGAGAGAGAGAGAGAGAGAGAGAGAGAGAGAGAGAGTTAAGGGTAAACTATGTTTTTGTTATTTCTACACGCCGTAGATTGATACCGCAAAGTTTATACTTATCTATATTTTCAACATCATTGAAGCTATGATTTTTTTATTGTGTTGTTACATGTATTATATGTTCTGCACTCCATTTTGTAAATCTATCCTTTTTAAATAACAATAACATTATTAGAAATAAATATCATAAATTCAACCGGTTTAAATTCAATACAATTAAAATTCGTATAAAACAATACGAAACGAGACAAAACGGTGTTCTTGAGTTGCTCTGCATCGGTGTGTACTTATTTAAAACACATTAAATTTGACGATTTCTATTAAAATATACAGCCAAAAATGAAAAGATAAAACATATCAATAGAAGGACTCGATTCAAAGATTTAACTCATATAAGTCAACGACCTTACCAACTGTGCTGTTGCAGATATGCATTCAATACTGGCAGATAGATAAAATCAAATGATACCAATAAATGTACACGGAAATTTAATACATTTGATGACCAATCTAAAGAAATAAGATTTTTTTAAAGATTATATTAAAGAAAACAACGAAATTTTGTTTCTTTTGAAAAGAAAACTTTTCATATTGTTGGCGACGCCGGTGAGCGGCGTCGTCTCTTATGGAATGCTTTTTATTTTGGCCTATGGAAGGAGCTGTTATTATTAGCAGTTTGTGTAAAGTTGTGTTAGTTAGTTTTATTAATTACGTTGGATTACATACCAATCCTGACTAAAACCATCACCGGTATAAAATGTTCTCACGACGTTAGATCCCGCTATTGAATTAACGGATTAATAAACATTCAATAAGAAACATACAGAGTTAGTAGAAACCTAATTTTAAATTAGTCAGAAACTATCAACTAAAAATGTTTTTGAAATGACGCATGCTGTTTACATACAATTAATGCTACAGACAGTAATGTATCAGTGGTCCAACCCTCCTATTCTTAATAAGATCACCAACTGTCTCTCCGTTTAAAATTTACATCGATATCACCGTTATCGGCATATAAATTCGAGGATGATTATTAAGCATTTGGTTATCGTGGTTTTACTCTTCATTCACTGTTGATCATAGAGATTTGCAGGGACAAACCCTTCCGTCGGTGCATTTCTATCAAATAATCTTTTATATCTCCATTTCAGACGCTATGAAACTTGTCATTATTAACTAATTTTGGGCCTCAAAGAAGAAAGAAAACATGGAAGATATAGAAATGGGCTGCATAATGATCGATGTGTCAGTTGTAGCTAATCTTGTGGAATACATTGAAAAGTATAGGAATCCGTATTATCATCGTTTAAAAGACATGGCAATGGAAATAAGAAGTATAATGCAGAGACAAGAACGTCTGGTAAGATTTGTTTTCATTTTTATGACTTGTGTTCAGCTCATATTGATGAACTTTCCAAACTTTTAAGTGTACTTTTCCCCGAAGTTATCTTTATTATTTTTACTTGCCATACATTTTAAAAACCACATCAGTTAAAGAAATATGTTTTATATTGTAAAACAGCTTATACTGCTCTAAAAGATATATGTAGTATATATTAAGTAACACACAGTTTTGTGGGTAAAAGTAAACATATCAACCCGGGGAAAATACTATTACACACCATATTAGCCGGGGTAACAGTGTTTTAAGGGGTTGACATTTATACTGTTACTCAGAACACTATGTGTTATTTATCATGACCCCGAACACATTATTTAATGATCTGAAATTACAACAACATTGTCAGTCAAACAGTAACAAAATTGAATAATTTAAAAAGCATTACCTTACAAGTCGTAAGTATATATGAAACAGTTGTTTGTCTTTTACTCTTTTTAGGTATGAAGGAAATTTAAGTCATGATATCTGCCAGTAATAAAGATTTTCATTTAGAAAATAAGACACAAACCCGTTATACTTTTATGATCTGTGATATATGACCACCTCCAGAATATGAGTTGAGAATGTGCAATTACGATATCCTATATCTGAATAGTGTTATAAACCTTTCATGTTTCACTGATTTACTTCGTTAAATAATCCTTAGTATCGTGCTTTAATCGTCTTCTTGTATATTTGACTTATGCACATAGTCCGAGGACAGAATGGTGCCCTTTTTATTTCTTACAAAACTAAACCACCTTACCAGATTTTCACTGATAAAAAGTACTGTAACCTATGTAACAATACTTTTAGCAACGTGATACACTTGTTATAACAGTATGAATAACTCATGTCGGCCAATGGGAAATTAACATTACATATGAAGTAAGGTGTAGTAATATTATATTATCACATATACAATAGTTAGTTTAATTTTAAGCACCTAACGCGTGTCAATGTAATGGCATTAGTAGCGACACATATTATTATGTTCTGAATGTCCATGCTTAAGTAAATACATATCTAAATCACCAGGGCAGAGGCATTGATAAAACAGTCTACGAAGCAAAAAGCGAATTAAATACTAACAAGTTACAGATGCGACATGTTTCAAAAGATTTGGAAAATGTGAAGATAAAAATACCCGCAGTCAGGCAAAAAATAACGTATGAGAAAACGCTAAAGGATAAGGCTAAAGACCTTGGAATAAAGAACACTGTTCCTGAATCAGACATCAAAAAACTTGCCAATGTAAAAGACAAGGAAATTCAATTGCTTACAAAAGAGCAAATGCGCCTTAAGTCTCGCAACACAGAGTTAGAGACTAGATTACGAACATTTCAAGATAAAGTAAAAGAGTTGAAATTGAAACATGAACACGATGATATGCAAATTTGTAAATGTAGACTCCTTCACAAACACATGTCAATGAATATGGAAGAAGCACTTAAAACATTGTATGATGTCGATATGCAATTAGATGCATTTTTATCACCACAGAAGACGTATCTAGAAGCACAGCCAATGCATGTCGAAAAGTGTTTTACAAAATATAAATATATTGGTAAAACATCATGTTTAGAAGAGGTTGCTTATTCTATAAGAAATAAATTAAAGCTGCTTCAAAGAAATATTAACAACGAAGATAACGAAATAACACACCAAGAACATGTCCATGAAGAAATTACAGGAATTAAGGCTCATTTTAAAAAAAAGGAAGCAGAATATTATCAGAATATTTATAAACTAAGAAGAGAACTGCAAGAAAAGGATGCCCATTTATCCCAGTTGAAAGATCGGCTAATAAATGTAGATGCAAAACATACTCTTAATGAACAAGAAATCCTTAACTCTGAACGAAGGCTAACTGAATCAAAGGAGGAATCGTACCACATCGAACATGAACTGTGTCAATTGAAGAAAAATAATGAATATTTAAAAAATGAAATAGGGAGAAGAGAAGTCAAACTTCGTGAACATGAAGTAGAACGTGTTCAAATGTTGCGAAAATTGAAGGATTCCAACAAACAAGTCCGTTTAATGCAAACGAAAAATGCAGAATTGCAAAGAGATTCCGCAAAGTATGATCAAATAAAAAATGATCTCGAAACACAGATTGAAAATATGAATAAGAAATACGTCATTGTAAATGAGCGGCAAGAAAAACTTACAATGGAGAAAGATAAGATAATATCAGAATTGAACCAAACAATCATTGAACTAAAACGAAAGATATCTGATCTGAAAGATACCGAAAAATCACTTAATTTAGAAATAAGAGATAAAGACAACTGCATTTCTATGTTATATGACGAATTGGACAAGTACACCAAAATGGTTAAAAAGAAGGAAATAGAATTGGAAAGAAAAATGGAAAATAAAATGCAAATATTTAAGTCCAATCTTAACAAAGATCTTCCAAACAAAGATTCAAATTTCTATGAAACAGAAATAGCTAAGAAAGACCAAATGTTAGTCAAAATAAATGAGGGGAGGAATAAAATGGAAGCAAGCGTAAAAACTTTAGGGGAGGAAGTCAAGGCAAAAGATGCCAAAATAGATGCCCTTGCTACCGAGCTTCAACAAAGGTTAGAACACCACAACAAAACTCAGAAAAATCTCGAAAACATTATCAGTTCAAAGGAGAAATTGGTTCTTGATCTTGAGAGAAAAGTTGAGCAGCAAGACGCTCAAGTTGACAGTCTTAAGAAAAATCTTGAACAGGGCTCGTCAGAAAACGTTTCTGGAAGAGAACACAAAATAGACGCTGCAGTGACAAATGAGATCAGAGAACTGAAGAAACAACTACAACATACATTGTCAAAACTACATGATACACAAGCTGAACTTGATGACACAAAGACGAGGTAAATCTTTTTTTCCAAAGATTGCTATGATCTTTTCAAATAAACAAGGCATTTCTGTTTGCCATATACATGAACTGTCTTTTTAAACAGGAATCGCTATTTAGATTAAATAGCAAATTAAGCAATATTTACATGTCTCTTGGCTTTATATCAAAACTTTATATCACCATTTTGATTCACTTAAAAATTAAAATAAGTTCTATTCCTTAGACTGAGTAAGGCCATGGGGGACCGTTTGACAGATAACAATCCAAACATTACTGCCCTAAGCGACAGGAATCGTCCTACAAAACTTGCTGAAAAATGTGCAGAGCTGTATGATAATCAATGGACAGATGCTTATGAAATTCTGGAGAAATGTTTTTCAACTGATGAGGCTGTGATTGAATCTCTTTTGCACATCTTACAGGTATGTACCAATGTTGTTATTTTTTCTCTTTAAATATGTGGCAACTGTTAAGATATAATAAGGGAATAAGTATTCAATGTATTTTAAAATGCCTTAAGGCCCATTACGCCTCAGAAATGCTATCATTTTTATTTCTCAGTTTTTTTATATTTGGTTTCTTGCTAAGTTTCCAAAATAATACTTATTTGCCATATACATGAACTGTCTTTTGCTCATTTAGCTCTGTTGGCAATCGATATAATTTAAGTCTTTTGTATGGAAGTTGAAATACTACTTTGTTTACATCTTGCTACCTTTACGATATATGCGCATTCCGCGTAACGTTTTGAGGCATTTCAAATACAACATGCTCTTAATCCATTATCATAACATCAATAACATATATTTGATATCACTACATAATTAAAAAGATATGAATTTCTAAGGAAGAATGTGCCTTTAAACAATTGACATTTTTGTTGTAAGATTATGCTGTATCTAATAATCTGTCTTAATAAAATGCGACAAATAAAACAAAAACAGTGTCTGTTGTTCTAATTGATATGTTTAATACACTACGACTATTTTTATCTGACTGAACATTTTATACTGTATTTAAATATAGTGTTTACAATTGATCCTTTTCACAATATAGCATACATAAGATTTTACTTAAAGTGTATTGAGTAACTTCAAAGATATATAAAAAGCTCAAAAAACTATTTATGGCTGTGTTTATTAGCTTAATTCACCCTTTTTCAAAACTTTTAAGTTTAACTTTTAAGGGAATAAAAATGTAATTGAAATGTTAAAACAATAACCAAATAACAATTCTTTGTAAAGATGTCAATATTTATTTGCTTTGTTGCATCCGGTATTACATCGATAACCGATATGTTTTACAACTTAATATATTTTATATCGATCAAAACGCATGTACTAATTTAAGTTTAATTTATAAAAGATACTGTAAAAAAAGGAAAGGATCGAACTAAACTCACATTTATTTTTCAAGGCAACTATGGACTTCTGTCGGAATACGGCCCAACACAAGCTGGATGAACGGACATTACAATTTGCAGACAAACACGAACATGTATGCATTCTTATATGTCAGATATTCGTAGTTGCTAGTTTTATTTGAGAGTATTTTTTATTTTGCTTTTTATTACTAATATAAACATATTCTTAAAAGACAACTGTATACTTATTTATGTAAATAATAACTACAGCATAATTATCATAAAAAAGACGAATTCCGAAAAGCATTTCAAACAATCTATGCCATATAATAAAACAATTATTTGAGTCAAATTAAATGTTGAAAGGGTATAAAGGCATCATAACCTCAGATCCACTTTCAAAATTTCATTTTATTTAGTTCCGCACATTGTTTTATCGTTTAGGACACACGCATTCTTTTACTTGGGGACTAATACGCCGCTTTTCATGGAATGGCACGAAAGTGTAACATTTAAGATTCCACGATAACCTCCGTATGAACGCATCTGCAGATGTTTCTAAACTCAAATTGTCACCATTACCATGATTAAATGTTGATTATACATTTAAGCCTTTTTCCACGTTTGGACACCGCTTTTCCGTATTGGGGGACAATGCCGTTTTTTCATGGAATGGCACGAAGTGTAACTTCTAAAGTTTCCCTCGATAACCTCCGTATAAACGACCTAAAATTACCATGATTAAATTTGAATTATACTTAAGCCGGTGCTAGGGGATGGTAACTTGTACTTTTCTATTACCGTCCATAAACAGGCTCAATCAAACCGAACCTGCAACATTTTCAATTTTGTCTTGTTGGGCTTTCTTTAGAGGTTCTTTATTTCTCTCCCTTTTATCTGGTTAACTATTTTTATTACATTTAAAAACGCCATAATTATGTTGTATCCAACATATATCTGATTCTCACAAAAGTTGTATTATAGGTTGTTTCTAATATCTTATACACGTGAAAACTGTGCGTAAACAGGATAAAATGGTCAGAAACAAAATATTATATTGCAATTTTATGCAAGTTCTTAACTGTTTAAAATGATAGTGTAGTGTTCGCTCAAAGGAAAGAATACATATTTCTTACATACAAACATTTTTAAGCCTTTTAAAAGTTTATCCACATGAAAGTGTATATAAATAATACGATTACAAACCAATTATCGCTTATAAGAGACCTAGAAATTTACAAGGCAGCATAGTTCATACTCATTTAAATGCCAAATCCTTGATTGGCAGTGTAGTAATTTTGTTGAATCTAACAATTTTTCTAGTACTTATATATCTAAGAATTTCCTATAACATGTGAGTTTTCATATTTATCTTCAGGTGTCATTTATCTTATAATGTTGATCAATTCGGCAAAAATGAAGCCAAATAATGAACAGTCACAAATTTGATATTAAACACTTTCCTGACACTATTACCAATATATCTGAACTTTTTTTCTGAAGGACATTCCCTCATAGATTATTTATTCATGCTAATTGATAAAATAGAGAATAATTGGCAAATATTTATAAAATAAACTTCATAGATGTAAGAGCTAGGTACAATTATTTCTGATGACATGAATATAAAAATGCCTCATTAGTTCTGTAGAATATAAGTCTCCATTGAAATAACTTTTTTAACATTCTTTATGATTTTTTTTTATCTTATGGCTTAAAACTAGTTTCACGTCAATGTAATTTATGCTGGTGTTCTAATTTTACATTGCCTTTTCACTGCATCTTTATTATGATCCTGCATATTACATTTCTACGCAAAATTATGTATTTCATTTGACGATATTGTCCTTGACGTCATATGACGTTGATGTAATTTCCTGTATACAAGAATACCTGATGAAGACTTTTGTGTCGAAACGTTGTATACTTTAAAAAAAATACATTTTTGAAATTGAACATGGAATTAATTTCTATATCCAAACTTACAAACATACATTTGGAATAATTATGTATGTAAGTTCAAACAAAATTTTGTTAGGTGCAGGAAGAAATAATATAGCTTTATATACTTTATAATTAATTTATTTTATATTCATAGGAAAATACGGATGTATCAAACAGTGTGCATAAACATTTCATGGACACAAGAAAAGCAGCGGCGTCTTCAGAACTTGAAAACCTACGCAAGGTAAATTATTTTTAAACCACGTAACTGCTAGAACACGTTTTTATTGTGCTTATTATTTTTTGTACTTAATAATATCATTATCCTCAGCAATACCCGTATTCTACGTGAAAATTCGTTCCTGTTATTGATATACAATTATAAAGGTTAATTGCATATAGATCTCTTTATTTTTATGCCCCCGAAGGGAGACATATCAAAATTGCACCGTCTATCTTGCCGGTTTTGGGGGAATTCGTAAATTTTGCGTAAACAGTTCTTGTATTTTTTTTTTGGGGCCAATACAAATTTTAAAAATGAAATAAAATTTTTAACACGTTTTTAAATGCTGTAAAAAAATTAAATTCCAAGACGGGGGCCCTTATTTTATTTTTAACTTTTTTGTTATCAGTCCCCAAGCTTAAAAAATACTTTTTTTTTTTAAAAGATATTTGTTTTACCCCTTTCAGACAACGGCGGACAAACAGTGACAAAACCCTCTTGAAAAAAAGGAAAATTCACATTTGAGTGCCCTTAAATTTTATGCTGGTTTTAGGGTTTGGTATGTCATTTTTACCCAAAATGACTTACCCCTTTTTTTAACGTTGTGAATTTAATATTTAAAAATTACTTGGGTTTAAAAATAAATAGAATTTTTTTTCCCCTTTTTTCAAAAAAAGTTTTTAAACTTTTAAAAAATTTTATCAATATAATAACTGTTTTTATGTATAACGCATTCGTTTTTAGCATTTTTAAAATTAAAATTGCAGAAAAATTAAAATTGGCAACCCCTTCACGCTTGTATCAATAGAAGCCCCTTTTTGTATGTTTTTGATCATACGTAATATATTTATTATATTATTTACACATTTAATATAATTTATTTTCTAATAGGTAAATGATCCCCCTGTTGCATTTGCGCCTTTAGTTGAAAAGGGTACAAACTTCAACTCAGATTTATACAAACCGTACACATTTGGCGGGACACACGTCGAATATGTTGTATGGCCTGCTTTGTTATTACATGAAGGTGGTCCAATTCTAGCAAAAGGTGTAGCTCAAGGGTTCAACAAATCGAAAAAAGATAAATAGAATAAGAAATTGCTAAAGGAAAATATAAAAATAAAATATATGAAATATTGTGAATACTACTGAGTTAATAATAATTATTATACAATGACCTGAACAATGGTAAATACATATGAAATCAATGTGGAAAAAATGTGCGCAAGGAGACTGTAGATACAAGCAAACATGTACATGGCAGAATTTAGTCTTTCTCAATTCATTTTTTTCTTGTGACTAACCATTATTGTAGAAAAACTTTTGTCAAAATCAATTACTTCATATGCCTTTAATAGTTATCATAGTTTATATTGAAACGACATATGAATAAGTTATCGCTAACTGTTATAATTCAAAATAATTTCCTTTTTGTTAGTAAGTTTAATGTATTTAAATAAATGTTAGGTCATTGTTGAAAAGCTATGTTGAGGAAACTTTCTTACAGCGTAATAATACTTGTTAAATGAACAATTTTGATGACAATTTATCTATATTAAGCAGATAAAGAGTTTTAATTCATAAAATAAACTCGAACGAATGAAGTTGTTTTCGCAATGAAAAATATCACACAAATATCAAAACTCAATTTGTATCAAATTTCTGTGTTTGCTTCTTGAAGTATTTATATACATGTGTAATAAATTTTCTTTAGTCCCCAAGTATAATAACTTAATATTATATAGCTACATATCGTTGATGCAACTATGTCTGTCTATACACCCAATATAAATAATAAAGTAAAATTAACACTAAGTCTTATTCTTGCATAAAACGGCTCGCATGTATACATTTACAGAGAAGATAACGTGCATTAACGGATGTTTTTCTAATATGCATGACTCAGGACACAATGTACACAATCTATGGTTAAATACTTTGCATTGATTTCAGTGAATGTGTTATTATTGCTAATTTGTTACGATATGCTAAATGGAATATTAATCCTCATCTGTTAATTAAAATAGAGTTATTGAGTTTCTTATACCGAGTGTGAGGAAACGTTATATGTGGTGTTTTGAAAAGACATACAAATTACTACGTATGTTGAAAACTGTGAAATTCATTGCATGCACACATATCGTACATGATTGTATATTTCTAATTGTGATATTCGAACTAAGAAACATATGTAACAGTATAACGTAATGTTTATACGTAAAGTCTTTTATTGTCAAGATATTTATTGAAATATAATTAGTATGTCTAAGAATGATGGAAAAAAAAGATTGAATTTTGATTTTCAATGAAAAAAGTTTACTCATTTTAAAAAATATAGATGCAAATATATGGTATGAATTTAAAGAAATATAAACAGCACAAAAAGGAAAATTTAAAGTGTAGCACTTGCCAAAACAAACTTAAATTTCTATAAACAAGAGTAAAAAGAAACCTTTCTTGAAGATGTTCATATTGTTTTCTGTTTTTTAACAAATAGTATAAAAAAACATTAACAAAAAAAAAAAAAACAGTATTATATTATGTTTGATAGGTAATTATGCCTGTGTATATCCCTGTATACCTTATTTTTTATTCTTGTTTAGTTAATGTTTTACTGATATATACTTTTTATATGACCATGTTTTGTTAAGCATAGAACTTTTTAACTACCCTATTTTTTATACATTTAAAGAGATGTACGTCGATCGTTTTGTTGCCAACATCTTTAGAAGTATGTATTTGGTTTACAATTGATTGTTTTTATTTTTTGTGTTTTTTTTTTGTATTGAACGCCAATTTTTTGTTTTTTTTCTGTTTTTAAATTTAATTATTTAAACAAGTTTTTTAAAAATACAATATAACAGAAATTCAGGAAATAAGTAACAACAAATTAATATAAAATCTATGGTTTAAATAAACAGGTTCCCTTTTAAAAAATCAAAAAAGGTTGCTTTATATTGTTTTGTTAATTGTTATTACTTTGTTTTTAAGTTAAAGAATACAAGAAATAGATTGAAGTGGACCTAAAATTCTTTTGACAAAATAAACCAAAAAATTTTATAATTTTAAAGTTGTTTGTAAAAGGGAAAACACCTTTTAATATTTTCAATTTCCTTTATTTTTTCCAAATTAAAAATATACACTTTTTTTTTTTAAAATTTGGAAACATTAAAAAGTTTTGAAAAAAGGGAAAAGCCCTAAAAACTCTATACAAATATATTAAACAATGTTTTTTACCTTATAAAGCGTGGTTTAAAGAAACCCAATGTTTTCTGGTCAATTAGTAAACTTTTTATTTTTTTAAAAAAATTTCCCTTTAAATAAACCCTTTTGTTATTTATTTTTTTAAATTATACAACAATTGTAAATTTTTAAATAATATAAATCTAGAAATTCTTTACAAAACCACTCAGTAAAATATAAAAGTTTTTAAAACAGCTTTTGTTTTACTTTTATTAAAACTGTTAAATTTCTTTATTTTTTTGTTTAAACAACAAATTATTATTTTTTACTTTTTATCAAAAAAAATTTTAAAGGTATTTTTAAATGAAATTAAGCGTTAACTTTTTTGTGATATGAGAATACTTAACTTTAAGTAATTTTGCTTTTAATTGGTTTTTTAATCCCAAAAAAATAAAATTTGCCCCATTGTTTGATTTTTGGGGGCTTATAAAAACCTATCGGTTTGGATCAGAGGGTCCCTTGGTGTGTTTTGAGCACTTCTTGTGCAAACTAAAAAGAAAGAAAAACAACAATCATATCTATAAAACTTCAAAGAGGACCGAAAGGCGAAAACCATCAAATTGGTACATATATTCGTTCACCTCAAGCGAACATATATCTTTCTATTTTAAATTGACAAAATTTTAGATACTTTCGGAGTTCCAATAAAGGGGATACTACTGGATATAGATTTGGTTCAATATTTCAGGCACGACTGCTATAGAACATATAATTTCTCCAAAGAAACAGTGATAGAAATACGCAAGCCAAAGTCATTTTATTGTATAAAGTTCTTAGTTTTTAAGCATATCGTCTGACAGCTCATGCCAACATTTACCAAAATAGCAATATTACCACAAAAACGTCGGGTCACTGTTAATTGTAACAATTAAGATTAATACGTTATTACGTCATGACATAGAATGTATGTTGTAAAGCAATGAATATATACACAAAGTTATGTGTCTTTTTAATGTAATGTTATAGATACGTTTTGATAGATTAACTTAAACATGTATAAAGCCATAAATGTTGGGCTTTCCTTTTTTATTTAATTTGAACTGTTTTACTTGATTCTTAACACAAACATACCTTCGAATTCTCTTTACATTTTTAGACCATTAATCGAAACTTTTGTATATTTTTACAAAAGATAAATGAAATCGTTGTACGTATGATGTGCTTTGATATCGACTGAAATACAAGTATGATTCTGATGAAATTGAAGTGAATGCTGATTTTAGATACCTCTTAAAAGCTTTACCCTTGCTGTAGTTGCTGCAGCCTTCCTGCAATATTTAACTAGTTTCATAAAGTCAGTTGAATAGTCTCCCTTTATCTGTTGAAAATCAAATACATTATTAAGTATTTTATCTAAGTTATTATGCTAGCATAGCAAGGCATATACATGTTGTCTTTTGCAGTTCTACGCAAACTTTCTTCTGCAATTTTGTCACATCTTACGACATAATTCTTACAACACTTTTATAACAACGATCGCAAACTATTTCCGTCGTGTTTAATACTGAATGCAAAATTGATAAACCCCTGATTGACCGCGTTAGCGTCAATTATCGCCATTTTAATATGCTTATATGAGCACTGTGTGAAGGGAAAGATATACTGTTAACATAAACGTTTTGTGATGATTACTTTAAAAACGTCTTTACAGCCTTAAATGGATTTTAATACGCTATTGACCACTTTCTCTTTATTGAAGAAAACTGATTATGTTTGTAAAATAACGATTTGTAGCATTACCAGCAAACACACACCTCACGCTTGTATTAATTTAACTTTATGTAACAAGAACGTAAGAACGATAGTACAACAAAAATAAACGTGTCAGTATTTTCTTTATAACAATAAGTCTAATTCTTTATGTGAAATTATTTACATTTATTTATCTATTGTTCAGTGATAGGCAACTATTAATCTAATAACATTTGTTTTGCTCTGTTCATCTGAAATGCAACTATGTATTAATTTTAATTCTAAAAAAGTGGGCATGTAGGGCGTTCATTGCCAAAATTGAAGGCAACGTAAAGTGTTTCTTTTTAAAACTTATTTTAAATTTTTTATACCTGTCTGTGTAACACATGTAACAGAAGTGAATAAATACTCGGTAATATAGGGATGGGTCGTCATTCATGACTTGAAATCGTTCAAGTTTGAGAATCTACTTTTGTCATATTAAACATGTTACTGTGTAAACGTATTCTTGTAGTCCAAATGAAAACACGTATTTTATCATATCTCCTATGCAAAACAAGACAATAAGGCCACCAACAATAATGCGCGAAAAAGGAGGGTATCATACCAAGAGGCTCAGACAGCATGAAGTGCAGTGCAAAGGTTTTTCAGCATTTCAATAGTTGTAGGAAGCCTAACAGGGTAATAAAAAGCTCAAAAAAATTAAAACGATTTATTTCAAAAAGGAACATAATCTACTTATTATATGCAATGGAAGATACGAATTTGTAAATTTCCTATGTTTTTGTTCATGTAATGTCAGTTGTTTAGATCTAACAAAGAGACCTTCAATTCAAACTTTGGATTAAGGTATTAGCACCCTAATGCATTACCTCCGCTTTGAAGAATATTCAAATCGGCTAGAATTACTGTTAACTACATTGAAAATGACGGCCATGGGTTCAATCCCCAGAAGGGTCAACTTTTTTTTTCTTTCTTTTTTCTTTTAACATTATTTATGTATCTCTCATGTCTCATATGGAAAGAAAAAGGTGTTTAATTTTTAATTTATATAGGTATTTATTGGCTAAATTATGCTTAATCTAGTAATAAATATGGTACCTGATATTTTCAAAGTGTAATATAATCAAAACTAGACGGTAAAAGTATTTCATATTTTACAAGATCAACCAATATACTTTTTTAAAAAATTAATGGAAATTTTAAAAACAGGCACTCATTTGGGTAAATTTTAAGATTTTTTTAATTAGGCTCCCTAAGTAGAAAAATGGTCAGACATGTGGTAAAAAATGGGTGGGGTAGGGTAACATTTTTATACAGATTTCATAAATTTTAAGTAGAAACCATAATTTTGCTTATGTGGATTGTTAGCTGAATGGTACTATTTGTTTCTTATTAAAATTCATGGGAAAACATTTTTCATTAGAATGTTATTGCAGATTATTTAAAGTTTCCTCATTTCTAAAAAGGGGCCCTCATAACATCCTAGCTTGAGTTCAGAAAAGTGGCCATAACTTGATTTCCGTACGGTCAACTTTGTTTAAATTTTGCATACATGTGTACTTTAAGGTATACATCTGACCTATGATGTCAATTCTTTAGTTCCTGATAGTGCCCATTAGGATCCTAATACCTTAAGAGGCATATTATTTGCAGTGCATAGATACAATAAAAAATGCTTGGCATACACGTTTACATTTTCAAACAGTAATTTTCAATAGGAACACTTTACATGTCTGGAATTTTGGCAACGAACGCCCTCCATAAAACGCAGCTTCCTTTTCAACGATTCGCCTGACGTGTAAGTGTCATAACACACAATGTATACGGAAACGTCATGCGAAAATTTCGAGTGTTGAATGTCATGGTTGAATACAAATGAAAATGTACAACTTTTATTCATTCACACTTGCTCATTAAAATCCATTTGCTTGTTGTTTAAACATAAATTAGTATCGCTATGTCAAATGATGTACTATTTTATTCATGTTTTACTACTTTTTACGCTTGATTTTTGATATAAGCTAGTTTTTGAAACATCGGTTGTCGGTCTTATTGCTAAAGGGTTTTCTGTTTTTCGTGTGAATATGTGAAAAACTTCATCAACTTCCTTTGCATGAATGCATTCATCATTCATATATATTGTGATACTACAGACATTAAGCGCGATTGTAAAAAAATCAAAGTAACAAATCTTCAATTTTATATATAAATAATTTTATGCAATACTATATGTAAATACTATAATGTCAATTTTGTATTTTGTCTATTCAATAATGAAGGACGAACGAATCGGATGACTAGCTTGATAAACTACAATAAATAAGAACATTTATTAACCCGCCGCGGTGTGTCATTAAAATGACTTCTTCAGTTGTGTATGGTAAAATCGATTCTTTTCATTTATAATGCAGTATTGTGCTTGTTAAAATATTAATACAAGTCAGAGAAAACTTATTGATTAATTCGTGTGTGCTTTTTATAAACATGATTATTAACTCTAACCTTTACGAATGTTATGATCGAGTTCCATATCAGTCAAAACAGTTATTTGAGAAAACAATACCAGAAAATATAAAACAATTCTGATTGAGCCCAATGCATTGTTACCAAATTTAGATATTTATTGCCACCTTGGATTGGCTTAAGTAGGTTATTCAAGGCACATTTTAACTCTGAAACGAGTAAGATTTTTCTTCGATAGATGAAACTTGTGTTCCGTAACGTTTAAATAATGACTTCAGCATTTTAGGGGCATTATGGACCTTTTAACCGGAATACATGATCGAAGTAGATATATTATAGTTCAATCTCATAAAAAACGTATTTCTCTGCCCTGGTTTCAATATGTAAAATCATAATGCAAGCAATATAGTTTTCATTATTAAACTTGTAAAAATATAATCTGCTTTGTATGGTGGCTGATTTGTGCCATTCGTGTTTTCGCCCCGCGACCCCGCCAAGCGAAAAGTCGAAAATTAACAAGTTAAAATGGCGGGGGCGCGCAGCGAAAACACGCTAATTAGCGAGGGCGCGGGGCGAGGTTTAATAAATAAAACTTCGCCCCGCGGGGCCGCGGAGCGAGATTTAAGAAATAAAACGGGGGGGGGGGGGGGGGGTGAAGGGTCGCAGGACGAAAACACGTTAATTAGCGAGGGAGTTGGGCGAAGTTTAATAAATAAAACTTCGCCCCGCGAGGGCGCGGAGCGAGATTTAAGAAATTAAACGGCAGGGTCGAGGGACGAAAACACGATAATTAGCGGGGGCGCGGGGCGAATTTAAATAAATAAAACTTCGCCGCGCGCCCTCGCTAATAAGCGTGTTTTCGTCCCGCGGCCCCGCCAAGCGAAAAGTCGACAATTAACATATTAAAATGGCGGGGGCGCCGAGCAAAAACACGCTAATTAGCTAGAGCACTAATTAGCGTGTTTTCACTCCGCGCCCCCGCCGTTTTTTCTTAAATCTCGCCCCGCCCCACCATTTTAACTTGTTAATTTTCAACTTTTCGCTTGGCGGGGTCGCGGGGCGAGAACACGAATGGCACAAATCAACCGCCATAGCTTTGTAAATCTGTTTCTATTCGGTAATAGCTGAATTATATGATTTATCTCTCAGGTGTCACGTAGACACTGTCTAAACAAGATTAAAAATGGTGGATGTTAAATAAGTTCTTTTTCGGAGAAAGGAAGTATATTTTGTTGTCGATCTATTACGTTTTATGATTTAACACAGTACTGTACAGTTGTTCGGTCTTAACTTTGACTGGCTGCAGAATACTTTTGTTGTAAGTACAATTTGATCTCTATAAGTTGATTATTAGAAGACATTCTCATAAATTAATGTTGTTTATGGCTCATATAATTTCATTTGTCTGTATTCTACGTTTAGTCAATTTGAATAATATCAAATTCAAAAGTATCGTATCACAGATGGAATGAAAACAATTTTTACTATATCATTTAAAGCGTTCGTACATTTGAAATAAAATCGGTAGAGTCTATTATTAGAGCGATTTGTAAATGTTTATGTTTTAACTAAAAATATTTATCAAAGACAAACCTCAATTATGAAAAATGATCCCACTTACATAATTACAAAGTAATTAATTGTTCACAACGGAATAGATATTGAAATGAAAAAAGCATCATAATTTTGTTAACCCTTAACCTGCTGGGAATGGGACCGTTACTAATGAACATTTTCAACAAGAATAGAGATAGGTAAGCATGTACATCCGTTCTACAGGCTTTAAGCTATTCGTAGCTTTGTTTTTTTTCATGCTGAAGGCACATAAGTTTTGCAAGGACTGTTATAAATGTAAATAGGAAATTCGGCAGAATAGTGATTTAACACTTCCATCGAAATGGCTTTTACACGTGGCATTTCAATCTCTCAATAATCAATAATACGTTATTTTCAAACCGAAAGTAGCCGTTTGAAATCGAAAGTAGCTTAGTTACGCACGATATTAAATGGAATTATATTATTTTAACTTGATTGTTGTTGGAACATGAAATATAAGTACTTATTAATACTACAGACTACTTTCAAAGGCAAGTATAAAGTTTCAGCTATCTTATAGGAAGCTTATTTAAATCGGCGTGAATGGTTTGACCCATTTTACTATAATTGTTTTTTATTTTCATACTGTCAAACCGTTATGCCTACCTTTAAATTGAAACTCGTGCTGGTTGCACACCACACCGGGCGGATAAGTTGACTATGTGTCCCAAGCATATAGAGCATCAACCAGAGACAGACAATGTAAAATTGTAAAAGTCTGTGACCTGTGACCCTGGATACAGTGCAATGGCGGATAATGGCTTTTTCAAGATTTATGTGCTACAGCAAAATTTAATGTGCAAAAAAGAAAACACTAATTTCTGGAAAAATATGTTTTTAATGATAGAAAAAAGGGGGTACTAAGAGAATGGAGAGAGAATTGGGCTAGGTAAAACTAATATAATTCTAACCTGTCCCTTAACAGGCACAGTGGCAGAGTTATCATCTCGTAATACATTTGTATGCTTAATGGTGTGCAATTTTAAAACATTCATTATTCCTAAACATGCTTAATTGGGCATGCTTAGTTCAAAGCATGTTGACCTTCATTCAGGTTTTCGAATAACAGTTATATATTATAGTTGTACACGCATGACTTCGTACAGAAAAAAAAAGATCGTAACATTTCAAAATTAAACCCGAATTTTTTATTGTATTCATGAATTTTAAGAAAGTATGACGGATGACCGTATTAAAAATACAAGTTAATATATAATTCTATTTTATTTTAGAATCTCATGTTTTCGAAATTTATTTTTACATACATCCGCCAGTTTACCTATAAATATTCTTTTTAGAACTGGTTACTATTATTTGCATACTCTTAAAAAAGGTGATGTCCCGCAGTTGTATACATTATGAGTTCTATTAATCTAGCATTTATTCCTGAATGATAATTTATCTGACTTATACATTAATCTTCATGGCAAAATCATATGTCATAAAAAGCAAATACCCTGTGGCATAGCAATTAGACGCAGTGACATGGTAACACGCACATGTTTATATTAAATGTAAAAAAACAACAACAAAAAAACAAAGAGGGCCATGATGGCCCTGAATCGCTCACCAGAAACAACTGTTTTTCAGTGATTACAGAAATATAAAAAAAAAAATTGTAGAAAGACAAGTCCAAAGTCCAGGTCAACTTCAACTTGCCTCTCTAGTTATAAGGTTTCCCGACACTGATTGTTTTTTTTCTTTATAGTAAGGAACAAGGTTTGAAATGTTTGAACAAATTAAAAAGGTTTCCTTTTTGAAAATTTAATCGGTCTGTCTTGTCACATTACTTTTGTCTATATATTATGAATATATAATATATATATATATACGCATTTATTTTATATATTTATATATAAATGCGTATGGTGGTGGTGGTCCGCATGGTAGCGGTGGTGATCAGCATGGTGGTGGCGGTGGTCCGCATCGTGGTGGCGGTCCGCATCGTGGTGGTGGTCCATCTGGTGGTGGTGGTCCGCATGTTGGTGGTGGTCCGCATGTTGTTGGTGGTTCCCATGGTGGTGGTGGTCCGCATGTTGGTAATGGTCCGCATGTTGGACCACGGTGGTGGTCCGCATTTTGGTGGTGGTCCGCATGGCAGTGGTGATCCGCATGATGGTGGTGGTCCGCATGGTGGTGATGGTCCGCATGTTGGTTGTGGTCCGCATGTTGGTGGTGGTCCGCATGTTGGTGGTGGTCAGAATGCTGGTGGTGGTCCGCATGATGGTGGTGGACGGCATGGTGGTTGTGGTCTGCATGGTGATAGTGGTCCGCGTGTTGGACCACGGTGGTGGACCGCATGTTAGTGATGATCCGCATGTCGGTGGTGGTCCGCATGGTGGTATTAGTCCGGTTGGTGATGGTGGACTTGGTCAGCATGGAGGTTGTGGTCTGCATGTTGGTGGTGGTTATCCGCATGGTGGTGGTGGTCCGCATGTTAGAGATCTGCATTGTGTTAGTGGTCCGCATGGTGGTGGTGGTACACATGTTAGTGGTCTGCATGGTGGTAGTAGTCCGCTTGGTGGTGGTGGTCTGCATGTTATTGGTCCGCGTGATGGTTGTGGTCCACATGGTGGTGGTCTGCATGTTGGTGGTGGTCCCCATGGTGGTGGTGGTCCGCATGTTGGTGGTCGTTCCCATGCTGGTGGTGGTCCGCATGTTGGTGGTGGTCCTCATGCTGGTGGTGGTCCACATGGTGGTGGTTATCCGCATGGTGGTGGTGGTCTGCATGGTGATAGTGGTCCGCATGGTGGAGTTGGTCAGCATGATGGTGGTGGTCCGCATGTTAGAGATCTGCATTGTGGTAGTGGTCCACATGGTGGTGGTGGTACACATATTAGTGGTCCGCATGGTGGTAGTAGTCCGCTTGGTGGTGGTGGTCCGCATGTTATTGGTTTGCGTGATGGTCGTGGTCCGCATGGTGGTGGTCTGCATGTTGATGGTGGTCCCCATGGTGGAGGTTGTCCGTATGGTGGTGGTCCGCATGGTGGAGGTCCGCATGGTGGTGGTGGTTCGCATGGTGGTGGTGGTCTGCATGGTGGTGGTGGTCTGCATGGTGGTGGTCCGCACGGTGGTCAATATTGTGTCCCAATATTTATTGAAATGTGCACGTTCTTATGCTCAAATTGTCACGAATGCTATTTTTTCTAAAAAAAAACTGTGTTCTATTACAACGTTGTTATTTTAAAAAAAGTGCCTCTTTGAAACATAACTGAAACGTAATAGAATTTATTTGGTAAATCCATATTATTTTTGAAACGAGAAGTAGATATTTTGAAAAAAAAGTAATTCACGTTAGGCAAGTATAATTATTCGTGGTGATCTTCCTTACATATGTAGTAATTTTTGACGTCACAACTAAAGCATCCTAAGATAAGAAGATTATTTTTACATTTTGTCCCGGTTGTAAATGTTGTGATTAATTGTTTGTACTCGTACTATTTATGATTATTTTTCAGTTATCTTAAATTGAACGGAATACAAAGCTGTTGCAGGAAAGGGAATCTTTATTGAAAATGCAAAAGAAAGAAGCAGAGGAAAGATTAAGAGAATGCAAGCAAGAGATGGAACACGAGAAAGAACAATTACATATAATGAAATTTCAGATGTGTAAAGAAATTGAAGGTTTGAAGAAAGAATTGACGATAAAGAAAGCAGCATTACAGGAAATTCATTCTAAGTATGAAGATTCTTTGAAACTGCATGAAGAGACAGAAGTAAAACTGAATGGAATTATCATCCATAAAGACATACAAATCCAAAAGTTTTCAGAGGATATTAAGAAAAGAAATCTTGAAAATAAAGAAACCGAATGTCAGATTGCTGAATTAAAACGTCAGTTGAAGGAAATAAGTAACGCTTTTGAGCAAAGGGAGTCTGAATTAGTAAACATGAATAGGTGTTTGCAGTTGCAACATAAGACTATGGAGACAGATATGAAGAAACTAACTTTAGATGTCACTCATGAAAATGAATTAGCAAGAACAAATAAATTTCGTATGGAGAAAATGAATGACGAAATTGAAAGCCTTAAATTAGAATTGTTCAAAAAAGAAAGGTACAACAAAGATTTAAAAGATGATAATTATCGGATGAAAAAAGAAGAAACAAAATTGAAGTCCATTGTAAACAAACAGAGGGATGAAATAAAAAATCTTAAAGGAGAAATTGAGGAAAAAGATATTGAAGTTACACATGTTGACCAAAGTAAGGAACTTGAACTGTTTAAAAAAGAATTAAATAAATTAAAAGAAGAAGAGCTTGACCTGCGTGAAATGAACCAAGTTCTACGGAATAGAAATGCTGAAATTGAAAATGAAGTTACTGTATTGACAAATCAGCTGGATGAAATTTCAAAAACGTCAAATCAGACTGAAAATGAATTAAGAAATATCAATCATTCTATGAAACAGCAAGTTAAAAATGCAGAAATGAAATTAGAACAACAACAGCTAGAAATCTCACAGGAAAAAGAATTGACACAAAAACATCAAACACGCATCGAACAATTGACCAAGGAAAAAGAATGTTTAAATCTAGCAATAAAGGAGAAACATACCACATTTCAAAAATATCATGAACGGTTTAAAATTGCAAATCAACGAAAGGAAGAAGCAGTTTTAGAACTGAATATAATCATCAACAAGCAAAACAAAGAAATTCAACATCTTCAAGAAGAAATTGAAAAGAGGGATATGAAACTAGCTAGCGTTGATAAAGTTAATAAACGTATCAATCAGTTGCAACAAGCTGTAAATGAGTCCCATGAAAAAGAGTCTGATTTAAGTAAAACTCTCAATGCCCTACAAAGAGGTTATCAAGAAAAAGAAGATCTGGTAAGTAACTTAAACAGTCAGATAAATGAAATGTCAGAAGCATTTAACAAAAGAGAAACAGATTTGAAAATTATCAATCGTTCTTTGCAAACACAACTAAACACTACAAAAGGAGAACTTGAACAGCTACACAAAGATGTATCACACGACAAAGCATTAGTTAGCACAAATCAAAAGCATATGGTAGAAATGGGTAAAGAAATTGAAAAATTAAAACAAGATTTGAAGCACAAAGAAATAACTTTGCAAGAACATAAGGTTCAATATCAAACTTGTATTAAAATAAAGAAAGAGGAAGAATTGAAACTGAAAGCAATTATCGAGGAACAAAAGTGCATAATTCAATATTTTAAAGACGACAATAAGAAAAAATATATGGAAGTTAAAAGTATAGAAGAAATAAAGAAACAAAAGGATCAGGTTCAAGAAGCATTAGATGCTCTTCGAGTTAAAGAAGCTACGCTAAGTAAACGTAGCCGAGTTCTTGAAATCAAAAATAAAGAGAAAGACGGAGAAGTCACTGAATTAAAGAAACAGCTTGATGACCTGAGGAAAACATTGAATCAAAAGGACAATGAATTAAGAAATAGCAATATGTCTTTGAAACAGCAATTAAACATTAAAGAAAACGAATTGAGGCGAAAAGAGGTAGAACATTCAAATGTAAAAGCGTTGATAAGCACGAAAGACAAGCATGAGATAACAATGGCTGGGGAAATTGAACGCTTAAAGGTAGAAGTGAAGCTTAAAGAAACATTGTTGCAAGAATGTAATGTAAAGTTAAAAGATGCTGTGAAAGTTAAAGAAGGAACAGAATCAAACCTGAAAGAAATCATAATTAAACAAAATGAAGATATTAATAATTTAAAAGCCAAAATAAAAATGCAAACTGATCAAAATGTCACCATTGATGAAGTAGAAAGCCGTAGCAAACAAATTCAACAAGAATTAAATGAGTCACACAAGAAAGAGGCTGAATTAGGTAGAACAATCGATATTCTACAAAGAAGAGACAAAGAAAACGAAGGTCAGATAAGGGAACTGAAAGATCAGATGAACGAATTGTCGAATACGTCTAAACGAAAGGAAAATCAATTACAAAGTATGAATTCCTCTTTGCAAACACAACTCAAAAATACAGAATCAAAATTGAAGGAGCTGCACCTAGAGTATGATATCCAGTGTAAAGATGCTCTTAAAACTAAACAAGAAACTGAATGGAAACTGACAGAAATCATCAACAAACAAAACAATGAAATTCAACATCTTCAAAAACAAATTGAGAAAAAAGATATAGAAGCAAATGATATTGCTGCGCATATGAAGATGTCTGAAATGGATACAAGGATTAATGATTTAACGAATAAATTGAAAACAAAGAAAGACGAACTTCAAAAAGGAGAAGAAAACTTTAGCGGCATAATCGATTCACAAAAAGAGCAAATTCGGCATCTTGAGAGGGAAGTTCAGAAGCAAGAAAGAAAGATGGAGTCTGTGGAGAAAGTAAAAAATAATGAGCTGGATCAAATGAAAAACAATGTTGATGAATTGGAAAATCAAATGAAACATATGCTATCAAAATTTCATGACACAGACGCCGAATTAGATGAAACAAAATCAAGGTGATTAATTATATAAATTCATTACTTTAATCTTTTAAAGTATACCTGAAATACCTTTTGTCACAAAATAGCAAACTAATAATAATAATAATAATAATAATAATCAGGATAAAATATAAAAATCGGGCAAAATGGAAAAATGAATCATTACTAAAATGTTCAATTGTTTAAATATGTTTATAAATACATTTTGCTTTTAATTTATTTTTAAGGCTTAGTTGCTTCATGGAAGACAAACGGAGTGACAGCAACCCAAAAATAACCGATTTAAGTGACAGAAATCGTCCTACAAAAATAGCAGAGAAATGTGTTGAGATGTACGAACATGAATGGACGGATGCCTTTGATGTTTTAAAAAGGCTTTTCCGAACAGATGAGACTGCAATTGAAACTTTCTTGCTTATTTTACAGGTGTTATTATTGTTTTCTTGGACCTACAAGGTGCCTTTCTGAAATGTGTTTCATAATTAAACTTTGTCAAACAAATACTGCTTACAATGCTTTCGAAATAAACTATTTGTTAATGATATAAACGAACTTATTTCTAATTGCAAGGACGTTTTAATTGTTCGTAATAGAGAAAAGATGAACATTTTGCACATATTGGTTTGCAGTTGATACTTGTAACTATATTTTAAGTGTTTAAAGATAAAAATTTATCATTTTGCATCACCCTCCAGCGATATTTTAACCTAACTGAGTAAATCAATATCAAAATACCTTTAAATACCATTAATTATTATATCGAATTTTACTGTGGCAATACATTTAATAAATTAATTTCAAAACCGGTACTTAAGTGCACCATTCATGCAAAAAGAATCGTTGAATATTTTTCTACTTTACAGAACACCATGCATTTCTGTAAGACAATGGCTCGGCGTCAGATTGAAATTATAGAGCGTGACATGTACTTCGCAGATGAAAATGTAAGTTTATTAACAGCCATTTTTATTTGTAAATTCAGTTTTGAATTAAAGTTTACTATCATGATGTATGTATTTTTTGTTCTGATAGATGAAGCCTAAATACACATTTAACAAATATTGGAAAATATATAATGAAATTAAAGCATTAACAATTGAATGCACGCAGTTTTTATCGATTTGTCTTAGGCCAAATAGAAACAGTTTTAACACTACGAGGGCTGATTGTTAAATTCGCAAATTGTAAACTAACAAATAAATTACACCACGAGATACTTTAACTCTTGACTGCCAAAATATTTTCTGAAATTAAATAAATACTAGAACCGGCTATAGCTCTACGCGTATTTTTTAAAATTTTTAATAACAAAATAGTAAAAGTTATATTTTTATATTTTTACATTTGAATAATATTCCGCATTTACGGTTGATGCCTCTCAAACCTTGTGTTGTAGCAGGAGCCCGTGTCTATCAATTAAGTATATATACATTTCCTTTTTGGCACTTCGCTGAACTCGAGCCATTTTGGATGGAGGTGTGTCAGGTGCCTTCTAAATAGAAGAATGGTGATTGGATTCGGGATAGTAATAGTACAGCTATGTCTCTTCCGTGGACACGATCCTGCCTTAAAAATCTTCACGATGTGCCTTGTAACGTTTGAGAACTTCAGGAAAACACTGCACTTGCTTCTATCTGTTGACTTCTGCTGGGTACCCAACGAGCGGAAACTTTCGACATGTGAGCTCTTCTCTAAGAATGCGTCGCACGGCATAATAAAAGATAGATAGTTGTTCAGCTATGCCCCGCAACGTAACGCGCCTGTCAACGTCCAGCAGTTCTTCCACTAAGGCTGTGTTTCCAACAGTAACTGTAGACGTCGGCAGACCAGTTGTTTCGTCATCATACACGGATGTTCTTCCTTCTCTAAACCGCTCATTCCATTATTATCCCCCGCCCAAAAGGCGGCGGGGATATAGAAATAGTCTCCGTCCGTCTGTCTTTCCGTCCGTCCGTACTCACAGGAGAGTAATTATGTGGCTAGAGGGACAATAGGTAACTGTTCTTTCTCTTTGATGTCATTCATTCCGTAATGCTTTTATGTGGCTATTTTCTTTTGCGTGGCTAAAAAGAACAATAGAGAGAACAATAGAGTAGCCACATAATTACTGTCCTGTGAGAACGGACGTCTCAAAAGTATTTGAGGTATCAACTTCATAGGTGGATAGAACTCATTATCGAGGAGTGCAGTGCTTAAGAATGATAACTCTACCCTGCATAATTTTTGAGTAATTGCCCTTTGTTATTTTTCAAAATTAATTGTCTAGAGCATAACTCAAAAGGCCTTTGAGATATCAACATGAAACTTCATAGCATAGATCTCACTTATGAGGTGTTCATAATTTTTGAGTTATTGCCCTTTGTTATTTTACATACTAAAGTTTTCACCTGAGTGGAGCATAACTCAAAAAATGTTTGAGATGTCAACATGAAATGTCATAGGTGGATATATCTTATTAAGGAGGAATGCTGTGCGCAACAATGAAAACTCTTTGCTATATAATTTTTGAGTTATTGCCCTTTGTTCATTTTCATACTACTTTGTCCGGAGCCTATCTAAAAAGTATTTGAGGTATCATCTTGAAACTTCATAGGTTGATGGATCTCATTGAGGAGGAGTGCAATGCACAAGAATGATAACTCTTCTCTGCATAATTTTGAGTTATTGCCCTTTGTTATTTTTCAAAATTAATTTTTGTCCAGAACAAATAAAAAAGCTTTTGAGATATCAACATGAAACTCTATAGATGCATAGAGTTTACTCAGAAGGTGTGAAGTGTACAAGAATAATAAGTCTACCTTTTATAATTTTTGAGTTATTTCCCTTTGTTATTTCTCATATTTAATTTTTCACCTGAGTGGAGCATAACTCAAAAGTGTTTGAGATTTCAATATGAAATGTCATAGGTGGTTGAATCTTACTTAGGAGGAATGCTGTGCACAAAAATGATAACTCTTCCCTATATAATTTTTGAGTTATTGCCTTTTGTTCTTTTTCATACTATTTTGTCTTGAGCATCTCTCAAAAAGTATTTGCGGTATCAACTTGAACCTTCATAGGTGGATAGATCTCATTTAAAAAGAGTACAGTGCACAAGAATGATAACTCTACCCTGCGTAATTTTTGTGTTATTGCCCTTTGTTATTTTTCAAAATTTATTTTTTCTAGAGAATAACCTAAAAGGCCTTTGAGATATCAACATGAAATTTCATAGGTCCGTAGATCTCACTTAGGAGGTGTGCAGTGCACAAGAATGATAACTCTACCTTTCATAATCATACTTAATTTTTCACCTGAGTTGAGCATAACTCAAAAATATTTGAGATGTAAACATGAAATGTCATAGGTGGATAAATCTTATTGAGGAGGAATGCTGTGCGTAAGAATGATAGCTCTTCTCTATATAATTTTTAAGTTATTGCCCTTTGTTCTTTTTCATACTATTTTGTCCGGAGCTTATCTCAAAAAGTATTTGAGGTATCGACTTGAACCTTCATAGGTGGATAGATTTTACTGAGGTGGGGTGCATCACACAAGAATGATAACCTACCCTGCATTATTTTTCAGTTATTGCCCTTTGTTATTTGAGCCATCAGTACTCACATAGGTTTCAAATCTGTAATCACTTCAGCCATCAGTTTTCATTACCAAAAGACCTCTTAAAATTGAATTATTCTGCTCTACTACATATACATTCTTCCAATGAACAAACACATTCGGCGGGGGATGGCGATGTTGACATGGCTCTTGTACACAAATGTATTTCCACCAAAAGGCAATGTTTCAGAATCGTTTTAAGAGTTTCGCTCGGTAAAAGTTTCAGTCCCACACAAAACTTGACGTCAGCGTGTAATTCAATGTCGTCTGCTGACGTAATTCGCTGTTTGGTAGACATCGAGATTAACGCTGCTGCGAAACAACCGTTCAACACATTGTATTTAAATTTACAGGAAAATACGTCAAGACGTCAAACGAAAGTTACACGCGTAAGCGCAAATAGTGCCTTATTTTTTTCCCGCAGTGACATTTATACTTTATCATGTATACTTTAAAATACAGCGTGCTTCAAGTAGCATGACATCGGTTGCTATGGATACGTTGTATTCGTAGGACACTTTTGATATATATTCGGCAATATGGAAATGTAATTGTAAACATTTTCGTTTACCTCTATTCGAGTTTTCATGCAATTCAATAAAGTAATCTGATAATTCCGCGAATTTATCTATCAGCCCAATACGTTATAACCTGTCTTTCTTTCTCATGATGCTCATATTTATTGCGCTTTATTATGAATTTTAAAGTTACTTAAAAGTACTGACTTCAGATTTTTTTGTCACGTCAATATGAGTACTAGTATATTAAAAAACGCGTTTTTTGTCTTAATGTCAGTATCATTGGCACTTTTTAGGAACGAATTGCAGCATCATCATCATCATACATTCAAAAAATAATTAAAGACAGGCGAAAAGCTTCGGCAACGGATGCTGTGAGAAATCTTAAAAAGGTAAATTAAATAGAATTGTTTGGATTATTTGATTTGCACCGATATTTAGGAATAAGTATAACTTTGAGGTCAACATCTGTCGGGATGGTCTGTTATAGGAATTAATTTACAAAGTATTGTAATATTTTCGTATTATTCATATTTCTTGTTAATCTAAGTTTATTTAAGTATTTTCAAATAGTTTCAGACTGACTCTTTCAATCATCAGTGTTAGTTTCGTTTTGTATTTCCCTTTTAAAGTCAATACATGAATGACATAAAATTTTATTGATTTGTTGTCTTTTTTACCATTTTCGTTCATTGTAGATATATATTGCACAGCTGAAACAATCGAAAGATGAAATAATGAGAGCTGCACTAGACGTTGAACCGTATACATTAGAATGTATCGAAATCTGCTGGTTAATGCTGGTCAGTATATTTCAATATTTTTTTTATTTTACTCATTGAAAGTTGCACTTATGAGATCATCAACAATTTTTTTACCTCGTCATCAGTACATGTGTATACTTTACAGATACAAGACCCGCCAGTTGTTTTCGCTCCTTTGCCAATAAAAGACTCGTGTTTCAACTCTGAATTTTACAAACCGTACACAAAAAGCGGAACTCATGTCGACTTCGCTGTATGGCCTGCCTTATTACTGCATGACGGAGGTCCAATCCTAGCAAAAGGAGTGGCCCAAGGGTACGAAAATAAATAAGAAATGACGGAATATAGGAATGGGCTGCAAAATATTAAAACTTTTGTATATATATGTAATATAAGAATGATTATTTATATTAGATTCATTTGGCACATGACCTTTTGTTACGGATATATCCGCAAAGCAAAAAAAAAATGTTTAACCTACATTTACTCTATTTAATTTTGTTATTAAAATTTGGACGTCCTCCATTTGAGCATTGAATTTCTAAAATATTTATCTTCATCTATCAATTTGACATTTTTCTTTTGTTTTCTAATATAGAGTAGTTTACTCTATTGATATGTTAATAGGCTTTTATTTGTAAGACATAGTTGAGGTTGTGTAATTGGAATGATAAACATATTTACTTAATGTGTATGCTGAGAATAGATATTCATTTCGTCAACAAATATTGTAAACAAATTAACCATAGTGGTTATAAATAAATAAAGTAAACAGTAATAACAATAGAAGCAAAATATATTAAACAGTTATGATACTTAATGTTATATCATTGTAAATTGTATTTGTCTATGAAGAAATGTTTTGAATTGATTTCATGTGAAGGTATAATTATTGTGTATCTGTTCCGGTATGCCTTATGAAATATTCATCTCCATTTTTTAAAGTGACATTACTAACATCTTTTCCTTATCTTATACATCCGAATTAACTATAAATTTAAAAAAAAGATTTAATAATGGGGATTGACCAACTACTGAGAATGTCGATTGATGATGATGCAATTAAAATAACATCTGCTTACATAATAAAAAGACTGCGCTACTCTTTTTTATCAAATTATCATTATCGATAACAATGTTATTTTAGCAATAACCCATGAGATGTGAGATGACAAATGACTTCGACACGTCAAATATTGCATTATAAATATTATGTTTTATTATATGATCTATATATAGCTTCAATCTCATTGGTCTAAACAGAAGTCAACTAATCGTGCGTGCTTATTAAAACGATTGTATCGTTTTGTTCTTTATGGCATACTTTTCGATTAAACTATCATTATTTTACTATTGTAGTTAAAGTTTACACCGCAATGATGTAAACTTGAATTACTTTTGTATGCGCAGCGTTCGCGTAGTTAATGCACGCCTGACAATTGTGTCTTTTTTCCAGCGCTTCAACTAAACAGGCAGAAGTTGTACATGTACAAGGTTGTACTTTCTGTGATATTTTTAATTCTTATTGGCTATTCATATAATAAAACAATTATTGACTAGTGGACATGTGAAAATGATATGATATTCACCGGCAGAAAGGCATATTGACCTCAGCTATCGCCTCGGTCATCTAACGGTGAATATCACATCATATTTAATGGCACACGAGTCAATAATTGTATAATGATATGTGTCCGCGATTATGGAAACACATATTTCGTTGATTTCAATGAAAGTACACTTAATATTATTATATGATCTGATGTGTCGAGTTAGATAATATTGGGGGTTAAATTGGTAAACAATATCACAGTTATACTTTAACATACGTACTTAAGTTTCCAGAACAAGAGTAAGGCCTTTCTTGGAGTTGTTTCATATTGATTTTCTGTTTTTAAAGACGGTGCATTTAACAGAATGTATAAAAATGGATAGTATTATCACTGTACATAAATTTGTACCTAGTTTTGTATTCTGATTTAGTGAATGTTTTACTGACATATCCTTTTTATATATACTTTTTAACTATCATATTTTTTGTAAATCTAAGGAGATGTACGTCGATCGTTTTGTTACCAATACCTTTAGAAGGACTTGACGACAATTTTATCGTTTGTTAATTGTTTGATGTCTGTTGTTGTATTGGAAAAAACACTCATTTGTTTTCTTTTCTCCTGGTAATAAATACATACAGAGCAAAAGAGATGAAGCGTCATTCAAGAAATTTTAGAAAAAAAATAATAGTCCATCAATAATGTATATAATTTATTATAATGTATGGTTTAAGTAAAAGGAAACACATCTGTAAATATAAATATACAATATACATAAATGTGGTTTACTTTTTTGGTATCAATAGCATATATACATGTATACACTTTGTTGTTTAATGAATACATTAAAGAGCTATTTTCAATGTAGAATCAACACTTTTCTATACACGCTATAGATGTATAAATGTATAAACGCTTACCATCCCTTTTGTGTAAGAGAGATCGTCTATAAGTTGAAATTCATTTCTAATTGTTAGTACTAAACAAAATCAGTTCTACTCTCTATACCTGATTCAAGTTCTTATTTTACATAACAACGCATTATTTATTATTTCCACGTTTGTTATCACATAAACATGATCAAATTTGCGTGTTTATAATGAAAAGGGGAGCTAGTACACAATGAGTAGCTAGTACTTCATAGATACACTATAACCACAGCATTCTCTGAATCTTTGAAAATAAAAATAATCATCCATATCAAATGATGTGTTCGTTATATATATGCAAACATATGACCTTTGATGATTTTGATTGATCTTTTTACGAAAAAATAAAGCCCTACTGGTTTTGAAACAGTCGATAGTTTGATGCTTTTTGGGCATTCCTTTCTTGCAAAAAAAAGCCACAACTATCCCATCATAAAGGTATATAGAAGACAGACAACCGTAATATTGATACAGAAAAATACGAAGAAGCTTTACGGGCGAAACTTGAAAATGTGAGTTCTCAAGCGAAAATCTTTGACAAAATTTAAAATACTTTCGAGGTTCCCATAACTGATAATGGAAAGAATACGTCAGAATAAAGATTTCAGTCACGGCTGTTGTAGAACATATAATTACTCCGATAAACAGTGATGGAAATATGCTAGCCAATCATTTTAGATTATGGGTAAGAGGCTTCTTTAGTATTTAAGCATATCAAAATACCAAACTCGCAATTTAACATAAAAACGTCGGGTCACTGTTAATTATACGTTATTACATCATCACATTGTAAAACATAGAATGTTTGTTGTAAACAATTAATATGTACATCTGTACGAAAAACCGAAAGGGTCATTTCAACTTCATGAATTCTCGATTTCATCTGCATGAATCACAATTTTAACTTCCTGAATTCCCGATTTCAACTTCCTGAATTCACGATTTCAACTTCACGAATTCACGATTTCAACTTCATGAATTCACGATTTCAACTTTATGAATTCAACTTCGCGAATTCACTATTTCAACTTCAAAAATTCACGATATAAGCTTTATGATTCACGATTTGAACTTTTCAACTTATGAATTAACGATTTTAACTTCACGACTTCACGAATACATGGAGCTGAAATCGTGAATTCGTGAAGTTGAAATCGGGAATTCATGAAGATAAAATCCGGAGTTCTTGAAGTTGAAATGTCCCCACCGGTCTTTCGTAAAAATCTTTCCGTTTTCATTTCTTCTTTTTTCATTTCCGGTAAAATTTAAAAAAAATCTGGAATGTCGCTCATTAAGTTAGTCATATAAGACAAGTACAGACAATCAAATACAATTAAAGGAAAATAATTGAAGTAGACATATTAAATGATTAGAAACATTTATTAATGTTTTGCTTTCTTACAAAGAACACATTCCTTACATCTGTTTCGTTTACTTATCACCTCTATCCTAATAAGTTTTATCATATTAATAGTATAATGGTAAACATGACAAACTGAAACTTTTACACCCATCGGCACAGCTCCTGAAATACTGCACTCATTAAAAGCACATACACACATGATTCTGTGTTATAATTATTAAATGGGTACTGCTTAGTATAAAGCTATATATAATAATGAAATATTTTTAAGAAATGTATACACTTTTATGTTTAAAATCTGTTTTCAAAATTCAAAATATTTTCAATTTATAAACTACAGACTAAAGATATAAACTTATTATAGATATTCACTTAAGTTACTATGATGAAAGTATTCCGGTCTTTTAGCTTGCACGTGCTGAAATGGTCGATGCAACAATGGAGAATGTTCGCGGAATATATAATATTAATGAATAAAGTCAGGATTCAAATATCAAATATTGAATATGATTGGTTTAAATGTTGTTTTATGATTCGTATTAAACACTTAATGCCGCAGTACCTACAGTTATATTGTTTTATAGTATTCTGATATGAAAAGTAAAGAGAAAAATAATCGTGACCACATTTTGAAAAAAAAAATATTGCAAAATGTGTTTGAAAGATGTGGGAAAATAGATATTAACAAAATGAGTACACCAAATATACATATGATAAATAAATCAATCAGCTGTTAATATTTACTTCCTAAACAAAAGAGGCATCCTCCAAAACGAGAAGGATATTGCGCTAAATCATCTAAATCATAATTTAGTAGTTTAAGACAACATTAAAATCATATTCGGAAGGAGAATTACCTGGCTACAAATTCCGCTTAATATATAGATATCCTGATTATGCATGATGAACTACTTTTCTGATTAATGTACAAAATGTAGATATGTCGGAGACATCACAAATTGTCTCTATCTGAATGTGCAATAATTTATGAAGCCGATTACAATTTCTTCCCACAGCCTTGCGCTATGCCCTTTGCTAAAATTGGGCCATTTTCGTGTAAAACAAGGGGAGGCCACACCACATATTCTACATGTGTCCCACTGATTGTATACGGCTTATACAACTCCGTTTCAAAACTTGATCCGTTTGTTAGCAATGCTGCAAAAGCGACAGGAGGGTCTTGTACCTATGAATAAACAAATTAATTCACTAAATATATGTTATTTATTATTTGAATAGTACACTCTTTAGGTTTATGACCATTTCATGAGACCTTTATCATTTTTTTAAACAAATAATTAAAATAATGTGTCTATGCAAAAGTATTATATGACAACGAAGGCAATTTTAAGCCAAAGCTGATTGAGGATGCATTTTATAATATACATAATATCAAATACGTCAACTTTATCTATGTGTATCACAATTTTTAATACAAACCGCCATAAACCAGCAAACTTCAAGACATTCTGATGTAATTGCTTCGACATCTAATGCAGTTTTTAACGTTTCGTTAGCTGATTGCGTAAGGTACAGCTGGTGTATCTAAAAGTAAGAACAATGCAACTAAAACACTTTTTACGCTGAATGTCACTTCAGTCGAATAGTAGATTTATGTGCGTTTTAATCCCGTACAAACTGATTTTGTATGGTGTAAAAATGGTTAAATAGTTAAGCAGTTGCTTGCCGGTGAAAAAGTGTTGCTTGATGTTATTTAATTTAAAGATCAATTAAATAAACTAAAACAATCGGTGGCCAAACTAACGTCAAACTAATGAGCACTACCGTTCGTTCGTCCGTCTTTCTGTTGGCTACAACGATGTCCATCAAATAACTGGATCACAATTTGGTATGTTATCATAATACATAATAACTTGAGAATAAAAAAGAATAATTGGCATAGTAATACTTTCCAAGCCCACCAGATGACAGTCCGGTTTTAAAATTACCTGAGTCACAGTCAAGCAGTGTGAAAAGTCCATATCCGCTCATTAAATTGTTGTAGTATTAGTATGTGCCTTTTGTATATAATTGTATAGATACAAAGATATCTTCGAATTATCTTTACTTTTTAGCCTATTAAAGGGTATAAATCTATATCTTATGATGTATTTTTATAAAATTTATCAACAGTAAAATCATATTAGTTCCATTATTATATGTTTGATTCCCGAAAATGTAATAACATAAAATGTCTCTGTTCTTTAACACACGAGAAAATGTATGTAAACAGAATGAAATATTCCGGAACAAAATATTATTTTGCTATTTTAAGTAGAGTTTTATCCTATTAGCAATGACTTTGTGCATGCGCCACTCGCTTTAAATTACAAGCATTTTGGAAGTATTCATTTTTTTTAAAAATTCAAACAATTTGTTTTTGCATCAGATATATAGTTTTATAAACTTTAATCTTAACACTCTGTATATTTTTACAAAACACAAATGAACTGTTGTACGTATGCTTTACATTAGTATCGACTGACTCAGATGATAGTAAAGTGAATGCTGATTGTTAAACAAAATACCTTTTTAAGGTTTACCATGGCTGTAGTTGCTGCAGCCTTTCTGCAATCTTTTACTAGTTTCATAAAGTCAGTTGAATTGTCTCCCTTTATCTGTTGAAAATGATATACATTATTTACTGAAAGGTATTATACTAGCATAATAGTAAAATGCTATTTTCATCATATTTATATGCACAGTGATTTATGTTTTGACATTAAACTTATATAACAGTAAGGAATATTTTATTGTTTTTTTTTGAATACTTGAAATCGAATACGTACATTTGTATCTGTAAACTGTAAGTGTTGCGTCAACAACTTCATTTGCTCGGTTGCCTTTTCTTTGCAGAATCTCATTACATCCTACAAAAAGAAAATAGTAGCTCATTTTGTCGAATTTTAGTTTGTTCTAATATGCTATGTACAATATACATGAAGATCTTGTTTGAAATTAAAAACAAAAAGCAAAAGGTTGTCCACATGTAAATAATGCATTTAAGAAAAATTGTCTTTTTATTTCCAAAATTTTTATTACCAGCAATATGTTGAGAAGAATGTTTATGATCTTTTCTTCTGATGGAAAGATTTTATCAAGGACATCAAAAGCATCTGTCCACTGATTGTCATACAGTTCAGCGTACTTTTCCGCAAGTTTTGTTGGGCGGTGTCTATCACTCAAATCCGTTACATTTGGATTGCTGTCGGTCAGTTTAAGTCCCATGGACTTACTCAGTCTGAAGACAAATAGATATGGGTACAAGTACAAGTGTACAAGAAATAATCTTGGTCGTAAGTATAATATATGTTACGATTAATCAAAATATCAATAATTAAAAAAATGACAGTTTGAATATATTCTCAAACGATTATTTATCACATTATACATAACACATGAATTTGATAATACTTTTATAAAAATGATGATGGGGTTTTATTTAGTATAAATGAATTAGATAGGGTGGTATCGAATGCTTGTAAACGGCAACAACAGCAGCATCAGCAACAACACAGAAACCTCGCAGCATATCAGCAGAAAAGAGACACACTGTTTATTACTTATTGCAAAATTCTAAGTCGTTTCAATTTTGGAATCCTATATAACGAATATATAGTGGCTGTCGTAATTTCAACACTAGTCATATTGATAAAAGAAGGGTAAAAGTCATCGAAACTTACAACTGTTGTAAAATTATGACGACAATGTACAAGTTTACAAATTGATCTTGCACATTCAAGCTTATTACGCCTTTAAACGTTAAATTAAATATGAAATTTGTGAAATATATGTAAAGGTTATTTCGTCGAGATAATAAACTCAAGATAATTTAAAAACGAATGTATTAAAAAAAACGAGATGTTCTAATGATTTAAATATTTAATTGCTTATTCGTAACTACGTAACTTCCTGCTATGAATACGACATTAACGAACCACGTACATGTACGACTACCTTTTAATATAAATGATATGCTATAATTATTATACAATATGACAAAAAAGGATCTTGCATTTATGTCCGATCCTAAATCATTTCATTATTGTAGTTCATAGTAATGAACACAATGCAATGGAATTGCAGTACCCACCAGTCTTTTATAGACTTTACCTTGTTTTTGTATCTTCAAGTTCAGCTTCTGTGGCATGTAGCTCTTCAATAGTTTGATGAAGTTGATCTCTTAGCTGAGCCTCCCTCTCATTTTCAAATGATTTTTCTTTAATCCTTTCTTCTGCTGCAACCCGCAATTTGGTTTCTAAGTCTGAAATTCGTTTATCCCGATGCTTGATTTCATTCCGGAAATGTTGATGTTCCTCTCTTAGATTGTTATTCTCTATATTTATGTCTTTTGCTTTCGTTTCTAGAATTCTATTTTTTCCATTAAGCTGTTCTGTCTTCAGCTCTGAATCTTTAAACAAATCTTTGAGATGACAAATTTGCTGATTTTGCTGTTCTAGCTCTAATTCATACTTCGAAAGGTTATCTCTTAACGATTCCTCCTCTTTACTTTGCTTATAAGCTTTTAATTATTGAAGGGCAATGTGCAGTTTATCATTTATCTCGGACATTTCTAATTCCTTTGTCTGAATTTCTTTCTTTTCATGTTTGTCGACTTCTTGTGCTTTCATTTCATTATCGTGTAGAAGTTGTGTTTGGTGTGTAAGTTTCTGTTCAAGGCTTTTCACATTTGCTTCATGCAGTTCACGTTGATTGTTACACTCTTTTCGTGTTAAAACTAAATTATTTTCAAGCTTCTTTATTTTTTGTGTTTGTTTATCGATGTCAATATAAAGACTCTTGTTCTCATTCTCAAGTGATGAAATGGTTTCGTGCAATTGATTGTTTTTTACTTTTAGTGCTTTTATTTTTTCGTTTGTTTCGCTATATTTCTTTTCGGCTTTCGAAAGTTTGTTCTCTAGGTTGGCATTTTGATTAATCAGTTTCTGTAGTTCCTTGTGTTTTGCCTCTTCATTACGCATCCGATCTTTTATAATATTGCCACGATTTTCTAACTCTTTCAGGTCAATACGCCGCTTCTTTTTTAGCAATTCATTTGGTATGTCAGCATCTTCTAGCATCGGCATGCATTGTAACGCACTTTCCGCTTCTTTCACAACTAACAAATGATTGCATATTTCATCCACGTTCTTCTTTATCTGTATTAGAAATAATTATTTCAAAGTGTGTTTAAAACAATAGAAAATGCAAGAGGACAGTATAATTATCATGACAACAATGATCTAATATTTAAAAGATTAAACACAAATTTGAACTATAAAGGAAAACATAAACATAACTCACGTGATACACAATATTTGTAATGTCTGTTAAAACTTCATCAAAAAGAACATCTAGTACATGCGTATGTGCAATATCTTGTGTATGCAACTTCTCCAAGAAAGCTGTTGTCGAAATGTGCAAGCAATGGACATCATAGATAATATATTTTTGAATTCTCCCATTATCTGCCATTGTTTTTAAATGTTCTAAGGTGTCAGCCTTACCACTACTCTGTGATTACTTTGGTCCACGAAAATTATTTGGTCCACTCTATGCACTCCTGAGAGCCAAATTCATCTAAGTAAGAAAGATATTATTAAGTCATATTTCTATACTGGCCGAAGCGGATTTTGTAAATTCTACTGATAGATTCAACTCTTCTACTATTTGGTCCACTCTATGCACTCCTGAGAGCCAAATTCATCTAAGTAAGAAAAATATTATTAAGTCATATTTCTATACTGGCCGAAGCGGGTTTTGTAAATTCTACTGATAGATTCAACTCTTCTACACTGAAGCGGTTCAATAGAAAATGAATGTGCCCGATCAGACAGTCAATAAACTTTCTAAGTATCAAGACCTACGACGCGATCCTACAGCCGTTTTCTCTTGAAAGACCTGGTACAAATCACATAAACAGGAAAAAGCAAATGCATAGATTTAACTTATTATATATAATATTTAAATGTCAATTACTTTACAAAAATTTTACAATGTTTTAGTCAACAATACAGATAACTAAATTCATAACTTTTTTCTCTCAGAATACAGCATTAAATTAAATAAAGCACTTACTCGAAGAAAATATTCATAAATACTGTTAAGTCCTTAAATTGTCGTTTGGTCAAACGCAGGTAAACTAACATAGATCCAAAACTGACGTTTAACTTCCTGTTCCGAATAAAGAAATTCAATTCATATTCTTATCTGTGCGATATTAACGAATGTGATCAACTACACATTATTGATTTTACAAGGTTCAACAACTATCAAACGTTATCAAAAGATATCTGAATCAGCCTTAGATGGCTACATTTTGTTTTATTTCATGTCGCAATTTACGGAGCTGTATTGTTTGTATAGTTATATAGCGAAATAAAACATCAAGTTGATCGAAAATTCTCAAGTAGTTGATTTTTTCTGCATAGAAATGATTTATGGTATGTTGATGACACTGTCAAGTAACTTGGCATGCAACCAAAAGCAAACTTTTTTGTAAGTTAGATGAATCCAACGCGTGTTTAGCCATAGCCAAAAGAATTATCGCCCTTTAAATAACTGAGGTTAAAAACCGTTGTTATTTTCTTTTCTTTTTTACTTATTGATCAGTACAAAGGTAACAGAGTATATTAGTCATATACATATGTTATGCTATCAAATAGTATGCATTCATTCATTCGTTCATTCGTTTGTTCTTTCGTTCATTCGTTCGTTCCTTTCAACAACATAAGCAAGCATGCAGTTACAAAAGTAAAAACTTACAGGGATAATATTTATATTACTGTTTAGATTTAAGGAAATTATCAGAATATGTATTTAGTATCTTTACTATTCACATTAAATATTCGTGTTTCGTTTTATATTGATACTGCACTAGGTTTCAAAATGAATTTACTATAGTATAACAGTCAAACATATATCCGCAGAACAATTCTATTCATTGTTTGTGTCTTTGCTTTTTCTATCTAAATTACAAAACTATTGCAACAGCTGGCCAGGTAATGAACAATTACATTAATCTTTCTACCGTTTTCCTCTTTGAATGTTTCACATGAAGTCAACATAAAACATGTCTCGAACAATAATTTCATTTAATTGTTATTATCTCATGACGTTAAATTTCTTTCAACTAAGTAAAAGTTCTTGGCTGTAGAGGTATGGATTGAGTCCGTTTTGACCTACCTAAAATTTGTCAGCATGACTTTTATAAGGTGTTATTAGTAAAACAAAATTGACCACTTGCTATCAATTATCAAACCAAGTCATTAATAATGTACGATGAACATGAAGAAATAGGAAGATCATTAATTTTTTTATTGCAACTCAAAGCATTTTTTTTTGCTGTTTCATAGAGCAAAGCAACAAAGTTTTCATGTATTTTCATGTCATATAACAGTATACTAAATTATTCTTTGGGCCTTAAAAACATACTTCCAAAACACAAGCAATACGTATATTAACCAAAATTTGATTTTCCTGTTTAACATTGATAATAGAATCAATGACATAAAGGAAAATGTAAAAAAATATATATTTAGTAGTGTTCAACTTAATTGTTTTTATTGGATTAAAAAACAGAATTGTTAAAAACATAAATCACGGAACTAGGTTAACGTTGACAGTTCATTAAACAGAAATTAGAGTAAAATCACGATGATATTTCTTGAAACAAAGGCTTATGTCATATGCTTTATGTTCCGATATTTAAAAAAATCCACATTTGTATAGAGATGAATTTCCTAGAATACAAAATTCACTTATCAAATTAGGCTGCTATTGTTGTTTAAAATTGAACATTTAGCTGTTATTAAATCGTCAAAATGAGGTTGTAAGTTTGGAACTTTGACAAAACAAATGTAAGTGTTTGTCACTTTATTAAACGTTCCGTTGTTGTGCAACATAACTTTTATGTGTAAATTATAAAATTGATCACTTTGGTTGAGAGATAGTTTTGTTCAAGTGATAGTATCAAAAATCTATGGCTTTCTGACATAGCCTTGAGCTACACCTTTTGCTAAGATCGGTCCATGCTCATGTAAAAGAAGCGGTGGCCAGACGACAAAGTCTACATGTGTCCCGGAAACTGTGTATGCCTTGTACATGTCTGCATTGAAAACCGAGCCTTTATCAGAAATTGGTCCCAAGGTCACAGGTGGATCCTGTACCTATAAGAATTATGAATTGTATAAAGAATTGAATAATAAGATTAGCATGGATATCAAAGATATATACTCCAATTGCAACACAGTCTCTTTGAAAATATGAAATTAACATTAACACATTTTGACTGCACACAAAGTAAAATTTTAATATGTTTTATACTTTACACATGTTAGGAAGACACAAAATGGATACATAATGTCATCAAAACCTTAACATACCTTTTAAGAAAGGATAAACTTAACGAGAGTCATAATTGGGAATGCAGCTTCCCATATATAATTTACACTTTTTTATACAAGATTAACATAATTATTCAGTTAGAATTTCATGAATTTCAATCATTTTCAGTGATAAAAATATTTTACACAAAGACTGGAAAAATGCATCATCATATTTGTCGTCTTATAAATACTAAAGTACTGACACCCAACCCTTACTCTGCTGAACCAAAATGGATTTGCCTTTGTCACCAGTAGAGATCCGGCCAGATTGTACATCCATACAGTCTGGCCAGGCTCTTCACTGTTGGTTGACAACATCTAAATGTCCATCATTGCATCCCTAAATTAGTTATAAACAATTCCATGAATGGACACCAAACAACTCAATTACGAGAATTCAGCAGGTAAAGGGTTAAGAAGAAAATCAAATCATAAGTTATCCTGTATTTAAAATAGATTGTGCAAATTAAAAAGAAAATTAGCATGATCAATAAATTATACAGACGTATACAGTATTACTTACCGCCATGTACCAGCAAATCTCAATACATTCCCTGGTAAATTTGCCGACTTTTAACGCTGACTTTATTGTATCATTTGTAGAACCTTGACCGTTTGATATGAACATCTGAAAAGTAATAATAGAACATGAACAACTTACGGAATGACTAACACGTGCCATAAATTTGGCACATGCAACAGATAAGTCAATTCAATTGTAAAATAGTTTTATTTCCATTCATATGAAAGTATTAACGTATTTTTGTTTTGCCGTATCATCAGTAACATAAACACATAACATTTTCTATATTTAACAGGGAATAATTCTTGTTTGAAATATTTGTTACATGGTATACCTGGTGGAGATTTTCGAGAGAAATCCCTGACAGAGCCTTTCGAGCATCTTTTAATACCTTCCAAAAATCCGGCGACACATCTTCTGAAATCTGTAACGATGCATTGGGTATGTAACTTTCAAAAGAAATATTGTAACACTGGCTTTATATATTGTATTATAATCAACGGAATCGCTAACTCATGTACTAATTCGAAGAGGCTTAGAGTTCAAAGCACTAAATACTTTAATACGCTTTTAATTTTGAAAGGTTTTATTCCATCAAATGTTCTTAAAGTTAAAACGCCTGTACTTACTGGCTCATTGGCGAACGCAAGAACTTTTTTCAGGGTTTTAATCTGCTCCAGTGCTTTTGATTGACAGAAAATCATTACATTCTAAAATTATGAAAAAGGAATTAGTTGCATTTTTCAACGTTAATAACCTGCCTAAATGATTATTTACAAAACAAGCAACTTATTTGTCATTGCTTTTATCTATAGCTCAATAAACTTAAACCTTATACGAAGACGATTGAGAGAGAGAAAAAAAGAAACGATGTGACCTTTAAAATGTTGATTAATATTTCAATCACTGTTTCTTCTCCTTGGTTGAAAGCTTGCAGAACATCAAAAGCATCGGTCCAATGATTATCATACAGCTCGGCATATCTTTCCGCAAGTTTGGTTGGGCGATTTTTGTCACTGAGGTCAGCTATGTTTGGGTTATTATCTGTCAGTTTATCGCCCATTGCTTTGCTGAGTCTTTAAAAGTAAGATTTTATATAAGTCGATGTTAAGTAATTAAGAAATTCAAGCAGGAACAGATAGTCATATTGCAATCATTACATAATTTAAAAAAAGAATATTAGAATATAAACTTACTTAAAGGAAACATAAGTTGAATATGATATGGTCTGTAAGTTGAAAGACCGATATTATGGGTTTTAAGACAATGGAAAAATAATATGTTATAATAGGTATCAAATGAAAAAATAATCGATTGGTTGTTCAAAAACGTATTCTATATACTTTAAACATGTCACGATAAAAGCGAATATTTATTTGTATAAGAGAAATATACAATTTTTCAAATATTTGCATTAATGATAGAAATCACCTTGTCTTTGTGTTCTCAAGCTCTGTTTCTGTCTCCTGTAACTTTGATAAGGTTAATTCTAACTTAGTCTTAAGCTCCGTTAATTCTTTTTCAATCTTTTCCTTATCGAAATCACTTTCTTTTATGATGACCTTCGTTTTACTTCCATCACGATTGCCGATGTCCTTATCGTGTGTATTGCCTTTTGATTCGGATTGGATAGCATTGACTTTACCACGATGTGACAATTCTTCATTCATTATGTCTTCTAATTGTTTAGTAATTTTTTTTATTTGTCTTTCTTGTGCATATAATTGTTCATCTTTTTCAAACAGCAGTTTGTCACGTGTCGTGATATTCTTCTCAAGATTTTCAATGGTTTTCCTTTGTAGGTTAAAATTATCTTTCAGTTTCATCTCTATGAGGTATTTTTCAGTAAAAGCTATTGATAATTTGGCTTTTAAATCCGATATATATTCATCAGTTCTTTTTACGTACGAATCAATCATTTTCTTGTGGTTATGAATTGTTTGGTCCTTTTTCCTTCAACATTTTTACCATTTTACTTTGTTGACGTTTGCAAACTTCTGCCTTTTTTGATAAATTCATTATCTCCTGATGCTGTAGCCAAAATACTTCATCACTTGAATCTTTTAATTCCCGTATAGCTTTCGATTGTTGATTTACTTGTTCTTTCAGTTGTTCACATTTAATGTCGATTAGCCGGCAATCATGAATTACTGGCCTTTTAGGATTATGCCTGTACATATCACGATGAAGCATTAAGATCAACTAACTGCTATTTAATTTCTATAAACAGTCCTTTCGTACACAGTATTTGTATACACTTTACTCCAAACTATATTTGAACGTAAAATTATTTACTCCTTAAGTTATGTATACAAATTTAATATTGCACGTCAATTTAGACGTATTCATAAAACATCAACATGACAATCTGAAACAATGGATAGATTTAAAATAAATAAGTAATTGAAATAATTGACTAATTAAAATAGCTCATCAATAAAATAACAAGCACTAAATCCCTTTAAAGTGTAACATCTTAAATTTCAGTCGATATCTGAAGCATATGTTTACGTACAAGTATTTAGAATATCAGGTTAATGCAAATGTATTCATTTAAATCTTGTTTTATTATTGATAGGATATTGATTATGGTGTATAGAATACGCCCCCTCGTACGCACAAATACTAAATTTGTTTATGTATACGGATTGTAAAGCTGATTTTTAAATTTCTACTAGACAGTTTGCAGACAAATATGTACTTAACTAATTGGTATTTTAGTATATAACGAATAATATTATTTCAATATTAGTAGCAGAAAGATATCTTTTTAACGTTTGGAACTTGGCTTGACATTGTACTCATTTTTGTATTTATTTTCATTGGCTTAACAAATGAAATAAATGTGAAAGTATATTACGTACTAGATAGATATATATATATATATATATATATAGAAAAATCGCACGAAAAATCGGCACGCCGCAGCCGGGACTCGAACCACGGGTCTCTGGATTGCCGGTCCAGTATGCTAACCACTACACCACAGCGGCCGTTGCTTTTTCTTCGTGCTAATTGGCCTTATATAATTAAGTTATTTTTAACTTTATTGTGACGTCATCACTTTTATTACCATAGCGGCGAGCTATTTATAGCTTCTTTTACCGCAGTTGGCTGACTCAGTCACTATTAATTTTCTTATTACAAATATCTTATGGCAAACACATTTATTGTTTTATAAGACCATTCCCGCCCAAGAATAAATATATGAGAAAGAAAGAAAGACATGAGCGAAAAATAATACATAGAAAAATCGCACGAAAAATCGGCACGCCGCAGCCGGAACTCGAACCACGGGTCTCTGGATTGCCGGTCCAGTATGCTAACCACTGCACCACAGTTGCTTTTTCTTCGTGCTAATTAGCCTTATATATTTAAGTAATTTTAACTTTATTGTGACGTCATTACTTTTATTACCATAGCGGCGAGCTATTTATAGCTTCTTTTACCGCAGTTGGCTGACTCAGTCACTATTAATTTTCTTATTACAAATATCTTATGGCAAACACATTTATTGTTTTATAAGACCATTCCCGCCCAAGAATGAATATATATGAAAGAAAGAAAGTCATGAGCGTGAAATTATACATAGAAAAATCGCACGAAAAATCGGCACGCCGCAGCCGGGACTCGAACCACGGGTCTCTGGATTGCCGGTCCAGTATGCTAACCACTACACCACAGCGGCCGTTGCTTTTTCTTCGTGCTAATTGGCCTTATATAATTAAGTTATTTTTAACTTTATTGTTCGAGTCCCGGCTGCGGCGCGCCGATTTTTCGTGCGATTTTTCTATGTATAATTTCTCGCTCATGACTTTCTTTCTTTCATTTATATACATTCTTGGGCGGGAATGGTCTTATAAAATAATAAATGTGTTTGCCATAAGATATTTGTAATAAGAAAATTAATAGTGACTGAGTCAGCCAATTGCGGTAAAAGAAGCTATAAATAGCTCGCCGCTATGGTAATAAAAGTGATGACGTCACAATAAAGTTAAAAATAACTTAATTATATAAGGCCAATAAGCACGAAGAAAAAGCAACGGCCGCTGTGGTGCAGTGGTTAGCATACTGGACCGGCATTCCAGAGACCCGTGGTTCGAGTCCCGGCTGCGGCGTGCCGATTTTTCGTGCGATTTTTCTATGTATAATTTCTCGCTCATGACTTTCTTTCTTTCATTTATATACATTCTTGGGCGGGAATGGTCTTATAAAATAATAAATGTGTTTGCCATAAGATATTTGTAATAAGAAAATTAATAGTGACTGAGTCAGCCAACTGCGGTAAAAGAAGCTATAAATAGCTCGCCGCTATGGTAATAAAAGTGATGACGTCACAATAAAGTTAAAAATAACTTAAATATATAAGGCCAATTAGCACGAAGAAAAAGCAACGGCCGCTGTGGTGTAGTGGTTAGCATACTGGACCGGCAATCCAGAGACCCGTGGTTCGAGTCCCGGCTGCGGCGTGCCGATTTTTCGTGCGATTTTTCTATGTATTATTTCTCGCTCATGTCTTTCTTTCTTTCATATATATTCATTCTTGGGCGGGAATGGTCTTATAAAACAATAAATGTGTTTGCCATAAGATATTTGTAATAAGAAAATTAATAGTGACTGAGTCAGCCAATTGCGGTAAAAGAAGCTATAAATAGCTCGCCGCTATGGTAATAATTTCTCGCTCATGACTTTCTTTCTTTCATATATATATATATATATATATATATATATATATATATATATATATATATATATATATATATTTGTCTTTCACTCCCTTTTAACCGTTTTTTTAGCTGAAAGATTAATAAGTACAGCAGTAAATCTAAACAAGCGTGCGATCCCTTCCTACTTTTAAACTTTTAAACTCTTAAATTAATTCGTAGTTGAAAGTAGGTCAAACATTAGTCCATGCATGATAACGTTAATAGTATTCAGTATTATACTTTGCCAAAAACTATGAAAGAATGATACATGGATGTTTTTGGATACATTATCGAATATTATATTATAATTGTTTCTACATAAAGCATATATAAACGGGACTTAACTTAAAACGTAGCATACTAATCATGTTTAACTATATTTATGTGTTATACATTGATATCGGTTTTGTGAAGTGGAGTGCTCGTTAGACAAGGAAGTAAATTGACGTACACACATAGTAACAGTAAAACACAATGGAGAAAATATTTTATGTGGAGGGAAAAATACAACAAAAAGTGAGTGTTGCACAAGGGATTAAGATGTAAGTTTCATTTTATTCTATATTTTTAGAGATATTTTAATATATTTCTAATACAATGTTAAATTGGCGTGGCTATGTTATTGTTAAACAACATATGCATGTACATACACCATTTTCATTTTGAAACAAACATGAAATGTTGTTGTTTTTTATCAAATTTAGTATTGTTATCGAGAAAATATTTTTGTTTTATTTATTTTAAGTACGTGATTGCTGATCTTAAAGTAAGTAAGTATGTGACTGATTGTAAACTGCATATACTTGAAAACGAAAGTAGAATTTTCGTATGACCCACATTGTAATAATTATTGTCTTGTCGCTAAGCTCATTTATTTTGTCATAAAATCACTTTCTTGACAATGGTTTCGCAAACGAAAGTTTTAGACTGTTACAGTATATGAGAAACTACATAATCATGATCGTTCTATCATAAAGCATATTTGTCAGTTTTCCAAATAATCTGAGCAAAGGTCTTCCTGATAAAAATAGAGAATTAATATTAGGTGTAGAATAATGCTATACATACAATAAAAATATGCATTCAATTTGAAGAAAACACGAGAACTTTATTGAGCGTAGAAGTAATTTCCAAACGTCATTTTGTTTAATATGTGACGGCATATTATGACGTGAATATATCGCTGAAAAACGCACATCATTGCTCTATCTATTCGATAGGGGAAAATTATAAAGCGTGTTAGAATTCGTAATAATTTTCTTTGTACCATTTCCGTATCGTTTTGACAAAGAATTGCTTTACTTTTCAAAATCTTACTTTCTTTATACATTTTCAAAATATTTGTTAATGTTTTTTTATAGTAATAAATGATAGTGTAATAAATGATAACCGCCGTATGAACACATCTGCGGAAGTTTCTAAATTCAAAATTTCACCATTTTCGTGTTAAATGTTGAATTCTGCTTAAGCCGGTGCTAGGGGGCGTGGACAGTAACTTGCACTTTCCATTACCGTCCATGAACAGGCTCAATCAAACCGAGCCTGCAACATTTACAGTTTTGACGTGTTGGGCCTTCTTTAGGGATTCTGTTTTTCACTATTTGATATCATCAACCTGTGAATTGCTTTCTGAATATATGGTCAGTGCATACGATAACTTTTAGCGCGGATTGTGAGATGTACGCAGTAAGATGTACTTGAATTTAAAATTGTTTATTAAAAAAGTTATACCGAGAGTTAAACTGAATATGGTAAACTATGTTGTTTTTATGGGGTTTTTTATACACGACCTACGTATTAATAGATTGAAACAGCCAAGATTATCATTATCTATATTTCCAACATTGTTGGAACCATGACTTTTAGCTTTTTTGTTTCGATATGTTGTGGACTTCTTTTTGCAAAATATCCTTATCTAAATATCATTTGTAGGCATAAATATCTAACATTCAATGTTTTTAGATTCAATAAAATTAAAATTGGTATAAAACGATACAAAATGAGAGAAAACTGTTCTTGAGTTGCTCCGCATCGGTGTGTACTTGTTTGAAATAAATCGACCATCTCTGCCAAAATTGAGAAGATAAAAACAATTATCAACAGAAAGTGTCGTACCAAATATCCTATTCATTCATATTAGTCAAACATCAAACTTACTATGCTGTCACAGTTGAAGAGTGGTGATTGTTTTAAGCTAGACTAAGTATAACTTTCCAAAATATAAGCTTTCAATTTTATTTCAGAAAACTGTTAAATTTCACATGCAGAACAGAAATCGGATCAAATACTTAAAAATGAGAATTCTTATTCTATATCTGGCGGGCATGGTAATCAATTTTTACGAATAAATGTACTTAGAAAATGTAATACATTTGACAATCAGTCTAGCAAAATAAGGCATAAAAATCTTAAAAGTTGTTTTATCTCAAAGGTATCTTGTTTGTTTTGAAAAGATAAAACATTTAGAAAACACTTTATGTTGTTAATTTCGTTGAGTTTAAGAGCAGTCCTGATTAAAAACATCATCGGTATATAGTTTTCTCATAGCGTAAGATCGTGTTATTGAATTAACAGTTAATGTAAAAATTTCTATAAGTAACATATCATAGAACATAATAAGTAGACACCTTATTGAGTAAGAAACTATTAATTATCGTATATCAACAGATAAGGCAGTGAGTTACAGGTAATATTGTCTAAAAACATTTATACGGTCAAAAAAAGACACAAAGTGTTAACATACATTGAGTGCTACAGATAAGAATGTGTAAGTCGTTGACCCCTTCTATTGTAAATAAGATTACTAACAGTCCCTTAGTTTAACAATTACATCGATATCACCTTTGTCGGCATATTAATTCATTGACGATTATTAAGCATTTGATAATCGGGTCACGATCTTCATTTTGCAGTTGGTCATATGAATATGCACGGCCAACCCTTAACAAAAATGATGAAAAACCTTGGAATTACCCTAAAACTAGTTTTTCCATGTTAACACGTGCCCTAACACCTACTTGTGGTGAAAAATTGTTGTTTTTGTTTGACATTCTTTCTTTTTTTCTTTTTTTAAATTAATTGTAATCAAATAATCTATTAAATTAAATATATAATCATTTCAGACGCCCTGGAACTTGTCATTAAGTATTTTTTGGGCTTCAGAGAAAAAATACAAAATGGAAAGTAAAGATATTGGCTTCAAGATGATCGATGCGTCAGTCGTAGCTAATCTAATTGGATATATAGAAAAACATAAGAATCCGTCTTATTCTCGTTTAAGAGACATGTCAAAGGAAATAAGAAGTGAAATTCAGAACCAAAAAAGACAAGTAAGATTTGTTTGAAATTACTACTAATGTTTAATCTTTATTACTTGTTGAAATGTTAAAGTTTTATATGTTTTTGTTTATTGTTATTTTTTTGTACTTGCAATATATTTCAAAAACTACAAAATATTACCATATATGATTAACTTAATTATAATACTACTGCTTCATAATATAGTATCATATATTACACTTGCAATAGTACGGTTAACTTCCAACACATAACTCTTAATAATTTATTGCCAATAGTCATGATTTTCATATCTGTGTGCATGCTTTACTTAATACGTATCTAAATCATCAGGACAAAAGCCTTGAAAAAACAGTCTTCAACGTAACAAGCGATATCAACAGTTACAGGTTACAGCTTCGTGATGTTTTAAAAACTTTGGAAAATGCAAAGAAAGAAATAAACGACGCCAGGCTAGGAATGACGTATGAAAAAACATGGGATGATATTATTGCAGAAAATAAGGCGCTAAAGAATAAAGCTGAAAAACTTGGAATAAATAACACTGTTCTTAAATTTGAAATCGAAAAGCTTTCCAATGCTAAAGAAAAGGGAATTCAAACTCTTACAAAAGAGCAAATGCAATGTAAAAATTACAATACCGAGTTAGAGATGAAATTACAAACATGTCAAAATCAAGTAAAAGAGATGAATTTTAAACATGAACAAGAGATTCGAATTAAGGACAGACAGATTGATATATGTAGCGGCCATCTTAGTAAACATATGCAAATAAATATTGAAAAAGATGAAATAATCTCTTCAAACGATAAGAAGTATCGTGCAGAGATAGATCACCTTCGCCAGTGCATTAAAGATTTAAAAATTAAAAATGATCCTTTAGTTGACGAAGGGAATAAAACATGTGACACTAGAAAACTTTTAGACAAGAAAAAAATAGAACTATCTGATGAAACCGAAGAAGTACTTAAAACACTGTTTGATATCGATATGCAATTAGATGCAGTTATATCACCACAGAAGACGTATACAGAAGCACTGTCTATGCATGTCGATAAATGTGTTACAAAATATGATGATATTGGTAAAACGTGTTGTATGAAAGAGGTTGCACTTTCTATAAAAAATAAAATAAAGCTGCTTCCATTATACCACATCGAAAATGAAATGTGTCAGATGAAGACACATAATGAAATTTTAGAAAATGGAAAAGGGAGAGCAGAAAAGGATCGTCGTGAACAGGAGGTAGAATGTGCTGAAATGATGCGTAAATTGAAGGAATCCGACGAGCAAGTCGTTGTACTACAAAAGAAAAATGCAGAATTGCAAAAAGATTCCTCAAAATATGACCAACATCAAACTGATCAGCTTGACACTATAAATACGAAATCCGTCACCGTTAAGCAGAAGAATGTAAAACTTGTAATGGAAGAAGATAAATTAAAATCAGAATTGAACCGAACAATCATTGAATTAAGACAAAAAATATCCGATCTAACAGATACAGAAAAATCACTTGATTTAGACGTAAGAGAAAAAGACAATCGTGTTTCTATGTTAAATGACGAATTAGAGAAGTGCACAGAAATGGTAAAAACAAAGGAAATAGAATTGCGAGAAATGGAAAATAAATTGCAAACAGTTAAATCCAATCTTAACAACGATTCAAATTTCTGTAAAAAAGAAATTGCTCAAAAAGAGAAAATGTTAGTCAAAATCAATGAGAGGATGAATAAAATGGAAGCAATAGTAGAAGATTTAGGGAAGGAAGTCAAAGCAAAAGATGTCAAAATAGATGACCTTGCTACCGAGCTGCAGCAAAGGTTAGAACACCACAACAAAACTCAGAAAAATCTCGAAAACATTATCAATTCAAAGGAGAAATTGGTTCTTGATCTTGAGAAAAAAGTTGAGCAGCGAGACTCTAAAATTTACAGACTTGGGAAGAAACTTGAACAGGACTCTTCAGGGAACATACATGACAGTAAACACAAAACGGATGCAGCAGTGACAAATGAGATCAGCGATTTGAAGAAACAACTTAATCATACATTATCAAAACTACATGATACACAAGCTGAACTTGATGACACAAAGACAAGGTAAATCTTTTTTTCCAAAGATTGTTATGATCTTTTAAAAAAAATATCAGTATTTCTGTTTTAAACATATATAACTCAATAGCAAATTAAACAATACTTACATGTTCCTTGGCTTTATATCAAAACTTAATGTGACCATTTTGATTAACTTAAGAACATATAGCTAAGTTCTATTCTTTAGACTGAGTAAGGCTATGGGGAACCGTTTGACAGACAACAATCCAAACATAACAGACCTAAGCGACAGAAATCGTCCAACAAAACTTGCTGAAAAATGTGCAGAGCTGTATGATAATCAATGGACAGATGCATTTGAAATTCTTGAAAAGTATTTTTCAACTGATGAGGCTGTGATTGAATCTCTTTTGCACGTCTTACAGGTAACAATGCCATTCAGGTTTTTATGGTGGCTAATTTGTTCTATTCGTGTTTTTGCCCCACGACCCCGCCAAGCGAAAAGTCGAAAATTAACAAGTTAAAAAGGCGGGGGCGTGGAGCAAAAACACGCTTATAAGCGAGGGCGCATGGCGAAGTTTTGTAAATAAAACTTCGCCTGGGGGTGGCGCTGAGATAGATTTATGAAATAAAACGGCGGGGTCTCGGGACGAAAATACGCTTATTAGTAGGGGCGCGGTGCACAGTGCAAAGTAAAAACTTCGCCGCGCGCCCCGCTAATTAGCGTGTTTTCGTCCCATGACCTCACAAAGCGAAAAGTCGATAAATAAGTTAAAATGGCGGGGTTGCGGAGCGAAAACACGCTTATAAGCGAGGACGCAGGCGAAGTTTAATAAATAAAACTTCGCCTTGTGGGGTCGCAGAGCGAGATTTAAGAAATAAAACGGGGTCGCGGGACGAAAACAAGCTAATTACCGGGGGTGCGGGGCAAAGTTGAACAAATAAAACTAATAAGCGTGTTTTCGTCACACAACCCCGCCAAGCGAAAAGTCGATAACTAACAAGTTAAATTGCAGAAGTTAATTATGCTAATTAGCGTGTTTTCGCTCCTCGCCCCTGCCGTTTTATTACTTAAATCTTGCCCCGCGCCCCCGCATGGCGAATGTCCATTTATTTAACTTTGCCCGCGCCTCCGTTTATAAGCGTGGTTGGCTCCGCGCACCCGCAGTTTTAACTTGTTAATTCTCGAATTTTCGCTTGGTGGGGTCTCAGGGAAAAACACGAATGGCACAAATCCGCCACCATATTTTTTCTTTAATTTTTCCAAAAATATGGGTATAAAAGGAGAAAAGGTAGTGAACATAACTGTAATTATATACAGTCAAGAACCACCTACCGACCACGCCACAAATAGGACCATGCCGCTAAAAAAGGGTCCTTTTCAAAGGTACAAAATATATGACAGAAACAATCAGTATGCCGACCACATCTCTAATCCGGCACTGCCGCCACTTCTGACAAACATTTATGTGTATTTCTTATTAAATCATTAACCTGTATTACGACCATGCGAATAAATGACCACAAAACCTCATGATTGTGTTTATTGTCACATTAGCAGAATCTTTCATCTGGCGGAAACAAATACACCGGGTCAAACGAGGTCATTATCTGTTTTGGTTTATTAGACTCTAGATTTACGCTTCAAGCGTCGGCATGATTGGGCTTATATTTCTTGAGCTTTGGTGTGAAAAAAAATGTATCGGTCAATAGCATTTAAATTTATTTGTTGGAAAGTATTTCAAAAGTCGCTAAATTCACAATGTTCACAAAAGGAGTGTTTAAGGGAGTTTTATTTAGATATGTTATTAATAGTTGAATAAGTCTATTGGTCTGCGCAAATGTTATAAAATTGAGTAAATGAAATTATGCACCAACACGAGTACTTAATATTTTCTAAAATAAAATAAGTTCTAAAAGTGGCTTATTCACTATTAAGAACAGTTTAGTCAGTACCGTTCGTGTTATTATTAAGGGGCATTTACTGTATAGTTTTTACAATTGGTTCTGTCACATTATAGGATAAATTGGATTTTACTTTAAGTGTATAGTTTAATTTCAAATATATACTAATCTTTAAAATAAAGTATTTAATGCTGTCTTTATTTACTTAATTTACTTTTTTGAATCCTCATATGCGATTACCTTAGAAATACTTGAAATTGTACTATCAATTTGTATCCGATTTTATTGAAATTTTGTGTACATGTTTATTATATGTTTATTTACAAAATATAAAGAGAACTTAAATTTCCCATGAATCTTAAAAATATGGCAGCACTTTGCCGCGTATTTATTAAACAGCCCTCGTATGTGTGTCATTATGCTTTACGTTAAACCAATAAAATTTATTTGTTAATACAATTACAAGATTCTTTAAGTTTGTGTATAGAAACCATTGCGTATCACTTCATATTGCATCGATAACAGACACGTTTTATGTACTTTTCCTTTTAGCGTTATATATATATATTTTGTATCGATCAAGACGCATATACCAATTAAAGCTAAATTATCAAAAGATAATGGTAAAACAGGACAATGAAAGAAAGAAACAATCATTACAGATGTATTTATTTATAAGGTTACTATGAACTTCTGTCGGAATACGGCCGAGCACCAGCTAGAGGAACTAGAAAGGACATTGCAATTTGCAGACAAACACGGGCATGTATGTATTCTGATATGTCAGATATTTTATTTACTATTTCTGTTTGAAATATTTATTAATATTATCTATTTATTTATTAACATTTTATATCTAATAATAAATATTTAAAAAAAATACTGTATACATATTCGTGTAAATTATAACTACTAGATGTCAGACATGACTGTAACAAAAATACCTAATTTTGAAAAGCATTTCAAACAATCTATGCCATACAATAAAAAATGCGTGTCATATCAAAGGTTTATAAGGATATAAAGCTTTATCTTATGACATATTTTCATAAAATAAACGGTATAATTATGTTGTATTCATAATATTATGGCTTATCCTCGAAAACTTGTAATATGGATTGTTATTAACTAATACACATGTAAATTGTGCGTGAACAGGATAAAATTGCCAGGTTCAAAATATTAATATGGTGCCTTTAAATGCAGGTAATTAACTGTTTACCAACATATGTCTTACATACAGTCATTTTAGAATTATTCTTTATTAAAGTTCAAACACACATTTTGTAAGATGCAGGAAACAGTAATATAGCTTTATACAAATCAATTTATTTAATATTCACAGGAAAATACTGATGTATCAAACAGTGTTCATAAACAGTTAAAGGACACAAGAAAAGCAGCGGCGTCTTCAGCACTTGTAAACCTACGTAAGGTAAATAAGTTATAACACCACGAAACTGTTAGGTATATGGTAAATGAAATGAAAATATTATGCTTCATATTTTCGTTCATCACATTTTAGTTTGTAAACATACTCGCATGAAAAGCAGTTGTTCTTATGAATATCGAAATAAAAAGGTTAAGTGTATATATCTATAGTTCTTATTTTATGTTTTCATGATAAAAAGTTTTTAAGCTGTTATACACATGTACGACAATTCTCTTTCTTTTGAAGTAAAATATGATGTTGATATTTTTTGAAAGCAATGATAAAAATGCAAGATATGAGTACTTTATTTATTACAATCTATTATAATTGTTGAGTTCCTGTCAAAGCTTGACAATTTAAGATCACTTGTAAATGTTGTTAATGTCATATGCAAGTTAGATAATACGTATTAAATCCTGTAACAAATTATTCAAAGGATGGGCCTTATTTTATCTTAACCGTTTATTATACATCCGCCAGCCTAGTATACTTGTTTTATTTTTCCAGAAGTTTGTTTCATACCTAAGACAATCGGTGGATCAATCAGTAACAAAAGCTCTTGAAACAGAAGAATTCACTTTTGAATGCCTTGAATTATGCTGGTTTATGATGGTTAGTCAAACTAATGATATAACTTACTCTTGTTTTAACGTTATTGATAATAAATATTATTCATAATTATATCAATATCTTTATGTACAACGCAATGGTTTTGCATCCGTTAACTAAAAGCTAAATAAATTTAAGTTTAAACACTTCCTCTGCATGTATTCATAGAACCTTTTTATGTTTTTGTTGATTCACACTTCATATATGTATAATATACTTATTTAATATAATAAATCTTCTTATAGGTAAATGATCCTCCTGTTGCATTTGCTCCCTTGCTTGCAAAGGGTACACAATTCAACTCAGATTTATACAAACCGTATACAAGCAGTGGGACACACGTCGAATATGTTGTATGGCCTGCTTTGCTATTACACGAAGGTGGTCCAATTCTGGCAAAAGGTGTTGCTCAAGGAATCAACAAATCAAAGAAAAATGCATTAAATTAGAAATGCTTAAAGGAAAACATCTAACAATATTTATAATACATAAATATTACCACTTGAGTACACAAACATTGACATGAATACTGGTAAATACACACAAACATGTACATGACAGACTTGTGTTTCTCTAAATGTATTTTTTAGTTGTTCTTTTTTCTTTTGACAAATCTTGAATGCCTTAATATGCCTTTCATAGTTACGGTAGTGAAATATCATTTAAACGATATGTGAATAAGTTATCGCTTAATGTTGTTATTCAAATTCAAAATTCTTATTGGTTAGTTTAAGCATCTTACAATAACTTTTGACAGTCATTGTTGAAAAACTGTGTCAAAGAAATTATCCTAATGAACATGTAAAATTACAATTTTTGATGTATATGTATTCATTAATTAATAAAGCAGACAATGAGATATCATTGTACGAATAAAATTGTTTTTGCAATGCGAAATCGCACAAAAAGCTCAAAAGAGATCAATTTGTATCAAATTTCTGTGTTTGCCTTCTTTGTTATTTAAAAGATTGTTTTTACATACATGTATATTAAATTTGACTAAACTTTTCCACATTTAACACACTCAGGTTCTAAAGTTTACCTTTTTCATGTATCATTTTTCTTTCTTTTTTGTATTTCATTATATATAAATTTGATAGTAATGCTTACTTTCGTATTCTTGAACCAATTGGTTTAATTATAGAAATTTGCACATTTTTTTAAAAAAAATGTCATGTTACATGTATACCTCTATGCAGGAAAAGCGCGAATGCACCGTTTTGCATGCATTAACATCCGCAGATGCACCCAGACTTACAAGACCCCTCGCCCTGCGTTGTATGATGTGCTTGTATCGGGAAGCAAAATAGTAAATTTCTATCTAGGTACATAAGAATGTACCAACTATTACCAATGCATTTTGCTACTTATTGATATCAAGAAATGCTGTGAAGATTCGATTTGATTTTATACAAATGCGCCAGATAATTGTTTTGGGTTAGTTTATGCTACATAAAACATTATTACAATATATCTTTATATTATGTTAAGTTTTCATTTGGTAGCTAGGTTAAATTGTACACTGTGTTTTAATCATCTCATCAAAATGTAAATATGTTTTAAATTTATTGTAGTTATTAGTATTATGAAATTGTAACTTTTCAGGGACCAAAGTAAAGCAAACGAAAAAGCATATTTATTATATTCTTTTAGAAATGTATAATATAAATATAACGGCAGTTATGATGCTTGTTATTTAAATACTATACATGCATAGTATTTTCCGCTGATATTAACCTTGCCATTGGCATAAATGATCCAGTTGTTGATAGTACTATAATTTTAGTCTGCTATTTTACTCATATATTTTATTGACTATACGAATATATAAAAAAATTATAATCGTTTATAAATGCAGTGGTGAGAATGTCGAAAAAATGCAAGCCGCAAGTTTGGGGGGGGGGGTTGAGAGATACTTTAACCAATAATTTTATTTTTGCTAATTGTTATTGTTCAGTCTCAATGGCCGTGTAATGAAAAGATTTAAAAAGTGAGGAAGTAATGTATGGCATCGCAGTATGGAACAAAACTGGGAATTTAGTGGGCACAAACCACATATCTTTTTGTCTAAAGGGTTCATTTTACCACTAGGCTATCAACATTGTTACTGATATTTGATTAAATAAACACACCTATATATGTTCGATACTTTTTAATGAATAATTGATTTCCCCCTTATGGTAACGACAACCAGGTTTTGGTGATGTGATTAAAATATCACAACGAACAACTGGATGAAAGGTTAGGTAACATGGAGAACTTGACATACATGCACCTTATACTAATTGTCGCACCTATTTATCGTATATGTGCATGTACCTATATATTATTATTATATTACCAACCTGTTGTAATATATACTATGAGATAAAATTGTGATAACATTATTTCTTCATTATTATGTTTATTTCCTAAGACACTGCGCATTAAACAAATAAACAAACCTTGATGTCTACCTATATATCACACAAATACGAAACCCCCATACTGTCATATTGTACTTCAATAGTTCAACGCTAAGGTTTTCATATTAGATATCAAACACACCTAGTGACGAATTTTCAGCGAAAATTAAATACATGTTTCGACGTGTCAGTTAAAGTTTCGACGTGTCAGTTAAATCTTTGTTTATTCTATAGGTCAGGGTTTACCTTTGACAATTTTAACAATGCTATTTAACCTGCACGTATACGTCAACTTAACACGAATAACTTCCTTGTCAGGTATTATCGATCCACATTGTATATCTTTCTATACGTTACGTCTCAATTATTCTTTTTGTTAATTTGTTTGAATACATGTACACACGAATACCGTAACGGTAAAATGATTTTTTGTCTAATTTCAGGCCTTTGTTTCGTTTATAACATAAAGACACCCTTCAACAAAATGTCTTATAATAGGTTTATGTATAAACATATCATTTGAAATTAATACATACATAGCATTTGTGAAGGTTTTACAATATTTTGTATGTTCGCCGTCCCCCGTTATCTGTGAAACGGTAATCAATATATCGAGGAAAATATTGAAAAAAGTCGTATCTTTGTCAAATAAAAGTATTCCTGACGTTGAAAAGGCCATTAATTATTTATTACATTTAAATGACAAAGGCTTTTGATATACTTTTAATTTCTTTTCAACTTAAAAGAAATGTGGACGTGACAGTATGACTTATCAGGGGTATAACATTTTATGAACAAACACAAATATCTGAATTTTCATATCTATAGTGATACAAACATAGGAAACATGCACCTACATGTACTTCGTCTGAAATCCATAAAGATTCGTTGAAACGTCGATATATGTAACAATGGCATAAATTTGATGTAAAATGGAAAAACATTGTTATCTCATTCAGAAATGATTTGGTATTGTGTACGGCTGAGTGCAGCACAATAACTGACATACACTCACAAATTGATCATTTAATAGATCTTTATACACGGTGATCTACTTTGCATTGCATTGCAACTTGTTCGTATACCTGTGGTTTGGAGTTGGAATCTCAACCCAGGAAGGGTTTTTTTTCTGACATAATTTGTTAAGATTCTGGTTTTCCGGGATGTCTTGCTTCTGTTATTAATCGAATCATACTATAGTAAGATGGTAAAGATGCAAAATACGAAATGATTTCAAATTTACCGAAATTGTGTTTTGTGTTTTAAGATAAGCAATTTACATAAAAATGATGACTTCTGCTAATAAAAGGTGCTTTTTGGTTTAGTACACACTTATCCTTATCACTACTAGAACTAGTGTAACTTATAAGAAATGTGCAAGTCATTAAGTGATGACTTTGAACATGATCACTTCGTCAGCTCGTTGTGACAAGTTTGAATCACAAGCAAAACGGAATTGTCTCATGCATTTGTACTTTTCTGTTACAAACGAAGGAAAAAATAATTAAGACGACTTCTTCTTAAAACTGTCAGATGAGCTTTTTATATTTATAATCTCACAGTAGTCTTTAAAGAAGTATTAGCATGTAAAATATTTTCAACTTGCTTTTAGTTTTATCTTTTTGCTTGCGGTAAACAATAAAAACGAATTTACTTTAGATGTCGCAAATGACATCAAAACATTTTGCTGGCAATATTGAAACATTATACACCGTACCGTTTAAGGCAATGTTTATATCTATTAAATCCATTTCAAAGGTATCTGCAAATCTGTCACACGGTGTGCAAAAGCAGTTAAAGAATACCAGACAGACAATGACATTATTAGCAGTTGAAAACATACGCAAGGTAGATTATGCATTGAAAATATTACATATTTAATTTTATTTAATATAATTAATCATAATAGGTGGTTGCAGAGTCATGGAAATACAGACGCAATTGTTCATTACTTTATTTTGTGAATACGTTCTTTACATTTGACCCCCAAAATAGACACAATTTACTTATATACTTATAAATGAAATATTGAGAAAAATTCAATTAATGTTAGAGAATTTGTGCAAAGAATTAGTCAATAATTTATGTCTTTACTATGGTACTAGACAACATTGAAATCATTTATGTACATGTATCTTTATAATACACAGTCATCTAACTATCAATGTCATTCAGGTATTATAGTTCATTCAGTTTAAGCTAACTATACTGTTTACAAACTAAATCATAAGTCTTCATTTAAATCAGTAGCTACTTTATGTAACTGCCTTCAATACTGTATGTGTTAAATGTTTATGCATTTTGGTATGAAAATGGTATAAATTTACCGAATATGCTAATTTTAGCCGCTCGTTCACATACTTTCGAAAGGTACATATTATGTCTTGTTAGAACGTAGCCATTTGTAGTTGAAAATGATTATGCTATTTTTGGCCAGGGTTTCTAAATTTTAAAAAGCTAAAATCATCGTCAATTTACTTAAAAAATTGGCTCGTAAGAAATCAGTTGTTCATTACCTGTAACTGTGAATTAAAGATAGACATTTATTAAGAAAATAAATACAGAATTGATTTGTTAATTTGTACTTTCTGTTAGAAAATAATTAAACAAAAGAATCTGGGTGAAAACAGAAGTGAATCCTTTTATAATTAAAGCCCGATGTAGCGATCAAAAATAATTACCAGACCGCATCTAGTAGGCAATTTATGTATACCGACCTTTAAACTTTGCACTAAAATAAGGATTTAACTCAATACAGGATTGTAGCAGTACCTCTAGACGCTTGCAGATTAGACAAATATCGTTTTTTTCGTCGATTTTTTTTCCATTCATTATCGTACATAAATCGGTGTGAAAAGATGAATTAGACCTTTTAAAGTTCATTCCGTAGGGTAAATTGGCAATATTTTAGCATTTTATCATTCAAGCGCTGTGTCCGGTATATACCGGAAATCGGTATTTAGTGTGGTGCTCCAATCCTTCTTTTAGTCTCACTCCTAAAATAAGATATTAAATGAGGTATGAGTTGAATTTTTTTTAAGTGTTATAAGCGTTTATCGATTGAGCGCACTTGACAAGGAAGTACATTTACTGCCAAAAAATGTAAAACATATTTTAAACACACAGAAACAGTTAAACACGATGGAAAATAAATTGCTTGAGAAGGAGTAAAAAAGGGATGGGAACTGTGCTTGTTCTTTAAAGGTAATTTCCATTCCATATATAGAGGGGTTTAAAATATATTAATTATACAACATGTCTTTTAACTTAAAAATTGAATTTTTTTTTGCAGCGTATACATTTTAAATCGTTATTGGTTTTCATTTTTGAAACAAGAATGCAATACGAATTAAATTATATTGTTGATTTTTGTACCATTTTAAGTATTTTATTTCTGATTTTATTTTACCATATGTGTGTCTCTTTGTAAATCTCAAATTATTCAAAACCGAAAGAAGATGTTTCGTATGACCTATATTTTGTTATCTTGTTGCTAAGATCATTTAATTTATCAAACAACTGTCTATATTGACATTTAAGAAATGTTGTGCTCTGTGCCTAAATGATTTAAAACGTATTGACTATTTTCATTTTATATATCTATTTCAATATTAACTTATGAAAAATAAGAAAAAAATGAAAGAAGATGATAACTTATTTATTGACGACGAAAATATATTTAATGCATAATAATCCTAAAAGTGTTTCATGCACTTTAAACACTGTTTGATAATCACACGAGTGGTAAAATTATTAAACAAAAATAGTACACCATGTTTAAAAAACACTTAAAAGGTTTTGTTTATGCATCAAGCATACCGATTTAAGTGAAGCTACGTCCTACACCTTATACAAACGTAGATCTATCTGTTTTCTGAAAATGTGTTAAAAATTGATTTATTTTTTGTATTGATAACAATGTGCTATAAACAACCTCAAGCCGTGCGTAATTGTTTTACAAGTTGAGAGTGAGTGTGTCTTATGTTTAGGTGACATGCAGAAGTTCTCTAGTTAGTTCTACTGCATTAATTAACCTATTTTGCCAAGCCCGGGCGGGTATAAAAGTTTATAAGATTTAGATCATATTGTTGTTTTCTATCTATTCCAATACTGGATTCAATTTTTTATTGTCGAAATCAAACGAAGTATAGTAATCTATTCTATAATGTGCCTAGGTCTCATCATTTTTTCTAATTTAAAGTCAATTTTTACACCATGTTTCTACTAAGTGACTAACGCAATAAGGGTATTTTGCATATTTTACCAGTTGTTTTTAATTTTGTGGGTAATAGTGTGATATTTTGAAGATTTTAAGTACGGTTTGCAACGTGTAATTACTTCCCATGCTCACTTGACATATTTTACTTTCTTATATATTATTATGTTAAAAGTAGTCCGACTCAGGAGTCATACTGCTTTCAATCTGTAATAAGTATAATTATACCATTTAGCTTTTTTGTTGGTCTCAACACAGACACACACAACATGAAATTAAAACAGTTTCATTATCGAAAGTAGGACTTCGAAAAGACTTAAAATGTCTCTGTATTTATTACTGATCGTGTCATATGTATCGTTATTTTAATAGAAATTTTGCCTGGTCACTTATGTCGTTATACCAAATAAAGGATAAAATAATGTCTTATGTGTATACATAACAACATAGATTTCAGCACTTAAAAAAACTTTAAAACGGTATCTTTATTTTCGTTTAACATTGATTAACAATAAATTACTGTTTAGTAATTATTATTTGTTATCATAAAGACAATAACGACTTACACCTTTCGTGGACAGTATGCTATACAGTGTAGGTTTCCGTAAAAGAACTTCTAAGATTAGTATCGTTCACGGTTTATTTGTTTCATATAAAAAGGAATCTAACCATTAGGTATTATTCTTTTATTTTAGATTTGAGTCAAAAACATAGATATAGAATGGCGAGTAAAGACACTGAATGTACGACGATGAATCTGCAATTTGCTATAGCTCGTCTTTTAGTGTTTGCTAAAAAAGCCAAGAATCCTTGTTTTTCGGATATAGACGTCCTGGCAGAAGAAATAAAAGAAGAATTGAAGAAAGAAAACATACAGGTTAGATTTTGTTTACACATGACTAATGTAATCTCTGTTTTTCATGATAAGGCACAAATTATATCAAAACTATCAATTGTTTGATTGATATTAGATTATTTTCAGATTCATTCTTAAGGTGTTGAAAATGATTTTCTTTTTCGAAAAGAAATATACTGGGCAGGAACCAGTTTCCGGACAGAATTCGAGTTTTTTTTAATTGTCTATTTTTTAATAATAAACATGCATTAATAAAACTAACATACCAAAAACCTCTCTAACTACGTCTATAACACAATGAATACCGCCTGGTGACGTAAGCAAAGTACAAACTGAAGGGTTAAATAAGGTCATCAAAATTGTAAATTGTTCACCATTGCAGTACCAGTTTCCGGACATATATTAAGCTGCTATTCATATCTTTTTTTAACTGATAATTATTCTAATATAACAAAAAAATTCTTCTCACATATTAGCTTTCTTATATAATTAATCTGATTTACTAAAAAATGTTTATGATAGGAAAAATAACGATCACGTGATGGGTCTCGGAATGACTGAAGAGTGAAACGGATATTTTTTTGTGTGTACGACAGCAACAAAGTGCGAAAGTGGAGTAAACCTAGCTAAACACCGTTTTCCGATACGTTACAGATTTAGCTCTGGAGAATGAAACCCAATGAACTTCGAATGAATTACATTGTGCATTTATTGCTACCCCAAATTATATCCCGAAATGAACAAAATATTGCGCATGCGCAGAACAAATTACATGCCCCAAAGGGATATAAGGCTGTTTTTAAAACACAGGTAAGATATCCTCACGAAAGTTTAATGATGTATCATCTTGGAAGGAAGTTTATTTTCTCAAACAATCAAACCAAGCATCTTCATGACATATAATACCGATCGTCATCGATAAAGCCAAAATTAAGTCGTTATAATACTTGTCCTGAAACTGGTATTGTCCGGAAACTGGTTCCTGCCCATATAGTATATAAAATATGTTTTACACCTGTCCTCATACAACCTTTTAATAAAGGTTACAGTAATATGGTTAATATGCAAAACATAACTAATGCCAGTTTAATGTTACGCGAATTATAATGAAATTATACCTATAATTATTGAATATACATTAAACCTCTTAAGTTAAATTACACATTATAGTTGTTACATGTATTCACATTATCAGAAAGAAAGCCATTATAAAAAAGTCAAAGAAATGACGGATGATTTGGATAACGTCAGGTTCCAGCTGCATATTGTTTCAAAGAGTAAAAAAGATTTAGATTTAGAATTACTCGAAGTCAGGCATATGAATTATACGCTTGAAAAAAAATATGAGAGTATTGTTGAAGAAAATACGAGACTAAATGAGATGGCCGAGCAACTTGAAATAAAGAATTCTGTTCTTGAGGATAGTCATATTAAAGAAATCAAAAAGCTTGCAAAAACCAAAGAGAAAGAAATTCAATTTCATACCACAGAGCGCACGCGTTTAAAATCATACATATCTGATTTGGAGATTAGGACAAAGAATTATCAAGATAGATTAATTGCAATGAAGCTGAAAGTTGAAGGAGAGGTTCAAGAAAAGGATAGAAAAATGCATCAATTACAAGTACACCTTCAGGAAAAAATGAAACTGATAACGCAACAAGATGAAATAATCACTTCAAATGAAAGAAAGATAATAGACCAGTGTGCAGAGATAGATCACTTCCGTGAAAAAATAAAATATATGGTGATTAAAAATGATTTTTCGATAGAGAAAGAGCATGAAATAAGTAAAATTAGAGAAGGAAAATTAATTGAATCAGAGGAACAATTAAAAAGCATCCATAATGAAAACTGTCAGCTTAAAACAATACATAAAGAGTTAGAGAATGAACTTAAGAAAAAAGAAGACGAACTAAATAAACGGGAGACGGAATGTGATCAAATATTTAATAAAATGAAGGAATCTGACAAACAAGTCAATTTGATGCAGGAGAAGATTCAGGAGTTGGAAAGAGTTGCTGTGAAAAATAACCAGACCAAAACCGATACAGAAAGACAGCTTGAGGATCTAAACGAACGCTACAATATTCTTTTATCCGAGAAAGATAGAAATATATCTAAACTGAACGAAAAAATGGTTTTGTCAAATCGAACAATTTCCGATCTAAAAGAAACCGAAACGTCATTTACACTACATCAAATGAATAGAGAAGATCATATATCTATGTTAAATGACAAATTAAAGCAATTCACAAATCTGGTGAATAAAAATGAGTCAAAAGTTCAAGACATGGAAAAAATTCTACACAAAGAAAAAAATGAATTTGACAATAAATTACAGTTTTATGAGAAAGAAATTGCCAGGAAAGGCAAAATGGCTGTCGATATCAACGATAGAATGGGCCAAATGGAATCACACGCAATAGCGTTAGGAAAGGAAGTGAAGGAAAAAGATGCCAAAATAGATGCTCTTAATGCACAGCTTCAACAATTCCAAAAGCACCAAGATGAATCGCAGAAAAATCTAGAAATCATCATCAATTCAAATCAGAAATTGATACTTGATCTTAAAAAAGACGTTGAACAGCGCGACTCTAAAATAAGTAGTCTGGAGAAAAAAATCGCACAGATATTATTAGAAAACCTTACTGGAGGAGAACACAAAATTGATGCTGCCCTGACAAATGAGATCAAGGATCTGAAAAGACAGTTAAAACTTACAATGTCAAAACTACATGACACTAAAGCTGATCTCTATGACACTAAGACAAGGTAAAAAATAGTTTATTTTCTTTCAATCGATCATTTAAAATAATTCACTTTTTGTAAATTTTGAAAAAAACGCTCGTAGTTTTAACGTAAAAATAAATGATAATATTTACAAATTACTTTGTTGTGTACCGATTAGTCCAAGAGAAGATGTTTTTTGCAATTGATTTCATCACAAAAAAGAACAAAACAATTTATAATAAAGCATTGTTTGTAGTTTCTGAACACTCATTTCTTAACGCAGCCTTGGCAAAAGTACAGAATTTCAAGATGGCCGCCAATATTGCCAAAAAATTAACAAAATACCACATTTTTTTCTTTATTGACGTTATTCTTTAAGTTTTTGTACAATATATTTTTGATTGCACAATATCAGATAACATATGGCTAATTTTTTAATCAATTAAGCAAAATTGACAATTGTATGGCAAACTATAAAAATAATCACTATCAGCATACCAAAATAAACATTTTTGACAATTTGGTTACCTTCGTTTTTCCGTATTGACACAATATAAAAGAAAATGCATTTTGTATACTTTATCAACTTAACACTAGACAAGTTGAGCATGAAACTACCCATCTGAGCATTTATGCTGTAAAAGTAGAGTTTCAAAAGTGGATATGGTAAAAGTACCGAAATAATACAAAAAATACAGTTATCCTAAAACTTGCATTTACTTTTCAAATTTCAGTTTAATATAAAGAAAATTGTGTTTTAAATGTATGTTCTTTATCATTCGAAAATTGCTTAAAAATGTAAGCATAACATTTTACCTCACCATTTATCCCTGAAGAGTAGAGCTTAACAAGTGGGTTGGGTAAAATAACCGAACAAAAAAACATTTAAAAATTTATAAGCTCTTAAAACTTGTTCCCATTTTATAATTTCAATTTGATTAATATATATTGATTGAATTTTCTGCTAAAAAATGTAAAAACTGTTTATTATTTAACAAGGAAAAATCATTTGTTAAAGCAAACTTTTTAAATTATCACAATTCACAAAAATAAATGATAAATAAAACCCACAGTTTTGACATATGTTGCCTTTTGATATATTATTATATCTATTTTCACACACAATAAAAAAACAGTTGTATAAGCTGATTATATCTGGTCAAATTTAGCATAAAATGCGTAACTTAAAGAATAGGTTTAAAGAAATTGCAAACAATATGCTTTATAATGGCAATGTTTCTTTTTGCGATACAGTAAATTGCAATTAAACTATATGTACATTTTCTTTATCCACCTGATGATATTGTGAAACCAGTAGAGGTATAATTAAGGATATATTTGTTATTTCAATTTCAACTGTTTTATTTTCTTACCCATAGTATTGGACATTTGTCAGCACATTTATTTATGTTATATATTTATATTGATCCTTTACTATTTCTAAGACTAAATCAAGTCATGGTGGACCGTTTGACAGATAATGAGCGAAACATAACTGATTTAAGCGACAAGAATCGTCCAACAAAACTTGCTGAGAAATGTGCAGAGCTGTATGATAATCAATGGACGGATGCATTTAAAGTTCTTGAGACATATTTTGCAAATGATGAGGCTGTAATCGAAGCTCTATTGCATATCTTAAAGGTATTTGGAAATATATCTTCTTACAATACGAAGTAAGAGGTCTGAAATTCTAATTTCGGTAGAAAATAAAATGTACATAGTGAATTTACATTGTTTATATTGCAAGATAATAACTTAATTCCATATGGATCAAAATCAAAATCTTATAGAAATAAAAATGTGTCTTACATTTTTAAAACTAGTTCATATAATTATAATTGAACATGTTTTATAAGATATCCTACACGTGGATATTGGTTGTAGTTGTTAGGAAAGAGCTGTCATTTTTGAGTCTGTGATAGTGCCAGGTTCTTTCCCGCACACGCATTTATTTTAAATAATTTATTTTTAAAAGCAATAATTAATTTGTAACTTAAACATGTTAAAGTCACTGTGTAAATTGTATAGGTACAACATGAAAACAAATACATAAATTATTTCTCAACAAAAACTTTTTTTGTGATCAAAATTCAAAGAGTGGTGATGCAATAAAATATAATAATAATAATAATATAACAAAAAGAATGTGAAATTTACTAAAATTTGAAAAGTAACAGTTAAATGCCTTATTATATCTTCAAAAAGATACAAGTAGTGAAAAGATGATTTGTATTAGAGCACATTAGGGTTCGTAAACCTTAACTTTAATCAATTCGTTTGGTCGGGGAACTACTGTATTTAATTGAATTTGATTTTGAGTGTTTACCTTATTAACATATTTAAATTAGTTAAAATTAAAATTAAAAATAATGATTTGATTTCTTTTAAGGCGACCATGACCTTCTGTGAAGATAAGGCCAAATTCCAGATTGAGGAACTAGGGAAAGTAGTCATCTTTGCAGATACACACGTATGTATGCTGAAACTGTCAGATAAGCTTTCTTTATAAGTACACAATAGTATGTAAAGAACTATGCATGTAAACTACTTTTAACTTGCTTTTTATCTTAGCTTTTGTTTGTTGTCAATCGAAAACGAATATTCCTTATTTCGTTGCCAATATTGAAGCGCTATATATATTTATATCTATTAAATCCATTTCAAAGGTATCTGCAAATATGCCACACGGTGTGCAAAAACATTTAAAGAATACCAGACAGACAATGGCATTATCAGCAGTTGAAAACCTAAGCAAGGTAGACTATCCACTTAAGATACTATATATCTTTTATAATCATAATTAGTGGCTGCGTAGTCATGGAAATACAGATGCAATTGATCATTACTTTGTTTTTTGAATACTGTTTGTATATTTGACTCCCAAAGTAGAACCAATTTACTTATATACATGTACATATAAGTGAAATAATGAGAAATTCTGATGAAATCTTTTCTTTCTAATTGTTATACACGTGTTCGAGTTTAAACTCGTATCACACAACACATTGTACTTGCTTTATAAATATATTACAGATGTTTATTTCACATCTAAAGCAATCAACAGATCAGACAGTGCAGAAAGCTCTTGAAATCAAGGAATTCGCGTTTGCATGCCTCGAATTGTGTTGGTTTATGATGGTGAGAATCTATACGACGAGTTTTGTTTTAGCTTATCAATGATTTATTTCATACAGGCAACTAAATTACTTACATGATTGTGCAAAGTCATTTAGGTTATTTTTTCCTAAGTTGTTTTACAGTAACATATCTCATTATTTATCACATTAACCACGGCTAAGAATCGTAATAGAGCAACATTATTATTTCATTTGTCAATTGTAATGAAAATGCCGCTTGCATCAGTTACCAATTTCTTCTCAAGGACTGCTAATCCCACCAGATTCCTAAAAAATGACGACCAGACTCTATGTCTGACAACATATTTACTGGATATTTGCACCTTGCCTGAAAGTTATACCTGCAACCTATGGATAACAAGTACTCTGCACTTCATATTTAGCTTAACTTATGTACAGACTCAAACAAATCGAGTCTGCAATTTTCATTTAATTTTGTTGTGATTGATGCTTCCAAGGGATCACACTTTTTCAAGATTTTTTAAGGGGAATGGGTTTAGCAAAATATCATAATTTTGATTGTTGGGACACTGACTCAAATGTTAAGGTCAAATTGACCTTGTCAAAATTCAAACTTACATTTACGTTGCATGTCAAAACGCTTTCCGACCAATAGCTGGATAACCAGTGGGTTGTTGGCCCTCAATTCATAGAAGTTGCATTTGTCTTTGGTTGTAGGTGACCCGATATTGCTTTTGTGTTTAGAATTCAACAGTCAAGGTCACTCTGACCGTTTAGGCATAAACAGTTTCAATGTTGATAGATCAGTTTGTACGTAAATATCGTATTTCTTTGTTCCTTTCATGCTTACAAAACCATCAAAACACCCTGTGCGTTTCTGTTGTATAGTGTTTCCTTATTTATAAACATATACACATATCTTAACATATTGAGTTTGTATGTGATTATTTGATTGTGGCTTATTCTTAATGTCCATTTAAACTTAAGGGGATGCGTATGTATCATTTCGACATTTATCTTTTGTACATGTTTCTGCGATATTCTCATTTTGTATTCAAACATCTAGTTATGAAACATTATCTTTGTTTTGTTTTTTTTTTATTTCAAATATTATACCTTTTTTCATTAAGGTAAATAACCCTCCTGTTGCATTTGCTCCAGTGCTTGCAAAGGGTTCGGACTTCAACTCAGATTTATATAAGCCGTACTCATATGGTGGGACGCACATCGACTATGTGGTATGGCCTGCTTTGCTATTACACGAAGGAGGTCCAATTCTGGGAAAAGGTGTAGCTCAAGGGTATAACTCATAAAAAGAGAATATAGGCATGAAATCAATGTGGAACACGTGATGTTCACTGAAATCAATGATGCCTTTATAACATTGGATATGTTTTTGATTTAGAATATGAACTATAGTTATTTAAATATGATCCACCTTTTTAGCTTTCGGAATTAAATCTTGTTTGATTTTGAATAGATTGAGATAATTTTTATGTGTTTAATAATATACAACTACAAACTTCTTTTGATGTCTACATAAAGTTTTCATACTGAAGAACATGGATAGAGGTCGATATAACAATTATCATGTCCAATAAAAACTATATATTTACAGACAAACGACATACTCGAAATTAAAAATCAGATGGAGCGAAAACTTTGAGTACGAATACATTTTATAAACTCTGTGTATGTTTTGTACATGGTTGCAGCTGAAAAAGCTGAGATTGCCGTCCAAAAGTTTGATTTCCATCATAATTTTACATTTCATGGTCCGATTTTATTTGTTGATGCATGGGGTGTTGCGGCCTTTGAATCTAACGAGTCGTAGTTTTTTAAGTCAAATAGAAAAATGAATTGAAATGAAACCTGTTCGTGGTAAAGGTACCAACCTGTTCATATAATTATGCTGAATTATGTAATTATTATGCAATATTTTGCAATTTAAGGTAATGTCATTGTTCATTTATTTTATATGTTTACTTTTGATCAAGGGAAGTAATCTTAATAAGGCTTAAAGGTCCCCTTGGCAGAGTAGTACATCCGGACCATTGCAGAAATCATTATGATCACAAAGTAGAAAAGTATAGCTTTTTACGCTGATTTACATATATTTTTCATTCATTATCGTATATAAAACATTATGAACAGATACATTAGGCGTCTTAAAGTGCAGTTCGAGGGGTGAAAAGCGATATTTTAGCATCAAGTTTAGTCGTTTAAGCGCCTTGTCCGGTATATACCGGAATATCGCATCTATTGACGTGCTCCAACACGTTTTTTATTCTCACTCTCCCTTGACAACAAGGAAAGGGAGAGGAATGTTACTCAGCTCAATAAGATCTGAACATTTTCATCATAACATAACAAGTATTTAAATATTTTAATGACAATTGTCTTTGTGTCTTTACTATTCACAATATAAGTATCATGTGTCTGTATTATATAACTGCATTTCATGTACATATTGTTGAGTTTTGAACGTATTCTAAAGGAACTTTTTCGTTAAGACTACTTTCAAGGATATTCTATTGATAGAATTAGGGATGACTCATGAATCACTTTTGTATAGTTCATTTATTTACCTAAATTATTATTTGTAAGTCTCAGAAATTTGAATATAGAAATGAAATAAGTTTAATTTTTAGAATTATTTTGATTACATATTGCGATTTTCAGAGTGAAAAATTCATAATTATATTTATGGAAATTGAGTATTAATCAAACTTTATATAACAAATGTTATAGCTTAAGAACCATCTTAGACTGTTCAGTTAATGTTAGAGAATTTGTGCAAACAATTAGTCATTTTTTATAGTTTGAATTTCATTATGTTTAGTATCACTTTTTTTTTTATATTTCTTTGTTGTAAAAACATATTGTTATATTATAATGCACCTTTGTTTGCAAATGTATGTAAATTAAATAATCATGCTAAATTTTGCACAACCTATTTAGAGGACAGTCCATCGTGATCATTTCGTATTGTTTGTTGAAATTTGCAGCGTTAATTGTGTCATAAATAATGACGCAGACCTTGATTTTAACAGTTAGAAATTATAATTTCACCTTAAACAATTACTCTTAAAAGAAGAAACGTCTAAGAAACTTCAGGAAAATAGAAAATATGTTTGGGCATTTTGTTAATAAATTTAATCTAATTAGTTCCCATCATATATGTTGGCATTCCTAATCATAAGCACAAATTAAGAAGGTAAATGCGATCAGATTTTATTTTGTAACACGGACATTGTCACTGTTTATATAACTGATTGGCGTCCGCGCCGAAGCGCGGCGCCTATTGGAATGAAATGAGATTTTGTGAAAGGGCGACAGCAACTTCTCGAGCATTTTATAGTTGCAAATAATAAAAGCCGAACATTCCGATCGGTATGAGGGTGCTTGATTATTAATTAGTCGCGATATGTACAATGAATGGCGAACTGGAGAATTTTGCAATGCAAACATTTTCAAATGAAATAACCTTTCAATAAATCGCGCTCTTCGGGGTATTTTTGCTTATCATTTTGTAGTACACAGTGAGTTATTATGGTATGTTATTCCGAAAGCTGTTAATAGAATGATGAGTTGATGACCTAAATATTCCGAAAATCTATTTATAGAGGGATGTACTCCTATCGGTAATTCCCGGGATTTACTAATGACCGGCGAATAGTACCACACGTTTATTGTCCGGTCTCTCCCGGTTTTGGAGTAGATGTTTGATATCGTTACAGAACAGAACAAATATTTTACAGATAAATAAGCTTTTTTTCAAAATGAATGTTTGTCACTTAGTTTGGTTACAATAATTAATAAACACAGATCAACTCTCGAATTGATTGATTATTATTATACATAAACATAAAATTCGAAAAAAAAAACCAACAACACAAATCGCATGTTATATTTTATCTATATGAGATAAAAACAATAAATATGTACAATAAATGAGAAAAAATGTACATTTTTATGGCATTAATATGACACTATCAACTTTAAAACATTTTATTTAATTTGTTATTCGTGTTTAGTAAAGATTCCAAGGAATTATTCAAAGTTACAAATCAGATTTTATGAATTATTCAATTGATTGATAATTTAAAAAATGATAAAGAAAAATACAATTGTACATGTATATGGTTTCAGAATAAACAATATTATATATTGAAAGATTAACCATGATTTACTGACTTTTTCCAGTTAAGTTTTGACTTAAAATCGTCGATCATTATGACAATTGAATTCTTAAAATAGTAGTAAACGTAAAAACTCAGTATTAAAATAGCGCATAAAACACACACAAAAAAAGAATAGAAAACAATATTCATAAAATCTGTATTTTTTTATTAAAATAGAAATTACATTTATTGTATAATAAACAATTATGCTCAACATGATCAACATGGTAATATAACAAGTGTCATATTGTTACTTAGTGTGAACAGATACCTTAAGAGGGGGTCCTCGCTAATAGCGATAACATAATAAGGGACAATTACACAAGTATGGTGTTGATCATGCGTTACACATATGGATTATAAATGATTGTAGACATGTATATCCGTTGCTTTAAATAACCACGATCATAAAGAAATAACAAGTAATATTCTAATTTCTAGCATGCCGATCAAAGTTATAAATAATGAACAATGTCTTTCGTCCGTTCATTCAAAAGTGATATACAATTCTGGTAAAACCCAATCAACCATTGAAAAGTTTATAAGAATATCTTGTCATCATATATCTACTAGTTCATCTGCACCTGCTGTTTGGACGCCCTTTGATGCTTTGCATTAATGCTTTTCTTGTAGGTGATTGTTCTTCACTGAGATTACAACAGTGTCTTTTGTATTATATGAGAGTACATGTATACCGTCGAATATCCTGATCGGTGGAGACGTGAGTCCCAATAGCCAACAGGCATTCTTCAGCTTATTATCCGCTTTCCCAATTTTTAGGTATTTGTTGTTGTTATTGTTTTCTTTAAATAATATTCTAATAACTTTTGATAGACAATCTTAAGAGAAAACCACTCAAAATAAGTTTTTAAAAATGTAAATAAAGTTGAATTTATTTCATAATTGTAGATAAAGCTGTAATTTCTTTTTCCTCTGCATGTCAACTTTCGCAGATTTTCTTGCTTGTTTAAATGTATTTTTTTATTTGTTTATTCGTTGTGCTACTTTAGTATCAGTTTCCATTATTTCAATCTCATTTTACAAACTTGGTTATCATTTGTTTAAAGTAATAACATCACTTTTCCACTCTGTATGTAATGATGTTTATAACAATTTGTTTACTGAATACATTTCATCACAGTAGCATGTCGTTTCTTTTCTATATGTAGTTAAAATTAGTATGTATGAAAGCTAACTTTCTTTTCGAGTATACTAATATATGACGTCTTAAATAAAAATTGACCGGCGTTTTCATCCTAATTCATCCTGACAAACAGTATACATGCGCAGGTATACTTAAATCCTGAAATTATAAAAAAATACCTATTTTTTAAGATAAATCGAAAGAAAAATCGCATTTCCGAAAAGCAGTCGTGCACAGAAGCCTTACATGCGGAGGACAGACTTATCCAAATTGCAATGTTAAGGTAAATGTGAGAGTGTGCAAAAAGTCATGCCGTTTTGTGCACAAAAAAAAAAAAAAAAAAAAAAAACAGACGGAAATAAGTGAAAAAGTGCAAAACCATAAGAAAACCAATCAAAATATTTTTATACTAATCTGAATTGAGAAAATAGAATTAGAGCATTCCGATTTTAAACACTTTTGACAAAAATGACCAAGAAACTATTTTGCTTTTCATGATCATTTCTAACTGCCTAACAACCAAACGGAAAACAACTTTTAGGTGCGTCGGTATTAAAAAAGAAAACACCATAAAATCTGCTTCTTTTCCGTATGATACGGATCAATTGAATTTCGCAAATGTCTCAGGTAACATTATCATAATCTTAATTGATTTATAGTTATCGGCAAAACACATCATTCATCCTGGTCATTTCACAAATTATTAAAAAGCGAAGATTTTCATGGTAACTGTTGTCACAGAAGCCACAAACTCTTATTTATTATTAACGATCTGATTAACATGTATTTTAAGGATTACGGACTCTAATAAATAGGTAAATATCGGGTAAAATCGTGATAAGTTGTAGAAGGCCCGAAGCTACCCTCGCCTTTTGTCGCCACTTATTGTAAACCCTATCTTTAGCAAACCTCAGAGGATTCCTGCATTATTTGAACTTTTCTGTGTAACGGGATATACACGGTGATTTTTTACTGAATCTTATGTGCACTAGGTTTTCCGGAATTATACAAAATTATAAAAAAGTCGATAAATATTTATGTGGCAGAAATAACGTTTTTATCTTTTAAAACTCTTTATTTTTAGATTTAATGTGGTAGTAAATTATTTTACGGATTTTTTACTTTACTACGGTACTAGATTACATGTTGAAATCATTTATGTGTCTTTATTATACACAGTCAAATTACTATCAAGGTCATTCAAGTATTGTAAACTACATTCTGTTTAGGGTAACTATACTGTTTACATAGAAAATCATACAGTCCTCATTTAAATCAGTAGCTACTTTATGTAACTGCCTTCAATATGTGTTAAATTTGCATGCATTTTAGTATGAAAATGGTATAAATTGACCGAATATGCTCATTTTAGCCGCTGGTTCACATACCTTCGAAAGGTACATCTTATCTCTTGTTAGAACGTAGCCATTTGTAGTTGAAAATGATTGTGCTATTTCTGGCCATGGTTAAAGCTAAAATCATTGTCAATTCACTTAAAAAAGTGGCTAATAAAGTATCAGTTGTTAATTACCTGTAACTTTAGATTAAAGACATAAATACATTATTGAACTTGTCTGTTAAAACATAATTAAACAAAAGAAAACAGAAGTGGATCCTTTTATAATTACAGACCGAAAGTAATTACCATACCGCATCTAGTAGGCAATGTATGTATACCGACCTTTAAACTTTGCACACAATAAGATATTCAATGAGGTATGTATTATCGATCGTGTGCGCACTTGACTGTTATCCACACAAGGAAGTATATCAATTGCCAATAAAATTTAAAACGAGTTTAAACACATAGAGACAGTAACACACGATGGTGAAAAGTTTGCTAAACAGAGATGGTACTGTTCTTGTTCTTTAAAGGTAAGTTCCAGGGATTTTTAAATATATTACTTATAAAAAGGAATATGTTAACGTAAATATTTGAATGTTTTTTTGCAGCGTATACATATTAATTCGCTATTAGTTTTAATTTTAGAACAAGAATGCAACATGAATTAAATTATATTGATGATTTTCGTATCATTTTACGTATTTTATTTCTGATTTTATTAAACTATATGTGTGACTCTTTGTAAATCTAAAATTTTCGAAACCGAAAGTAGATGTATCGAAATGACCTATATATGTTGTAATCTTGTTGCTAAGCCCATTTTTTATATAAAGCAACCTTTTTGTGAAAATAAAATTAAAATAAGATGATTACTTATCTGAAGTGCTGACGATGAAAGCATATTCAGGACAGGATACTCTTGAAGCACTGATTAATAATCAGACGAGAGGGTTAAATTATTTAGACAAGAGTAATACACCATGTTTATAAACACTTCAAAGGTTTTGTAAATACATCATACCGATTTCCGTTAGGGATGCGTGTTTTTTCTCAATTTTAGACAAGGTCACGAACTAAATATCAATTGTGTTAGACGTATCTTGTTTCTGAAAATGGGTTTTTCTTTTTTATTTATTGAATCGACAAGAATAGCAATTACCTGTTTATAAATGAAAGACAACTCGTCTATTACTTAAATATAAATCTCTAATTACTATTTTTGATTGTTTGTATATTATGCTTACTTTATTTGATCCAAAAATAATTATTCTCGATTTGTAGTACCGCAGTTTTAGTTTAAGAACGATTTAACTAAGGTTGGATTCCTGGGTAAAATAAAATTCTGTATTGTTGTTATTGTCCCCCGCTTTTTCGAAGAAAAAAGGGGATATAGAAATGGGCTCCGTCCGTCCCTCCGTCCGTCCGTCACACTTTCATGTCCGGTCCATAACTTTGTCATTTATGAAAGGAATCTAAAATTACTTGGCACAAATGTTTGCTATAATAAAACGATGTGTCATGCGCAACAACCAGACCCCCACCTCCAGGGTCAAGGTCGCACTTGCTCATCCAAGGTCAACATTGTCTATTTAAGGATATATGTCGTGCCCGGTCCATAATTTATTTATCTTTGAAGAAATTTTGTAAATAATTGCCACAATTGCTCACAATAATGAGGAGATGTGTCATGCGCAACCACCGGTCACCTACCTTCAAGGTCAATGTCACACTAGGAGGTCAAATATTTACATTGTCTGTTACAGGGTATATTTCGTGTCGGTCCATAACTTTGTCATTTATCAAAGGAATTTGAAATAACTTGGCACAAATGTATGTTATAATTAGACGATGTGTCAAGCACAACAACCAGGCCACTAACTCCAGGGTTAATGCCGCACTTGCTCATTCGATGTCAACATTGTCTATTGGGGGTATATGTCGTGTCCGGTCTATAACTTCCTTATCTTTGAAGGGATTTTGTAAATACTTGCGACAATTGTTTACAATAATAAAATGATGTGTCATGCGCAATAATCGGTCATCTATCTCCAAGGTCAAGGTCACACTTGGAGGTCAAATATTGACATAGTCTGTTATAGGGTATATTTTGTGTTCGGTCCATAACTTTTTCATATATCAAAGGATTTTGAAAATACCTGGCATAAATAGTCACTATAATAAGACGATGTGTCATGCGCAACAACTGCATCCCTACCTTCAAGGTCAAGGTCACATTTTGAGGTAAAATATTAACATAGTCTGTTAAAGGGTATATATTGTGTCCGATCTAGAACTTCTTCATAGTTCAAGGGATCTTGAAAAAACTTGCCACAAACAGTCACAATAATAAGACGATATGTCAAGTACAACACCTGCACCCCTACCTCCAAGGTCAAGGTCACACTTAGAGGTCAAATGTTAACAGTGTCTGTTATATGGTATATTGTGTGTCCAGTCCATAACTTCTACATAGATCAAGGGATTTTGAAAATACTTGGCACAAATAGTCACAATGATGAGATGATTTGTCATGTGTAACACCAGTATCCCTATCTCCAAGGTCAAGGTTACATGTAGAGGTCAAAGATTAACATAGTCTGTTTTGGGGTATATTTTGTGTCCAGTCCATATCTTTTTCATAGATCAAGGGATTTTGAAAATACTTTAAACAAATAATCACAATAATAAGACGATATGTCAGGCCCAAAACATGGGACCCTACCTCAAAGGTCACATGTAGAGGTCAAAGATTAACATAGTCTGTTAGAGGGTATATTTTGTTCCCATCTATAACTTCTTTATGGTTCAAGGTATTAATAATAAGACGATAATTATGCCATGCAAAACATCCAAGGTCAAGGTCACACTACGAGGTCAAAGCTTAACATTCATTTTATTTCTTTAATAAATCTATTGTTGCAAAAATTTTGCAGATCTAGCATTGATCATAATTTTGGACTAAAAGTTCTTAGATCCATACCCCAATCTTTGAAATAAGCACAGATATACGCTTCATATAAAACTTCCCCGAGGCGGGGGACGTTGGCAACTCTTACGTTACAAATTCTTGTTATATTTATTGTTGTTGTCGACATAAATCGAGGCATATTATTCTACTTTGTTGTGAGCCAACGTATTGTCAATGTTCTTATTAGAAAAGACCCGGTCACGAATTTCTTGTGACACCGACAGCGGGTAGCGCTTGGTGTGTTTCATGACATTTACGACTTAGCATTTTTTTACTAAACAGAAGATGAACGAGGCCGATATCTAAGTTACACAGCATCATACACTTGGTTTGGATACAATTGTTTACACTGGCTTACGATGACAACCCGGATGACATTCTGTCGTTAACATTTTTTAGCACGGAACACATAAAAATATAACCTATTATTAACATCCTGCTTAAATATGCATAGAATATTCGTGGTTCAGATGACGTCTGTTTGAGTTACGTTATGTGCTGTAACCGCAGCCACTACCCGATGAAGCCGTGATAATGGCGATTCCTGCTATCTTTCACTCAAATTGTATCAATCAGGTGGTAAAAGCCCCATCAAACGCCCTTTTCGGTTACGGCTTTATTAAGCACAAACATAGTTATTTCAACTGGCGGTATATCTTAACCTCCTTTAAACTTCTGAAGGTAGGACTTGGATAGAATAAATACCACATAACAATGATTGAGTCCTTTTATGTTGGTAATAAAGATTACTAAGTTTAGCCTACAGCCGGAAAAATGTGAAAATTATAATTACTGCTTAAAAATGTAACATTCAAAGAACAGTTTGAGGGATTGCCATTCAACTTAAAACATACGTATTATAGAAAAAACTAAAACGCATAGCAATGAAAAACAAATAGAATAAAATAAGACATGGTATTTTTTCTAACACACAAATAACAGTACCGCCGAAAATCGATACCATTCATTTTCTATACAGTACGTTTACATTCTGCACATATTCTGGTACGTCTTTTAACATTAAATGGATTATATATTTTAATATCTGGAATAATTCTATAACGTTTATTGCACACTTCAAGCGTTTAATTGTATCAGTATCAGAAACTTAAGCACCATTCAGATCATATCACTTTGAAAAATAAATCCATTAAATGAATCTAAAATGTGTTAAGATTTGGATAATGTTGATACTAGGGAGTCAATATTTTTCATTAAAATATTCATAAAATATTTATAATATTAATATAAACGTAGAAATGAGTAATTGGCTTAAATATATTCAATAAACATTATCTCGACGCTAAACATTTGTATTTACTTTTTTTTATAAAAATAATATAATTGTGAACAAAATGCATTTTCTTTATTTATAATATTTGATTATTTGTTTTCATTTTCTTTACGTAAGCAGGTATATTTTTTCCGTACTCCACATGTCCCGGTCTGTCTGACAAAGCAAGACCTATAAACGTGACAAAGAATGACCTCCGAACGGATTTACTTTTCTTTAAACAAGTATGTCAAAAAAATACATATTTCGAACAACAGTCTGAGAGTAGGTGTGTAATGTCTGAAAGCAGCATAAATTTAAATTAACTATGCGTGCATGTGTACTGTAGACATACTAAGTTCTTTTAAACGTATTGGCGTATATTGAAAGCTTGTGCAGTGGTACATGTACAGTGATAACTTTGTCTTAAACTAAAAATCTGATTATATGATTAAACCCCTCTTATTTCTACATTATGATGTTATCGTTATTGTCGTTTAACATTGATGAACAAAAAATAAAGGTTATGTAATTATAAGTTGTAACCATTAGTAAAAACAATATTTATTTACAGTTGTATGTTATATCGGCTTCCGGGAGAGATAATTTATTAATGAGTATCGTTCATTCTTTGCCAATAAGTATGTTTTGACCATACATAAACAACTTTCCATTGTGTAATATTCGTTTATTTTATATTTTACTTTAGGAAATAATAGAGAATGACAATGCAAGATGATGGATTTATCAATTGCTGTAGCTTGTCTTATAGTGTATATTAAGAAACACAAGAATTCTTGTTCGCATTTAGACGTCCTGTCGGAAAAAATAAGAATAGAAGTAGAAAAACAAATCAATCAGGTTAGTTTTGCTTGCGTTACCTTTTCGTGTTGTGTACAATTTATATTATAAAAATCTGAAGTGTTTAACGCATGATCCAAATATTTATTATACTCAAAACATTAAATGTTTTTATTGAATGCCGCCTTTTCATCGAATGTATGATCTTTGTTTCTATATTTTAATTATATGAATATGCTTAAAAACTTAACCTTTCTATGCAAATATTTAAAAAACATATTTTATATGTTTTAATCAAACCTAAAACAAGTCTTTAATTTAGATTACAACGTTACGGTTAGTATCAAACACACAACTCAAGTTAGTTTCATGGTAATTAAATAGTCATAAAGTACTATAATGTTTCTTTGCTGAATAAAACTGCTACATTGTGAAAGTCTTAAGTTAAATCATATTCAAATTATCAGAACGAAAGTCTCCATGAAAAAGTCAAGGAAGATAAAGATGATTTGGAAAACTACAAGCTCCAACTGCATATTCTTACAAAAAGTAAAGAAGATTTAGAATTAGAATTAGAGGAAGTCAGGCGTCAAAATTTAATGTATGAAAAGAAACAGGAGCACATTTTTGAAGACAATAAGAGGCTAAATGAGAAGGTCGAGCAACTTGAAATAAATAATTCTGTTCTTATTGATAGACATAAAAAAGAAATGGAAAAACAAGTCAATGTTAAAAAGAGAAACAACCATCACCATATTACAGAGCAAACGCGTTTAAAATCGTACATATCTAAATTGGAGATAAAGACAAAGGAGTATCAAGATAAAGTTATTGGCATGAAGCTAAAATGTGAAAAAGAGGTTCAAGCAACAGAAAGAAAAATGCATCAATTACAAGTACACCTTCAGGAAAAAAAGGAACGGATAATGCAAAAAGATGAAGTCATCACTTCAAACGAAAGAAAGATTAAATACCAGTGTGCAGAGATAGATCACCTTCGTGAACAAATAAAAGACATGGAGGTTAAAAATGATTTTCTGAGAGCAAAAGAGCATGAAATAAGTAAAATGAGTGAAGAAAAACAAATATTAGAAAGGAAAAATGAAGAACTTTTTGATGAAATGGAGAAAGTGACTGAAACACTTTGTAAAACTGATGCGCGATTGGGTGCGGTTTTATCATCTCTGAAGATAGACATGGTTTCTTTGACCACATGTGAGGATGATAACTGTACAAGATATAAACACGAAACTCATATGCAAAAAACATCTGACTGGAAAGAGGTTGCATATTCTATAAAGAATAAAATTGATCATCTGCAAGGCAATATCTACGGCCTAAATATCAAAAGTAATAGCTATGAAGACACCAACGTATGTGACAAATATCATAGCCCCATGAAAAGTGAACATGTAAACTTCATGCAACAACCTGTTGAAACACAGACAGAATTGAACGAACTACATGAATTGCTCAACAAAAAAGAACATGAGCTGAGCAAACTAACTGACGATAAAATGTGTCTACAAAACACAATAGAGCAAAATGAAATACTTTTGCAACAGTTCAGGGAAAAATTAAACCATATGCAAAAACGATATCAAGACAAAACAGAAACCGTTAATTCAACAGAGAAGATGAATGCAGATCTTGCAAAAGAATGTGATAATCTAAGAGACAGATTAAAGAAAAAAGAGATGTATATAACACAACTTAAGGAAGACATATATAAAAATCTCTCTCACTACGAAGAAAGGGAATCAAAATATCAGCATGATTTGACACAACTAAGATCGGAATTGAGAGAAAAGGGTGTACAACTGTCTCGATTAAATGATCAACTTATTGAAGGAGAGTCGGCAAAAACAGACCATGTGCTTAATGCACAAGAATTGCTGAAGTATAAAGACAAATTAATTGAATCAGAGGAACAATTAAAAAACATCCAGAATGAACACTGTCAGCTAAAGACAAAATATGAAGATTTAGAGAATGAACTAAGGAAAAAAGAAGGCGAACTAACTAAACGGGAGATGGAACGTGATCAAATATTAAAAAAAATGAAGGAATCTGACGAATTAGTCATTTTGATGCAGAAGAAGATTCAGGAGTTGGAAAGAGATGCTGTGCAAAATAACCAGACCAAAACCGACATAGACAGACAGCTTGAGGATCTAAACGAACGCCAAACTTTACTTTTATCCGAGAAAGATAGAATTATATCAGAACTGAACAAAACAATGATTTTGTTAAATCAAACAATCTCCGATCTAAAAGAAACCGAAAAGTCACTTAAATTAGATCAAAGAAATAGAGAAGAACACATATCTACGTTAAATGATAAATTAAAGAAATACACACATTTGGTTAATAAAAATGAGTCAAAAGTTCGAGACATGGAAAAGACTCTACAGACAGAAAAAAATGAGTTTGAGAATAAATTACAGTTTTATGAGAATGAAATTGCCAGGAAAGACAAAATGGCTGACGAAATCAACGATAGAATGGGCAAAATGGAATCACGCGCAATAGCGCTAGGAAAAGAATTGAAGGAAAGAGATGCCAAAATAGATGAACTTGATGCACAGCTCCAACAAATCCAAAAACACCAAGATGATACTCAGAAAAATCTCGAAAACGTCATCAATTCAAAACAGAAATTGATACTTCATCTCCAAAAAGACGTTGAACAGCGCAACTCTAAAATTAGTAGTCTGGAGAAAAAAAACGCACAGGAATCATTAGAAAACCTTTCTGGAGGAGAACACAAAATTGATGTTGCAGTGACAAATGAGATCAAGGAGCTGAAAAGACAGTTAAAACTTACAATGTCAAAACTACATGACACTGAAGCTGAACTCGATGACACTAAGACTAGGTAAATGATATCTTGCTTTTATCGATCAGTTCAAAGAAACCACTTTTTGTATAGTTTTGAAATATCTTTTTTATTAGATAACAAATTGATAATACTTACAAATCACTTTGCCTTATAAAAATCCTATATGTAAACTGACACATTGATACTGCTTTCAACCGTTTTTTACTATTTCTAAGACTTAGTAAAGCCATGGGGGACCGTTTGACAGATAACAACCCCAACATCACTGATCTAAGCGACAGGAATCGTCCAACAAAACTTGCCGAGAAATGTGCAGAGCTGTATGATAATCAATGGACAGATGCATTTGAAATTCTTGAAACATATTTTCCAAATGATGAGGCTGTAATCGAAGCTTTATTGCATATCTTACAGGTAATTGAAAACGTTTTCTTACCATGCGACAAGAGTATAATTTTAATTCAGATCATTGTATCTTGACAATTGTACCTTTAACTAGGTGTCTTTAAGAAGGCCATCAAATTAATTTTATGTCATGCCTTTAAAAATCAAAGCGCATTTTATATTATGATATTAATACATGTTGGACAATATTTTTATTAGTAATATTATTGTTGGCCTTTTCTGAGCGTAAGACTTCTTGAATTTTTAATTAATTCTTTGATATGAAAGCTGAAATGAAGTTCTACATATCATAATCATGCAGGCAGCATAAATGCAAATATACATTTATATCACCCTTGTGTATCGTAAAATGTACAGGTTACAATGACCTTCTGTCAAGAAAAGGCGCAGTACCAGATGGACGAATTAGGGAGGACTTTGACCTTCGCAGACAGAAATGTATGTACATTTGTATAACATAAAAATATAAGAATGAAATATTCTAAAATGATAATGAACTTGTTCTTCCACTTAAAATGTACTGGAAATAATTTATGATTTTGAAATGATGAAATTATGATAAATATAGCCCTTATGAGTCATTTGTTTTATGTATTTAATCAACAGGCAAATGCTGATCAGTCACTCAGTGTATATAAACAGTTGAAAGATACTAGAAAAGCCACTGCGTTATCAGCAGTAAAAAACTTACGCGAGGTAAGTTTATCATAAAAACAGGCAACTGTTATTTATATAATTATAATACACAGGCGTATAGTCAAATGAAAAGACAATTAACATCGCTTGTCATGTTTGGGTACAATGTTCTGATGGTATGACAACTGAATTACTAACGTTCTTCAAACAATACGGTAGCGGACTAAATGTGTAAATTGTAAACGCTTTGTATCTTAAAGTAATGATTATTTGCAATTAAATGTATTTATATTTTTAAGTAAGAAGTAAATGCAAGCATTTATTTCATCGCAGACAAGTCGTCACCTTAGTGCAAGAACGTGATAAGTGCTTCTAAATTTAATAGCAGTTATACAGTTATTGCGTTGAGGGGACAATTAGTGTTTACACTACGTCACAAGTTTCAAAATATTCCCTTTTGTAATAAAAATTAAATCAATATTATTTCACATTTAGTACATTTAGCCTGTATGTAATATATTGGGCCTTTTATTTTGAAACAGTAAATTACCCCTTATAAAAATCTATTACATAGATCTGTATCACAAAAGAACATATTTTATGTTTCAGATGTTTATTTCATATCTTAGACAAACAGCGGATCAAACGGTATCAAGAGCTCTTGAAATCAAGGATTTTACCTTTGAATGCCTTGAAATGTGCTGGTTAATGTTGGTTTGTATTTTCGTGACATTTTTGTAATAATGATTAATGCAATAGTTAAAATACGTTATGAATGACATAAGAGATAAAAAATTGAAATCATAAACTATTTTGGAAGAAATCTCTCTTTATAGGTGCAACTGTGTTTATTAGAAACATTATTCAATCATATCAATAAATATTTTCTATAATTAAGAAAAAATCTATATTTTCTTATAGGTAAATGATCCTCCTGTTGCATTTGCTCCCTTGCTTGCAAAGGGTACACACTTCAACTCAGATTTATACAAACCGTACACAACTAATGGGTCACACGTCGAATATGTTGTATGGCCTGCTTTGCTGTTACATAAAGGTGGTCCAATTCTGGCAAAAGGTGTAGCTCAAGGAATCAACAAATCAAAGAAAAGTACAAAGCATAAGAAATCCATGTCCAACAAACAGTTTTGAAATGTTCAAAATAAGGAAATAGTAATTAAAGTACAGTTGAAGTACTAAACGAAATATATGCTAAACAACAATATTGAAATGTTCAAGAAACAGTTAAGTTAACTGAAAAGCATGCCAAACGCACAATATTCAAATGATCAAAATACAGTTTATTTTAAAGTAAAATGAAAGGATGCGCACGAACAATGTTTTTTATGTTCAAAATAAAGTACACTATGTAACCAGAGATCACATTAACCGATGTAAAACAAAAAATAAGTATAATCAAATAAGTATGTTAATTTGATCACGCAGACTGAAGATATTAGCAAGGCAGTACATGCTAAAATTAGATTATTCTCATTATTTATGTACATTGGTATTCAGACCAATTACTACTTGCTTGAAGTAAAACTACCATATTTCATAAGTATGTTATGACGACTTTAGGTTCTACAATTATTGAATAGGAAATTATAAGCAACTTTTTATAAATCAAGATAAATAGAGGATATTTGTTAAGTTCAGTGTAGGAACGGAATATATTTCACCGAGGTAGCGCCAAAAGGTATATTTCACGAGTGGCGCAGCCACGAGTGAAATATGAACTTTTGGTGTTCACAAGGTGAAATATATTTCGATCTTACACTAAACTAAACAAATGTTCTTTTTATTATATGCAAAGAAACGTTTTAAAAAGACATTGAACCTAATACTGAATGAAAAGCGCTCCAAATAATAATACATCGTGACGTCATTTACGACGTTACGTCATTAAGTTGGTTTCCAGTATTGTGCACGCAGGTATTTCACTGAAACAACGTAATAAATTCAAAACAGTGAAATTATCAATTTGTTTAAAACAGTGATATTATCAGTTTTATATCATTGATATATCTCTATAAACCACCGAAAAGCAATAAAACGCAATATTGGTGGATAGTTTTAAGCATATCGTTTTAATCAGTTTCTTACCATATGAAGATGATATATTACATATGCTGGTGGCATGCTTGGTTGCTTTCAGTCTATGTTTTTATTGTTGTCTTATTTTATTTTTTCTTGTATTTTATCATGTTGCATGCTTGTCGTCCGTTTTGATGTAATTATAAATGTTTGTTGATTTATTTCATATTGATTTCTTAGCATATCAATACAATTTGTAAGTTAATGTTAGTTTTGTATCTTATAGAACAATATTTTGTATCTTAATTAAAGCAGCACGCCTCCAGATTCATGCTTATTTTCATGAAAATTGAGATAATGCATACATGGCATAGAAAAGTAAAATATTGTGAAGTGAACAAAGATGATAATTTCCACATTGCAAGCAGCACGTACAACCCATGTAAATCAACAAAAAGAGCTCAAAAAATGCAAAAATAGTACTTAGTGCGTTACTAACGCAGTAGAAATATGGTTGAAAATACTGCAAAATTGGTCATTAATCGCACATAGCATAGAAATTATTACTTGATTACTTTAATCTTGAAGAATCTTTTTACTTTTCTTAAAATTCCTGTACGTTTTTCTCAAATTTGATTTTCTTGAAATATTTTGGTTAATCTGGAGGCGTGCAGCTTTAATATATACAATGCAACTGTTAGTTCATGTAATTATTAGACTATGTGCTTCTATTACTAATCTGATCCATCTACTGGTTCATGATAATGGTCATATTTGAATAGAATAAGGGTAACATATTATATAGTTTACATTGAAAGGATCCATGTTAACTGTCTGAAGATGAAAATCTGATTTTGATTTTGATTTAATTGACTGTAGCCACTTTATACAACATGGTTTGTGAGTACTGATTCAACACATGTAAGATTTAAAATCTGAAAAATTCAATATTGATAACTAACACTTTCGTTGAAAGCATGTAACGTTATAATCTTTACAGATCACTGGACTACAATCTTATCTATATTTTTCAGATTTAGATTATTTCGTTAGTATTGGTTTAAATAGAGGATATTTGTTTGTTTTGCATGTAAGATTGAAATATAATTTCACTGAGTGAACACCAGATACAATATTTTCACGAGTGGCGTAGCCACGAGTGAAAATATAATAGCTTGTGTTCACGAATGAAATATATTACAATCTTATATGTAAAAAAAATAAATTTTCTTTTTATTTTATGCTTTTTAAGTGATTTTAAGTATTTTTTTACTGATTTTGCCGCGTAACGTCGCGCATTTTCCTTTGTGACGTCATTATATCATGACGTCACATCATAAGTTTTGAAATATAGTTCTGTTAAATTTCTCTAATTTTGTTAAATTTTAACATGATAAATGACGACATTGACTTTCTTTTCCTAAATAAGCAAATTTACGTATGACAGAATTTATTTCTGTCTGTTATTCCATTTGGTTATGATTTTCTTTTCATCCGCATTTAGATATAGTCCGGCTACAGTGAAAATTATATTTTATAAATTTCACTAGTGGTTTATCAGAATATAATCATCTGATATATTGTAATAAAACACTGGAAAGCATGAAATAAACATATTTTATTCCTCACATAAGTATATTTACATACATGATATTTACAATCAAAACAAGAAAAGGATTAGACTGGAAGCAACCTAATGCTTATTGAAGTCTTTTCCCAATATACAATTAATATATGTGCTAAATAGTAGTATTGAAAAAATTGAATCATTGAATGCTCTACCAATATGGGCTTTCATTCAAGACACCTACCTTGTTTAATATAATAATTGCCTTAAAGTTATTGAAGGATGCTTGCATGATCCTATCGGTTACCGTGTCACATGTTACCAATTTATGTATATTGCTTATGATTTGATGTGTTGCCAACATTCAATATATAGTTAGCATTACTTATTTTCACATTTTTTACATTTCAGAATGAATTATTGTTTCGAAAATACGTGTTTAAAATAAATATTTTATATCTATTAAATATCTAATAATATCTGTTTTTGTATCGTAGCTACTTTTAGTTTCAAAGTGCTACAAACTGGCTGTTATGTGATTATTTAATGTTTGACTGGTAACCATTTAGAAATTACACAGTTTGATTCATACTGAACAGGTTTCTATATATTATATAAGTTAGGAGTTTTAACTGAGTATTTAGACTAGTGTAATATTTATCATAATATACTTTACTCTTTGTCATATTTTTCAAAGTTGTGATTATTTCATTATAATAATAGTAATGATGTATTATGATAAGAACCAAAAACTAGATAAATAATAGAGAGAAAAACAAAACGAATAACAAATTAAAGTAATAGCAACAAAGATATAGCTACTAAGATGCAAAAACTGTGAAAAGAAAACAATCATATGTAGAAAATCATTGTATAAGTGTAAGAAAAACGTAAACTGTTGTTTTTTGTTGTTGTTTTTTTAAGAAAAATTAGTGGTTGAATATTTACGTAATATAGATACGTTGTATATTTCCCTATAGATATGATAAAAATAACAATCTAATAAGCTGCTACGATAAGTAATTACCAAATAGCGTTTTATAGCTTTATTAAATGTCCGGACATATTATAGTCTTGCTTTGTTGAAGAAATTGTATGTACATTGTATATGTCTAATTTTAACATGTTTATGAGAAAGTTCGAGTTTTGGTATTACATGTATTTTGCTCTTTGCCGTTTTTTTTGTCGTGTTTTTGATAGGCCATATTGTTTGTATTGTTATAATGATAACCTAAAAGCATTTAAAAGGAATGTGCTGTAATATTGATATTTATTGATTTATTATTTATTGAAGTCTCATTGTTACATGTGTACATATAAGTATATATAAAGCATAAAATACAAACATAAAATACATGAAAAGGCCACTCTAAACAGTTACAAGATGCTTCTAAGGGAGAAAACTCCACAGGCCATATCACAGCAGTTTACTGGTTTATGCACTGAGGAATTGTCCCCCTTAGCTACACAAATTTCATATGATCAATATCATTCATTAAAGGTAATGTTACAATTTAAAGACATAACATCAATATATTCACACTATTGCATGTTTTTCTTATAGAAGTTTAAAATGGGACACAATTAATAAAACAATACTGAAATGTTTAAATGCGAACATTATTAATGGTATGAAAAAATTACCATTATATCATTTAATATTGTAAATATGTTATTTGTTATACTTTACATTCTCCTAACGGTACCAACTTAGGTATATCAGGGTCTTACAACAATTTGTCTCCTTCAACATGATTTACATTAATTCCGTTTTATCAATGCCATACATTGATGTCTTACATAGATGTAACATATTTTTGTGTAATATATGTAATGTATATGGTCGTTCATACTTACAAATTATAAGTCAGTTAATGAAGTTTTTCATTAATTTAAATTTAAGTACATTTTATTCAGTCTGATATTCTTATTGTTTTATTCATCTCTTTATTAGTTCTATCACATATTCATGTATTAGTCTTTACATTATTAGTGCCTATTTTCGTTAATTGTTTATTCATTTTGGTAGACCATTAAAAACAACCAATTTATTTAGCTACAAAATAAATCAAGCTAGACCATCTAGACTCATTTTAGATGTAATGTCCTAGTATTTTAAGTTCAATTACAGAGTAGCTTAGTGTATGGACATTTTGACAAAAGCATTATCAAATTTGTCTTTTTCAACCTTAACTATTTGAGAAAATCTAATGGATTCGATCTAACTCCTCTTCTTTCAGTTTCGATACTACGACCTCTCTTCAACAAATAAAAAACAGCAATGCATTTCTATGGTATTGACTGGTTATATCTATTTTATTTAATAAAAGTTTATGGTTTCTATAGATATAACAAAACATATTGTAAAATTGTTTTATTTTTACAAAAAAAAAAAAAAAAAAAATAAATAAAAAAAAAATAAAAAAATAAACAAACATAGACTCCCTTTTCATTTTTCTGTCGGTAATTGTTGAAATCTATTAGACAATGTTTTGGAAACAATGGTACTAATAATAATTATATCAATATGTTAATTATAACCCATTCTTATAATTTGAAAATATTGTACATCATCGGATGATGTTGTTTTTTTTTTATAATTGTACAATTCGTCAGGTCAAATACTTATAGCCATTGCCAGACTGCTATACAAATACATTTTGATTATTTGCGGAGTTTTAATATAATACAATTTCGTCTTCATTATCTGTTTAAAAAGTGCACCTTTCTCCTTAAGATACTGAAAAGAATATTCTGAGTTTATCTTTATGCAAAGTAGACATATGAAACTTAAACGATCATGTGGCCTTTGTACTACCATTAATTTTCAGATAAGTTTCAGTAAGCGTTATTTGATAGGAGATAACATGACTACGAGTTTTACCGCGGTTTAAACGTGTCTAACAGTTAAATATTTGATAAGTTTTAAGGTCGATATCGTCTGTAACCTTAACCATGTTATTATATCTATCTTTGTCAGATTTCGTGGAAGGCAAACTGAAACGAATTACTTCCTGGTCTAGGTAACTATCGAATCACAATATACATGTAGTTAATTCAACACTTATATAAAACTGGTTTAACAAACTTGAATGTAATAACTTATATATAGATTAATCCTGGCCGACTATGTAAACAATATTATGCATTTGAAAGTAAAACGAAAGCGGTAACCGTTCTGTTTAACTAAATAAATTTACAACATGAATTATTTAACAAAATATATTTGGCTGATGTAATTTGGCTAATTTAATTTTTTACCATTTGAAAGGAATCTTAACTGTGATAGAAATGGATACGTTATAATTCATAAAATAAAGATATTTTGCTTAAAATATTAGTTATATTTTTTCTTGTGTTTTCCAGCATCATTTTTCCCGAACTTTGAAAGTAATCTTAACTGTGATAGAAATGGCTACGGTATTCGTAAAATAAAGATACTCTAATTTGCTTAAAGTATTAGTTTGTTTTTCATCTTTTGTTTTCAAGCAGTATCTACTTTTCAGAAATAACGTTGTCCCGAAACCCCATACACTTAAGCGTCGAACGAATACGTCAGCGCGTGAAAAAAGGAATGCCGCTGAATACTGAATGCCATAATTAAATACGTTATTGAAAATCATTGTATCGTCACATGTAAGACATCAAAGAAAATGAAGAAAGACACATAATCTGCTAAGGGCATTTTATGTGTGTGTGTGTGTGTGTGTGTGCGTGTGTGTGTGTGCATAGCTTCGTCACATAAACGAATCCAAAGTCCCTGTCGGGATTCGAACCCACAGCGGTCGTTGACTTCAAACCTCTTGCCCCTCACAAAATGATAAATCACTGTCATATTTTAGAATGATGGCCAGTCCCGTATACTGTAACATTTCGTTTTTGATCCTACTATTTCCTCCGTTTATAGCCATGTAACTATATGAAGGAAAGCAATGTTCAGTTAATGATAAAAACAACAACAACAACAAATAAAAAAACCTTTGAAGGGAGATAAACCAGAAAGATCATCCTTTTTTGTTTATCATGGTTATTACCCTTTAATCTATATAGTTTAGATTGATTGATTAATTGATTGATTGATCATTTCAACATAATAATACAGTTTTCTAAGTAGAAATGATCTTAATTGAATATATATAATGATTTTTATTATGTCATCACAGTGTTGTTACTGTAAATGAACTTTTAAGAAAACAAAACAATATGTTCAAAATATGTTGAATAGTTATAAATACTTAATACATGAAGTTTTTAAGTCTCGTACATAAGCGCGCTTACACCTAAAAAAATCAACTGCTGATTAAACATTTGCGTTACACTACATTCTTTCACTGCATGCACTGAAACAAAAACAAACAAGAGCCGGTTGAACCGGGTGATGCTCCCCGACTAGGTTTTGGACACAGAAAATTATATCTTTTGTAGTTCAGAGTTATATCCCAGACAAGGTTCAAAGTATGATAATTCCAAACTAAGGCAAGGCAGAGTTACTGTTCTTTACACTGCACTTCTACTCAATGAGATCTATCTACCGACTTGCGCGCGACACGTCGTCTCTATAAGTTGATCATTTCTGTGAAATAGTTGTAAAATCCGACTTCAAATAGCGAGTTTATGGGCCGGACATGATTTTGCTTCAAGGTCATGCTGTGACCTTGACCTTCTAGGTTGCGACCTTAATGTTGCGTGCGATATGTCGTCTCAATATGGTGATCATTTCTGTGAAGTAGTTGTAAAATCTGTCTTCAAATATCGAAGTTATAGGCCGGACACAATTTTGCTCCAAGGACATGCTGTGACCTTGACCTTTAAGGTAGCGACCCATATGTTGCGCGCGACACGTCGTCTCAATATGATGATCATTTCGTACGTACGGACGGACGGACTGACTGACAACCCGACTCGGGGAGCATAGAAATATTAATATTTGTGGGAAATCGGTATAAAGATAAAAATAACGATATATATCGATGTCATAATTTAAAAGTCTAATAATATAAGAATACAAAAAGCATAATTATAACAGTTACTGTCAAAATCAGGTAATTTTCTACAGAAATAAGAAACTTCGACTGGAGCGATAGGTGGTCAAAAGTCATATTATAAAGCCCCTTATCAACTGAGTTTGTGTGGGTGTAGATATATTGAATTGCTAACAATTTATATGCAAAATAAAGACGGGCGTTTATCAAATGAATTACAACGGTAAGTAAACAGTAATTGTTCAGTCTGTGAACTGTACCTGGATGTCCTTATCAAATATATTTATAAATTTTCCTAATGTTTTCTACTAGTATATTTTCTCGGACAATTCAAATACTTTCATCGATCGATTTTCATAACGAAACATGCTTGCGTAGTATCTTTAAATAAAATTTGTCTGCACTTGTATAGAGTGAGTACATGTAAAATGTGCAGGATAGTTCTTAAACTGTCTAGTTAGGTTGCTCTGATATTAAAATCAAATCAAACAAACAAAACCTACTATGTCGTAACGCAAACTGTTCTTTATTTTATCATTTTATTGTTCTCTATGCATACATAAAATGAAAATAGTTTATAAACAATCAAAATACGTTGAACATTTAAACTTGTCATATGGTAGTCATGAATCCTTTGCTTGATCATTCGTTCATTGTTGTTTCCACTTAAACATATTTTCTGTAAAAATACAAAAAAGCTTAGGCATCACCTATGTGAAGCATCATACAGGTACATGTATGTAAAAATCAATTCAAGTGAATTTTTTTCAATTAATTTCTACGAAGTAACGTTATTGTTTTTTACAAAACGAAAACACACAAAAATAAAACTCTAACTGATCATTCTATATCCGCCCTTATAATATTGTTTGTGTCTTCTTTTTACTTGCTTCTTCAAAAACATAGTTGTACAACAATTCAATGAATAATCGTATCAGAACAAGTTTTGGTTGGTGCACAATTGGTAACTGTTTGTTTCATTACTCAAATACTACATTCTTATTAAATGATACCAATTTGTATGCAATAAGTTCGGATGTCATCATACGTTTGATGTTTAATCATATCCCTTGCAGTCTCTCTTCCATGCCTATCTCTCCAACGTAAAAATTGGTCGACATCACTATCTGATGGGGGACTAAATTGAGCAGGAATGGAATTCACGTCCGTGGTTTGCATAGTTATTTGATTATAAGACGAAGTCTGTTGGCTTCTCTGGTCCCTCATAAGGTCTTTTGAAGCATATACGTGTGCGTTATAACTTTTATGCAGAATTTTTCCTTCATTGTTTTCCTTTGTTACTAGTTTACTTGCAACATCTTTCTTTTGTTCACTAGAGGGTATGGCCATTTTACTCCGTTCATTTGTAATACCTTGAGCTATTCCTTTGCATAGAACCGGTCCATTCTCGTGCAGTAAAAGGGCTGGCCAAACAAGAAACGCAACTCTATCACCACGTATTGTGTACGCCTTATAAATATTTGTATTGAATTTTTCACCCTTTGTAACGATTGGTCCAAATGCAAGAGGTGGATCCTGAACCTGTTTGAATTATATAACACAAACTTGACACAAACTTGACATAAACTGTTAAGATGTGATCAAAAACCATTAACGGTTATGAACTTGTATGAGTTAATGTGTGTCATATCATTGAATTCTATGCGTTGGTAACGTTGATGATCATATAAAAGTATTTAGATAAACTAGATTATTAAGACAGCAAAAGAACTTAAACATTCAATTGAACTTATAAAACTTAAATAGTTTAACTGCCGGTGGCTCTTATTTTGTATTTTGACAAAAAATATTTTACCAATTCATAAAACATATTCAAATCAGAGCAAACGCATTACAGAAACGCTACATTAGCAGGTTCAGGGAAAAATGCTGATTGATAAGCTTAAAAACACATCATGTCTCAAAAATAAATTATTTTTTCATCCTTTAGAAAAGGCAAACATGTATTTTATAACGTTTAGATAATGGTTTTAAAACATTGTAGATGCTTATCCCGTGATAAAAATAACGCTGGATGTGAAATTCTCTGTCATAAAGTAGCAAAATATGTACAAAGTATTGTGATTTCCACTCAAAATACTAAATAACTATACTTTTACTAGTTGCCAAAAATTCAATAGACGCAAAAAATGGTTCAGGTGTTTTGAAAATTACTAACCTGTTTCTTTGAAAAATATAATAGGACATAAAAAATTAAAAGCTTTGAAAAAGGAAAATGAAACCACTTCTGGGGCATAATGAGCCTTTAACCAGATAACTCTTATATAATTATATAGTCTAAAAAACTATCTTGGCACTCACCACCATGAGCCAGCATACTTCGAAACAGCTTTTAACAAATTCTGGAGCTGCATGATGTATCGTCTGATATTTCTTCAATGGAATGGTAAAAAGACACTTTTTAAATGAAACTATATTCAGAAAGACTTAGTATCAGGAGCTTTTCCTTAATATCAAAGGGAGATTTTTCCATAACTCTGGTATGTTGGGCTTCTTGATTAAAGGTCAACACAATGGAGTGACAATTAAGATATTTCATTTTACAAGATCATTAATACAATATATAAAACATTTCAGCATACTGTAATAACTTATTGATTAAAATCAATTTGAAAAAATATTTTCTACATGACAACATTTGAAACGTCGCGTACTTGTGTGACAGCTGTAGTACTTTTTGAGAAACATAACACTTTATCGCCCGAACCCACCCACCCCCACCCCCCAACCTCCCCTAATAAAGAAACATAAAATATAACATATAATGCTATGGAGTTTTTACATGGCACAGTGATTGAGCTAAAATTACTGAACATTTTGTTGTTATACCTGATATAACTGTTTGCCAGAAAATACTACCACATTTCGCTGAAAGTCTTTTATCAGTTTCTTTACTGACGAAGGCAAGCTATTTTCATTCTAAAATTAAGATAATTCATAAATGACATCGCATTTAAGTATAATGATATTATCCAGAAATAAACATTCAGATAAAATGAAACGACAAAGGAGTGAAACATAGATTAGACAATAAAGGTCATATGACGCCGGAACAGGAAAGGTGAGTTCGGCAAACCTCGTTAAAGTGGAATTACCGATTTGGGCGTATACTTTAATAACAGTATAGCGCTTATGGATCTTTTTTCGTGCACTAATATCTGTACAAACAGGAGAACTTCTGCAGATGTTAATACACAAAGAAATTGTGCATTATATCTTCATTAATTGATATGGATTTTTGGGAATAGACAATTCCAACGAGACTAGAATAAGTAGAGAAAGAATTTGTCAGGTACCCTTAGTTTATGATGTTCAATAAGTGTCCAATATATTAGTTTTGAACTCGGTAATTTAAAATGACGCTTTAATTTTGAAGACAATGTGCATCTGCATTTACATTTAAAAATCATCTGTTGCAAACTCTAGTATTTCACGGGTTACCTTTTACAAGTTTTGCACAAATATATCACAAAACAGTAGACAAGTTGTATATATCAAGCCGAAAGAAAAATTGAAAATTGCAGTATTTACCGTAGAACCCTGTGTGACTGCCATTTGTATATCCTTTCTCTGTTGATTCGCCTCTTTTTCACAGAAACGATAAGCATCCTTAAATAAAATGTAATATGAGTCAACTACAGGATGGTTAAATAAATTTATTATTTCCTAACAGACATTCTTTGTTCGGAGCACCAATATGAAAACAAAACAAATCAGAAAATATCCTGCAGTTCATGGGATTCGACCCCTTTTTGGTTAAATATTATTTTGGTTTATCTGGAACTGTATAGCTTTAATCATAAGTTGAATCGTAATCAATTAATATTCTAAAAGCTCAAAAATTACGACACATATCAAAACGAAGCAGTTAAGATCTATTTGTATCCCCATACTTTCGATGCTATTCAAAAATTATAAAAATATTTGTTCAACGTTAAATTTTCTGTTACCTTCTTTAGGCAAACAGCCTTGTAAAGATAATAGAAAGTAAAAAAAACAGAACGTCAGTTGTAACAACTAGAAATTACCTCATAAACAGATCTAAAAGACATTGAAGAAGTTGTCTTCCGACAGTCTTTGAGCTGTTTTATAACATTTTCCGGACAGCTAGTCTGTGTACGTTCCTTTAACACAAAAGTATATTTTGAGTAAATATCTACAGGATACTTAAAGGGATTATTTCTAAAATCGTTGTATTTTTAAAAACTATAATATTATTGTGTCTTTTGAAGATATATGCATAGGTACATAGTCTTGATCAATTGCATTTATAAAGGTCAGCTATTTTATGAGAACATGTAAGTGTCTGGTTAATTGACGTGTGCGAGTTGGCCATGCTTTCAGACAAATAAAGAAATATCTAAATATTTGAAAAGTATGCGGGTTAGAAAACATAAATGTTAATTGAACAAATAACAAAGAATAACTTAAACAGGTTGACGCCTCGGAAGAAAAGAAAAGGAATCGAACATCGGAGACTCAGTTTGATTGATTGAGTCAGCAATTTGTGAGAAGTGATAGATAGTTGAATTTATTCTTAAATTTCTTGATCTAAATGTTTCCTCTATCCCCACAGAAACCGTGACGGAATACTAAAATATAACACTATCGTAGTATTTAGCACTGTTTTGATTTACTTGAGATGCATTGATTTTGTTAGTTTAAAGTTTTTTGTTACAATATTGTTTTCCTATCTTAGTACTACAAGTATCAGAAATGACAAAGTATTATGCAAAATAAATGCCAACTTTCAAATATCTTCTCTCAGAAATCTGAAGTGAAGTGCATATTGCATTTAACTGACTCTTATAACACTATGGTCGACTTCTATTAATATCTATTATATTCACACTACTTTCATATGAGATACCATATGTAGATTTAGAGAATGTCAAGGGATACCCATGCATATTTCATAATCATGAGAAACTGATTTATATAAAGTTGTACATGAACGTTTAAAGACGACATAAAATATATCTATAAAATAATTTTTTTATGAAATTGCATATTAAAAGGTATAAAATGGTAGAAAGCAAGCAAAAGATTTCATTAACTATCAATGGTCATTTCTCATAATACTCATATAACAAATAAAAGCTTCATCATACCACTGATTTGGAGCACAATAGGACTCTTTGTAAATCGTCAAGCTGTTCCCTTGCTCTGCGTTTGCAGAAATCATAGATATCCTGAAAATAGAGTACACATGAATTACTTATATGAACATTGACAAAAAGAATTGCAGTACAAAAGTATATCCTCATTTGAATAACTTGAACTTCATGTTCACACATTTAGAGATATAAAACAATATATTGTTTTATTTGTTTTATTCAATATTATACGGACCGTCATGATACATGTATTGATGTTACCATTTTCAGGATGATTATAATCTCAGATTGAATAACAAATCAGCTAACCATTAGAATTTCTAAAAGTATCTCGATAATTTGTTCATCGCTAGAAAATGACTTCTGCAGTTCTTCAAATGCATCATGCCATTGATTGTCATACAGTTCAGCAAACTTTTCTGCCAGCTTTGTTGGACGATCCCTGTCACTTAAGTCAGCAATATTTGGATTATTATCTGTCAGTTTGTGGCCAATAACACTGTATAACAAACAAACAAATAAATAAATGAATAAATAAATAACGACATTATTTACATGTATAATTCCGAAAAAAAAGGAATAACAAGGCAGTTTAAAACAAACAAAATTAGATGGCAGATTTCTTGAAACATTCTAACGTCATTTTGTCTTTATTCTATTGACTTGGGTTTCTCCGTTTTCCATCATGTCAATATAACTCCATTGCTACAAACATTATATGTTTGAAATTGTAAGTAAATTTAAATAAAATATATTTTGTTTAAAAAAAAGTGAAGTATAAATAACCGTGGCTCTGTGTCGTCACTTGTTGTACTGGGTTGTCTTTTACTCTCTTCTAACTGTTTTCTTAATTTTCGTATGTCACAATTATTTTGCTCAATGGTCTTCTGGAGTTGAATTGTTTGCCCGTCTTGTTTCTTCAGTTTTTCAACATACTCATTGAGTTTTTGTTTTTGGTTTCTTTTAAATTCATGGAATGAACGTTCAGAGTCTTTAATGTTTTGTTCCCATTCTTTTTCCTTTGCGTCATACAGCATTTTTAGATCATTATAGTCCTGTCTCAGTTTTTGTTCAGTTTGTATGTCCGACCTTTCCTTAATTTCCTTCGCGAATTTCTCTTTCATCAACTTGTTCCTCTCATCTCTATAACGTTCTTTACACTGTTCAGCTTTTTGTAGGCGATCTGTTATTTCCCGATTTTCCTGAGTAAAAGATTCTAGTCTCTCCTCTATTAACTTAGAAAAGAAAAATCACGTATGAATTGCTTATTAATATCATACGTACTGGACACTTAACATATTATTATTGTCAGTAGACGTCTTATTCTCGGATACCCAAATAAATTCTTAACTTCTTTATAGATATTACTAAAAAAATGAAACCAAAAATGTTTCGGACAGAGCAAAATATAAAAATATTCTTAAAGCAAAACCGTCCAGTAAAGTTAAGTAGGTAGACCGTGAATTGGGCGACTAGGGTTCGATTCTCGTATGGTGCAGGTCAAATGTGTTGTGATTGATCGTGAAATCCTTTTTACAATCATTCACACTGAACTCCTGCTCGTGCATGAATAGAAGTTATTGGTTTCTTGCGAAAGTGAAGGTAATTAGTACTGATAAACTGCTTGAAAACCTGCCTATGGACGATGAGCTGGCTAAACTGTGCTCTGATAAATTCAGTGTGGCTCAATGGCGTGATCCTGACTTAAAATTACAAAGACCACACCATTCACCATTTTCAAGGCAATTGCATTTTTTTAATAGACTACTGCAACTGTTTTTATAACCTGCTTATAATTAATATATCGTGACAATTAAGTACACTTTATATCAACTACTTACACATTGATGCTCTCTATAGTTTTCAATTTTCTGAACTGCAACTCGCAGGTTTTCACTGACCGAAGAGAGAATTGCCCCAAGCTGTTTTTGAGATTCTGCATTGGTTGTCATTTTGTCTTACAAATATGAAAATAAAATGAAAAACATATGGTGGCTCAATTGCGGCCCCGCCAAGCGAAAAGTCGAGAATTAACCAGTTAAAATGGCTTGTTAGCGGGGGCGCGGAGCGAAGCTTTATTTATCAAACTTCGCTCCGTGCTCCCGCTAATAAGCGTATTTTCGCTCCGCTTCCCCGTCGTTTTATTTCTTAAATCTTGCTCCGCGCCCTCGATTATAAGCGTATTTTCGCTCCGCGCCCCCGCCATTTTAACCTGCTTATTCTTGACTTTTCGCTGGCGAAAACACGTAAGGCACATATTAGCCATCACAGAAACATCCTTGTTTTATGACTATTTTATAATATTATTCAGTTAATCTTGCAACGTCCTAATTGTTAAAAAAAGTAGATGAGACTTTAAATTTCATTTTACGTGTTTCAAAACAGCGTACATATTTACTTGCAAGTGTGAACTCAATATTATTACATACAAACTTTCAAACAAAGCACCTAAATGTATTATGACTATTATTATCTTCCTTTAATTGGTGTTAACTTTAACCAATACAAATGAGCTACCTACGAGAATCTTGTTAACATTTTCATATGCTAATAGAAAACTTTTAAGACATTATTTATATTCTATCTATTTGTTAAGTTTCTGTGAAAGATTATTACGTTTTTTTTTACCTAGAAACATAGTTTTTTCCCTTTGGAGGTCGGGTAAAAAGTACAAATTTCATTTAACCCTTTTGCACGCGGAAGAAATTTAATCACTTTTAAATTACCCTTTAATATTACCTTTCCATTACTTTAAATTTTTAATTGGAATTTTTTTTCAAAAACAATTTCAGCTTTTAAAATTTTTAAAAAGAAATTTTTCCCTTTCACAATGACAAAAACGTCCCTTTAAATTTTCTCACCTAATTATAAAAGCGCTAAGTACAAAAATATTGATAAGTATAAATGAAAAAGGTCATTATTAGTCTAAATCAAAAAAACAGTTTTTTTCATTTTATATATGTAAAAAAACGTGTGGCTTTAATTAAACTTAATTTTCTTTTATCACGGTTCTATAAAATATCGGTTTAACGAGCATAAGCGTTCCATGCATTACTTACTGATGAAAAATTGATTGCTTTGGAATAGAACAATAACTATGCAAAGCCAATAGTCGCTTTTGAAAGTCACTGGTTGCAATGAATGAAGACATAGGTTGTATGCTAAATCTCTTTGTGGCCACTGGAATCACGTGTAGCTTGAAAAAACTTGAATTGTGTCCATAGGACACGGGTGCCCCAAACTCCACTGTTTTGTCAATCATATGACTCTAAGTCAAATCTTTTTTTTTGGACTAAATGTGCCACAAGTTGAAAACTAAAACTCTTTTACTAAGTAAAGGGCAAGAACTTTACAAATACTGAATAAAAGTGAAAAGTGAACCCCAAGATGCATAAATACACATGGTGACTAAGATTCTTGTAAACTTTCAAGCCTACAAGTCAAATACATTTTGAACTTTGCATGAACAAGTTGAAAATTGAAAATTCATACTACTGTAAGTCAAGGTCAATAACTTCAACAAAACTGAAAAAATCCGCATGCAAAGTCCCCGGTGCATAGCTTCAGTGATGTTGATAACATTCCTGTAAAGCTGCTTGATTCTTACTCAAGCACTCAAGAAACAAATACCACAGCATAATGAAACGGTTTTTACAAATTCAAGTGCAATAACTCTACAAATACTAGATAAATATACAAGCGAAACCTAAGGTGCACAACTACACATGCTGATCAACATTCCTGTTAAGTTTCATGACTCTAGGTTAAATACGTTTTCAACTATGCACCACACAAATTGAAAATTGCAAATTTTCACTAAGTTAAGGACAATAACTATAAATTCACAAGAAAAAGCCCAGGTGCACAACTTCACATGCTGATCAACTTTCTCGTAAAGTTTCATGACCCTATGTCATATAATTTTTGAGCTACCTGTGACACAAGTTACAATTTCAAATTTTTAATAAGTCAAGGACAATAACTCTGCAAGTACTATAATAATCCATACGAAACTATCCACGTGTACAATTTCACATGCTGATCAACTTTCCCGTGAAGTTTGATGACCCTAGGTTAAATACTTTTTGAGGTACATGCGACACAAGTTGAAAATTGCAAATTTTTACTAAGTCAACGGCAATAACTCTTGCTAACAAAAAGCACAACTTCACATAGTGAGCAACATTCCTATAAAGTTTCGTGACTCTAGGTCAAAAACTTTTTGCGTTATGTGCGACACAAGTTGAAAATTATAATTTTTTACTAAGTCAAGGGCAATGACTCTAAAAATACTAAAAAATCCACATGAAAATACCCATGTACACAACTTCACATGCTGATCAACATTCCTGTAAAATTTCATTACTCTATAGCTAGGTCACAATACTTTTTACTTACATGCGACAAAAGTTGAAAATAGCAAATTTTTACTAAGTCAATGGCAATAACTCTAAAAATACTGAATAAATCCAGACGAAAATACCCGGGTGCACAACTACACATGCTGATCAACATTCCTGTAAAGTTTCATGACTCTATGTCACATTTTTTTGAGCTACGTGCGACACAAAAGAGAACGGACGGACGAACGAAAAAAGGACGGACGGACGGATGGACGGACAGGGTTAAATCTAAATGCCCCCGGCCCCTAAACTGGGGGCACACAAATGAAAGTCATTGATTGTAATGAAAAGAACATGCTTGATATGGAAGTCTCGGGTTTGTTTTTTATAGTTACTATCAATTCACAAGTTGCTATTGAAAGTCGTTCTCTGATATATATATATAGATTATTGGTTGCTATCAAAAGTCAATGTGATTGAAATCTACAGAAGTAACTAACTACATGTTTACATGGTCGCAGTGTGATTATGTTTTGTGGTTTAAATTATGACAACGTCAAACGAAAACATTTTGCTTTTGGACAGTGATAGAAAAATAGAAACAAGTGGTCGGGATTTGGGGTAGGGATTGCGATTATTTCCACGTTTCAATTGGCTCGTTCATACCTTTTAATAGTATTATCACACAAATAGGTCAATAACATATTTGGGAGATGGTGTTTGTTTAAATATATTGAATAACTCAATTAAAAAAGTTTTCATCATCCATTAACTGACATTAATAAATAATTGAAAAAAGAAACACTCGACAAATTATTTTTGGAGTCTTTGGGCAAACATTTGAAAAAAGAATCAAGAGAAGTAAATATTAGAAAAATAAAAAATAAAATATAAGAAATAACAAAATGCCTTTACTGATAAAGAATATGTATTTATTACAAAATCAACACACAAGCAATAGTTGTAACATTTCACTGCGACAGTGTTCAATTTGTATGTTTCAATATATAAATTGATATAAAAGGACGGAACAAGAGATTAACGATGAAATAAAACATATTTATTTTAGATATGTATATTTCTATTTATTTAACTACACTGTTTTACTGACATTGGGCAACACCTTTTAGTACGATGGATGTTCCATCAATGCGTAACAACGAAGGCCATACTAAGTAATCAATGAGTGTCCCTGTTTTAGTAAAGGCTCTGTACATTTCTGTTGAGAAAATGTCTCTATGTGTGGTATTGTCGCTTTGAATTTTCAGTTTGTCTTTGTTCTCATATATTTCCCAACACACGTCAAAACATTTGTTTATGTAAGATCTGACAGCACCGTAACCTGTTGGAATTTTGGTATCTTGCGACTTCAAATATTTTAAGTATTTCTGAAATAAAAACATATCTCATTTGATTCAGACCTGTAATTTATATATGAAATACAGGAAACTTTGTTAGTATCGAACTTTTTGGGAACTTGTATGTTCCTTGTAAAGGAACACATCATCGCCAATCTTTACATGGACACGAGTATTTAATAAAATGTAACTTAAGTATATTTTAATGTTAACGCCTTTGCAACTTGTGCGAATAGCAATGGACATAATATATCTCCTTGCTTTATTTCTCTTGTGTCATCGGAACAGTGAGATAAGTAAGACAGTGAAGTTTACTGTTACAGTATATACATTTTGCTTAACAAAATATATGCAACTAAAAGATGACTGATTATTATATGATAAGGAGGTAAAGCAATATATACCAAGAAGTGAAATCTAATTCAACATTGTATCACGTTACAATTTCAGTACGAGGCATGTGCTGTATGCAGATACCCACATTATTCACATAAAAAAGGAAAATAAGTGCGTGGGACGTGAAGAAAAATCATACACAAACACTTAAAAAAGAGTCAAGGAGGATAATGAACTAATGAAATTTGTTTGCTCAGTTCTTGATCAAATTACTAAGTTATCTTGATTGAACTATAGCCCAAAAACATATAACTTACTTCAAGGGCAGATTCTTTTGTTGGCTTACTTATTCGGAACTGTTTCCCTTCTTTTTCGTTTTCAATATATTGCATAGCGTCCTAAAAAGATAAATTTGTCACTGAAAGCCATATAAATGAAATATTTTTTGTAGCCATCACACTCTTTAAAGTTTTAGCTAAACATGCATATTCTTCGGAAAAGAATTATATGTGTGCTACTAGATAAACAACTTGAACTGCAATAAAAGAGATCGGAAAAATAAATCGGTTTGTATGGGACTGAAAATCAACAATAATACATTTAACTGTACATTTTGTAGTCGAATCGTTAAAAGTTCTGAAATATTACAAACATCTAATAAATAAATCCATTGCGGTTGTATATTTATCAAAGTCAAAGTCACTCCTGCTTACAAAGAGAATCTTTTTTAGAATCATTACTATTTCCTTCTCGTCCTTGATTATTTTGTCTAATTCTTCAAATGCATTTGAATGATGTGTATCATAAAGCTCATTGTATGAATCCAAAATGTCTTTGATGTCAGCGGTATCCTTTGTTTTGAGGTTTGCAGAAAGCTGTATAATTTCTTGACGCATGCTAAAAAATACCTTGAATACTTTAATTTGATATAGATGTTTTGATTTGTTTTATAATTGTTATATCTTATTTAAGCTATCAATTAAGTGCATGCAGTTGATTGAAGGAGATATCAACAAAATGAATACATAAATAAAAACATGTATGTAAGCAAATTAATAAAGATGAATAAAAAAGATAAATAAACCGGATAAATGAACAAGAGGGCCATGATGGCCCAAGATCGCTCACCTGACCCATCGAACTCATCCGAACAATTACCTAGACAGGTGAGTCAAAAATGTGACAACTACAGTTTTAACAAGGATAATCCATATTTGAGCAGTGTGACCTAGTTTCTTACCCAGGTGTCCCATATTCGAACTTAACCTAGATATCATCAAAACAATCTTTCAGACCAATTTCCAGGATACTTGGATCAAAACAGTAGCCACTAGTGTTAACAAGATTTTTCTATTTTTAGCTCCGGTGACCTAGTTTTTCATGCGAGATAACCCATGTCCGAGAAATTACCTAGACAAGCATCCTGACCACGTTTGATGATAATTGAGTCAAAAATGTGATCACTAGAATGTTAACAAGGTTTTTGCATATTTGGGCAGTGTGACCTAGTTTTTAACTTCAGGTGACTCATATTCAAACTTGACCTGGAAATCATCAAAGCAAACTTTCAGACCAATTTTCATGATATCTGGATCAAAACAGTAGCCACTAGAGTGTTAACAAGATTTTTCTATTTAAGCTCCTGTGACCTAGTTTTTGACCCCAGGTGACCCATATTCAAACTTGAACTAGAAATCATCAAAGCAAACTTTCAGACTAATTTACAGGATATCTGGATTAAAACAGTAGCCACTAGAGAGTTAACACGTTTTTTCTATATTTAGCTCCTGTGACCTAGTTTTTCATCTGAGATGACACTTGTTCGAACGTATTCGAGCAATTACCTAGACAAGCATCCTGACCAAGGTTAATGACAATTGAGACACAAATGTGACCACTAGAATGTTAACAAGATTTTGCTATTTTTTAGCTCTTGTGACATAGTTTTTCATCTGATATGACCCAAGTTAAACTCATTTGAGCTGTCAACAAGATAAGCATCCCGACAAAGTTTGATGATGATTGAGGCAAAAAAGTGACCGCTAGAGTGTCAATGAACAAGTGCGGACGGACGACGGACGACAGACAATGGCCGACGGACATTCAACGAGCCTAAAAACTCACCCGAGCTAGCTCAGGTGAGCTAAAAAGGATAAATAATCAAGAAAAACGAAAGAAACAAAACAAACACAATAAATAAACGGGTAAATGAATAATAAATAAAATTAAAAACAATGAAACAAACTTAATCATGTGTAAAACAGTTTGCTAGGCTCGTAAAAGATATGGTAATATACAACTATGGTTGTCGCATAACAAAATCTGACAAAATCGATAAACTGATAAATAAAATGGGCCAGTAATAATGAGAAATAATAAATACACTCAATGCATACAGAACTGTATTGAACAAAATTTTATCAGTGTGTAAAGTATCTATTTACAAAAGACTTAAATTTGTGTTATTTGATATAAATAAAGGGTATTAGTTGAAATGCAAAATATAAACGGTCGTTTAAATGTACAAAAAAAACCTTGGCCATAATATTTTTCATTAAAATACATTATTTCATACCTTTGTAATTCATTAGTTTTAGATTCCAATTCGTGTTGTAACTGAAGAACCTTTTCGTCCAACTCGGATATGCATTTATCTCTCGCACGCAAATCCGAATTGTGCTGTTTTATTAGGGCTTTATTTTCATCTTGTGCATTCCAAAGTTCGTTTTTAAGCAAAAAATTTTCCGTATCTTGATCCTGAAGCGTAAAATTAATGACTTAATCTAATATTTAACGGACTCATTAACATCATCATCTTTTATATTTCAATGTATAAAACTTTTCGTTTATTTTTAGATATTAGCAGACACAAAATATGACTGAAAAAAGTGTTTTAGTATGTATGAATTAGAATATTACTTTGTTATGTTATGAAAGCTATCATGAAATGAATAAATTAACATGTTTGCTGATCATTCAAAACACTTGCAAATAAAAAAAAACTTTATTCATGAAGTATACGTTAACTTACCTCGGCAATGTATCTGCAATCTTCTAACTGAATTTGTGATTTAACCAATATATCACAAACCTCATTTAATTCGTCGTCCATTGAATTTTGTCTGTTTCCACGATGTATAAAATTGTAAATTGATTGTATATTTACCACTAAAATACTTTAAAAAAGCGTATCGAACCTTTAATAAGACTGTAGTTACTCACGGTCTTTTATCTCCGAGATAGGTTTTTTTGTTTCATTTAAAATATGTTTACAACCAATTGATTTTTGAGAAAAGAATATTTCAATGAGTATATTTGTAAAATAATAAAGTTCATAACAAATTATGTAAAACAAACATACGACGTTAAATTTCGTTCTAAGTAAATTATTGATATAAATACATTTGAAAACTTAAACTCTTACCTTTCGTGTGGCGAGGTGACAGCAGGGTAAAATATTAAATCACAACGACCTCTTTTCAAGTTAAACATGTAAACACTTGTTCAAAAGCGTTTGATATAGAAAAGTATAATGATTGTGACATTAAAACGATTCAAAATGTCTTAAGTAACTGTGTCACCTGTATCATCTAAGCAAACTTGCGCGGATGGAATACAGTTATATTTTTTGTCGGTGCGCTTCCGAAAGGATGGTTTCAGAAAATTCAATAGGATGACAGAAAAAAGGGGATAACCGACCATTTTTTTGAGTTATATTCATTGCATTTTCTGATTTTAATGTATTGTAAGTTAGTTTATCTTTTTCTTCTTAACTTAAGACTATTTAAAATGTCTTTATAGAAATTCGTGAAATTTAATGCTGTGAAGAACATGACCTATTTAGCAATGTTTGTCGAACGTGTAAGTTAGTTATCTGTCATTGAAATTATTTATAAATGTAAACTCTATAAAACGTACAATAAAACTATTCAAATCTAATTCATGATATGGTGAATACATTTTTTATTACTTAAAGTAATGAATATTTTGGAAGCTTTTGTATAATTGAATATTTGAATAATTATTGATTGAATTATAATGCGAGTATCGATCATTTTACATAAAACAAGGTAATCTAATTTCATTTCAAATATATTGGGGACATCGCTTGATCAATCTTAAACATGCATGACTACATAGTTATGTGTCAGATTTTATAAAACAAACATTGCCTACTTAAAACGACCTTCAAAGCGGCATAATCATTCAATGTAACGTGTTAATGTTTCTTCATTGAAAATATAAAAATATCTAATTTTGTATTAACTTTGTAAGAAAATGAAATAAAATACATGCAATTTATTTATTTCCGTCGTTAACGACAACATTCATGTAATGCAGGTACAAAACACAGTTTACAATATATGCGTGTGTAAACAATATACCCGTGTGTTAGTATTATTCAATGCAATTGCTTAGATCGAAATGAATTGTCAATGCTAATTGTCTGTTTGGCATAGGAACTATTACACTTTTCAACAAAGCTACATTTAGCCGACTGTTACTTTTCCTTTCTTTCCTTAACATTGCCTTTTTCTCACACAAAAGATGTTAAACAGGGTCTTAATTCATTTTAGATGAACCAACTATTTCGACTTTATTTAAGCTTGTGATTAAACGATTAACGTCACAAATCTATTATTAACAAGGGGTGTGGTGTCGCAGTCGTTAATATAGTAGGTATAAGTAATTCCTATTACAGGCAATCTTTAGTTAAAATCGTGAATTCATGAAGTTGAATTATAGTTAATTCACAACGGAGAAATAAATCATTGTGAATTCACGAAGATGAAGTTGGGAATTCGTGGAGTTGAAATGTCCTCATCGGTCTTTCGTAACATATGTTTTTTTTTGCTTTCTCCTTTAATGCTTTCTTAGAATGTTTAAAGCCATTACTTATCTGTGTGTATTGCGTTTTCTTTTTTATTCTCATTGAACTTGAAAATAATATTCAATTTTAAAGCAAACATAATTATATGTTTTTTAGCATCTAATCACATTTAAAAGACATAGATACCAATTCTTGATGACCATAACGTACATGTATATATCAGAAAACAACGGTCAGAAAGGCTGATATGTTATCTTATTCAAACACGTCGAAGCTGTAAGATTCATAAGGTCCAGGTCAAGTTTTAACGTCAATATAATAGTAAATATTGAGCGATGTCAGTGCATATTTCTGGATACTATAATAACTTCCTTTTAAAAGCTGCACAGCTTTTAATGGTACCCATGCTGTATTTTCGTGTTACATTTGATTTCAGCTTCTTAAGCCTTGCCTTGTTATCAGGATTGTTTTACTTTTATTGTTATTGTCATTATTATGCACTTCACGCTTATGACATATTTAAATTGTGACAATATAGTTTTAAATCATCAGTCAATCGATTACATATTACACTGCATTTGTAGCTTTGTGAATACTTTAACGTTGCTTCACTAAGAAAGTGAACGATAGTGAAACAGTTGACCAATACACAGGAGACTAGTAACATATAGTTTAAATACGTTTTTGAAAGTCCGATCGTTTGCGACCTTAAGTTTTGAGGATTGACACAATCAATGTCACTCTCGATGACATTATTTTTGTTCTAAACATTCGAATTGTTTTTCTACTTTATTGAACAGTTGTCTGATTCAGTACACATTCAATAGTGAAGTCACACCTTTCTGTGTAAAAGGGAAATAATTACTGCGTGAGTAAAATGGAAGATATAAGCAGTTATTTGCCCTTATATGAAAATCTAAATAATTGGCGCGACAATATTACCAGACAGTCACGTGCACACACTCGGTCAAATATGTTACAAATTTGTAAAATACAAACATATATTTCGGGTAAAAACATCGTATCTTTCATATTGCTTTAAACTTTCGTTTTGCAAAATGAAACGTTTATATGAATATGTGATAATTTCAATAAATTCAGGTATGAAATTCTCTCATATTGAATTGAAACATTCCATGCCATAATTGAATTGGTAACCTTATCATAATAGTGCATCTTTAAATAGATGCTGCACACAATTTGTTTTTGACTTGTTTTACTTCAAATTTTAATAGTATTGTTAAAAAGAAACACGACAAAAATACTTTTATTTTTTTTATTTCTCACCGAATCAATGCACTCATATAAAACACTTCAAGTAATTAAATAGATTTTATTGCATTGTGTTCATCATTTCTTATTATAATACATAATATAATAACAACTATGATTCTGTTTAAAGTATATTCATCAACATTTGCAGAGACCATTTATGTACCGTGCGACAGCTATTTAGATTTCTCACATGAACAAATTCAAACTCGTTGTCGGGATTTGAGTCTACAGTGGTGAGGAGCAAGTGGTTCGAAGTAAACGGCCATAACCACGCCGATACAGACAAAAGTAAACATACTTTAGCAGAGAGGAGACCCATGCAGACATGTGTATAAGTATTCCGTATATAACATATATGTTAGTATAATCTAAAATAAAATAAAAAATGAAGGCTACTTAATAGTAAAATTTTAGTAGTAAAATACATATTTGTTATTAAAAGCAACTTTTTAATTCATTTTTTTTGTTGTTAAATAACTTTCTATTTCTTTATTCAACAAAGTCACTTATAAAATAATAAAAGAAACAAATAATGATAAGTACAACACAAATGTTTTACTTATCTTATTTACAGTTGGCATTCAATTTTCGTTCTGGATGGTCAATAAGTGACATAAAGTTAATAGCGTTGAACTTTTAATTTGGAATTAATAGTATACATGTATGTTTTGCTTTGTCATCGATTGTCAAAACATGAAATTGTGTGTTATATTTACCCTAAGTAGAAGAAAAAAACACATATACTCCTCGGAATATAATTAATGATTAAGATTTGTTTTATTTACAAATGGGTTGATTTTATTTTATAGCATCTGAAAACAGTGATTTCCTTTGTACCATCATCTGTTATGTACAGAAAATCAAAAGTAAATTCTACAAATATCCGAAAGAATCAACCTGTTGGATTAAAGTCTATAAAATTTTTCTCATCACTGTAAGGGAACAGAACTTTACCAGTGAAAGTACATACTTTATAACTTTAATTCTTGCATCGGTAATGAAATTTCACTATCTGATAAGAGTGAAATAATTTACTGCATAAAAAGGGCTTTACATTGCCAATGTATAGGGCCACTAAGTATTCCGGAATAAAAATGAATATAGATACACAACAATAAAATAAAAAACCTTTGTGTATTTGTAAAGGAAATTTTTATAAAATTTGATTAAAGATAAATACATTGTAAATGATTTTTGAATTTATTTAATAAAGTTGGGAAATTTCTATAAGATCATGTTATTGGAGTTCATAACGGATAATGTATTAGTAACGATATTGGCAATTAATACAAAGCATATGAAATGTGTTTTATACAAAATGGGTTTGCCCTTGTATAAAAATGCGAGATATATCAATGTATAATTATACGATCATCGTATATATGGTTTATTATGTAAATTGTTATAGCTCACATTGCCATGTTTTTCATGGATTTAGTATTAAAATAAACTTATAAACTAATATTTAAAACCCATTCAGTCAAAACACCTAGTAGTACATAATCTAATTAATTCCAAACTAAAAGATTTGACCGACACCTCAATATCTCCAAACCGTTGGGTGTATTACTTTTTCCTGTGTGTAATGAGGTCTACTACGATAACGTGATGACGTTTCAGGGCTTCTGTATTTATCTATTTTACTCTAGCCTTGCGATGACTAATGCTCGCCTGGTAGTCATTGTACGGTCGCTCATATTTCTTGTATTTATAATTATGATCCCACTTATATGTGCTATATTGACTTGCATCGCTCAGATCGCTATTCGAATACTCAGATGTGCCATATCTATGCGGTAGGCTTGCTTTTGTTGAGTACGGCCTTTTAATATCATATGATGTCTTCTCATCCATATATCCTTCCGGGTATCGGTTTGGGCTAGAGAAGAAAACATCAGTTTCATCATTTGAATTGAGATGTCTTTCATACAATTTTGGTGCAGATTTTGGTCGCTGCGAATAATCTGCTTTTCCTTGAGCAACTCCTTTGCAAAGAATTGCACCACCTTTATGCAATAAAAGAGCAGGCAAAACAACATACGCCACAGTGTTTCCTCTCTGTGTGTATGCTTTGTATAAATCCGTATTGAAAACATCTCCTCGCCTAACATTAGGACCAAAGCAAAGAGGAGGGTCTTGAACCTAAAATGATCATAAACTGAAATCATGAAAAGTTGATAATATTTGAATTTATTAATTAGACTCAACAAAATACCAAACAAATCTATACTACTCTTATAAGCTGCATTTTATAAAATATTGTAATATGTTAATATATATATTTTTCTGTCGGCCTAGAATCTAAGCATTCTACGGTTCGATAAACTTATTGTACCAGTTTGTTATTAATGTTATCAAATATTGTTCAGAAATTGTGACAACCAAATGATAACACTAAAGGTTGTGTACGGAAGATAATATTCCAATGAAGACTATAATAAGTTTGTGTATGCACAGATGCAATAGAAACGTAGCAGTTCTTTTTGTCGAAAACGACAAATGCTGAATTTTCCTATCTAATCCGGATGTGCAAACATACTGTTAACTTTATTGATTCAAGGTACAAAAAGTCGGTCGCTTTGAAACATATGTTATATAGATATATTCTGTACATAAGACTACGCCACAATGAGGTTACAGAGATTTACGCTTATCAAACAAATTGTATTCGTCTAGACACCACAATAAGAACGGGAGTCAGTATGATACCCATTTTCAATGAAATATAGATTTTGTAATAATATTATATACAATACAATGTTACAGGCCTAGTAGGGAAGTATAGTTTCGTATATTTCATGTTGCAATGTATGTAACACACATAATACTTGACAAAAACATGACAAAATGGCGAATATTACTTACTGTCATTAGCCAACATAAGTTGAAACATGCCTCGAGATATTTCGGAACAGATCTAACTTTTACTGCAGTGAATGTTCTGGATTCTTTCAGTTCTTCAAGGTATTTCTACAAGTGCACAGATAAGTATTAAACAATGAAATCAATTCATAACCGAAGTTGAAGATGAGAAACATTATGAAACAAAGAAAACCCTGTTGAAATAATAGTGACGAGGCTACTGTATATATCTATATATATATTTGAAGCTTTTAAATGGAATGTAAAAGTAAATAAAGGAAGAGCATGGTGAATATGACCTTTGACCTCATGATCACATGAGGTAAATAAAGGAAGAGCTTGTGAATATGACCTTTGACATCATGGTCACATGAAGAATAAAGAGTTTAAGACGTAATGGGTTGATCACACATCAAGTTTCTCTTGACGACTGTGACCACAAGTAATATAAAACTCAATATAGGTGAAATTCTACACATTAAGGATTTGGAAGCAGGCTGGTAAAATTAAGCCCAAGTTAAAAAGCGGTAACATATGTCCATTTCAATGTAGCATAAACTGCTGAATTATTACTAAAATGCCTGCCTTTTGACCAGGTTAAAACAACATGTCTCCTCCCCGACAGGTAATACACAATGTATATAATATATATAAAAGCTTGATCCAATACCTTATGCACTTGCTTCCCAGAATATACAGCCACAGCTTTCCTACATTCCTTCAATGGTTTGTAAATACTTGAAATTACACAATTGTCCACCTACAATAATATTTGATTAAATAAAACATCATTCTTCTGGTAATAACAATATCATTATTCATGTTTTAGTAAAAGTTTATAAAAAATGAGTGTCAGAGATGTCAAATATTAATGCTAAGCTTACTTGTTAATAATGAAAATTACCCTCTCTACTACAATGAAGGATTTAAATTTGAAATTATACTTGTTATATTGTACTTTTATAAAAACAAACGGGAGATGTTTACATCACTTTACTTTGATTGACAAATATCTTATCTGTTTTGTCGATTGCAAAAGGACCTGTGTGGTAGTTGCTCTTTGGCAAAATTGGTTATCCTATAAAGACTTTGAGTGCACGTAATAAAATTGTCATCCAATTTAGATATTGGTTGCGAAATGCATGCCTTAATCTTAGCATGTAACCGATATAAAATTATGAAGCGAAATACTTTTATGTCGTCCTGTGTTATGACAAGTTGTATTTCTTTCATTTGCTTTTCTGCAAGTTTTTCGCAAACACACTTTGTTTCCTGAAATATATAAAAATAATAAATTAGAACTTTCTCTTTATTCTTTCGAAAAATAAAATATAATTATATTAGGCATGTGATCACTTTCTTACGTTACTAGCACATCGAGGTATTGCATGCATTAGACATATTAAATGCGTATAATTATACAATTATCGATAAAAGAACCATTGAATATTAAGAGGATATTTTTTCGTTTCAGTGAAATATGGAATATATTTTCACGAAACATGATAAAATGCCACCTTATTTTACGAGCTTTTTCAAAATGACAAGGCAAACTTTAAGCAAAAGCAGATCTAAAATTTAAATCTTAAACTGATATCATAAAATTCATAGTTGCTTTTGCTGTAGGAACAATATAGTTGCTAAGGAAATCAGTGTTTTTCTTGGAAGTCACTGAATGCTATGGAATTTAATGGTAGATTCACTCGTTGCTAAGAAAAATAGATGTGGAAATCACTGGTAGCTATGTAAAAATGTCAATGCTTACAATGTAAGGTCTCAACCCGGTACGGAATTTTCAAAGTGGTAAACAGTGTTAAAACAGAATGAAGATTTCTAAAAAAAAGTAGATAGCTAACCTATTATATTTTGGACCTCATTTGACTAAGATAATGTTGATGTTTAAAGTTGAAGACAATATATAATTCATCAAGAACATTGGAATCCAGAATTAAGCCTCAAATAAGACTGATTTACAATAGAACAAAGGATATGAAAATTCACCGGGCTGACACCGTTACTTCCTGGTTGCTTTGAAAATTTTACAGTTTGCTATGATAATTCAATGGTTGCAATGTAACTGATTGCTATAGAAGTAAATGGTAAATGGTTGTTATGGAAAGCAAGCAGTTGCTGGGAAAAGACAATGATTCTTATGGAAAGTCAGTGGTTGCCATAAGAGTCACTTATTGCTATATGAAGTCACTGTTAGCTATGAAAGTAAAAGATTGCTAAGAAAGTCACTGGTTGCTATTGAATACCACGGTTGCTTTGGAATTTAAAAGGTTGCTATGGAAGTCAATAGTTGGTATGGAACGTCAGGATTGCATGGAAAAGTCGCTGGTTGTTATGGAAATTTAACAGTTGCTATGGGTAAGTCAATGGGTGTTATTAGAAGTCATTGAGTGCTTGAAGACTATGGTTGCAATTGAATGTCAATAGTTACTATGAGAGTCACTCGTTACTATGGGAAGTCATTGGTTGTAACTGAAAGTCACTGGTTGCTATAGAACTCCATGGTTTCTATAGGAAGTCACCGGAAGTCAAGGGAAGTGTCTGGCTGCTATGAAAAATCAATTGTTTTTATTGAAGTCAATTGTTGCTATGAAAGTCAGTGGGTTTTTTTAAGTTAATGGTTGTCATGGAAATAAATGGTTGCTACGTTAAGACACTGGTTGATATGGAAGCTACTGGTTTCTATGAAAAGTAAGTGGTTGCTATGGAAGTAAATGGTTGCCATGGAAAAGCACTGGTTGATATGGAAAGTAAATTGAAAGACACTAGTTGATACGGCAAGACATTTAATGCTAAACAAATATATGCTGGCTATGAAAAGTCATTACTATTTAAGTCACTGGTTGCTGTGGGAAATCGGGGTATTATGGAAAATCACTGGTTGGTTATGAAGTCTATCGTTGTCATGGAAAGTCAATGGTTGTAATGAGAGTTACTAGTTGCTATATGAAGACATTAGTTGAAACGGAAAGTCACTGGTTACTATGTAACTCTATAGTTACAATGGAAAGTTACTGGTTGCTATGGAAGTCACTGGTTACTATGGAAAATCAATAGTTGTAACGGAAGTCAATGGTTTCTAAAGAAAGTCACTGGTTGCTATGATAGTCACTGGTTGCTTTTGGAAGTTAATGGTTGCCATGGAAGTAAATGGTTGCTTTGTTAAGTAGCTGGTTGATATGGAAGTCAATGGTTTCAAAGGAAAGTCACTGCTTGTTATGAAAAGTAAGTGTTTGCTATGGAAAGTAAGTGGTTGCTATGCAAGTCAATGGTTGTCATGGAAATTCATTGTTTGCGATTTTGGTTACTGATTGCTATGGAATGTCAATGGTTGCCATGGAATGGTAATTGATCATATGGAAAGTTTAAAGTCTATAAAAAGTCGCTGGTTGCTACAGCAATTCCTTTAGTGTAAAAAAGTCCATTGTTGCTATGAAAAGTCTATGTAATCACTAGTTGCAATGGGAAGTCAGTGTGTTATGGAAAATCACTTGTTGCTAAAGAGGTATACGGTTGTCATGGAAAGTCAATTGTTCCCATGTAAGTCACTAGTTGATATGACAAGTCACTGGTTGCTTTGAAAATTCACTGGTTGCTATGGAAGACACTGGTTGCTATAAAAAAATCAGTGGTTGCTTTTGGAATGTATGGTTGCTGTGGAAAGTCAATCCATGACAAACAAACAAACTAGGTAGACACATAATAGAAGATGTTTCATGTTAAAAATGAAAGCTCTAGCTCTTTAGATTTTTTAAGAAGACGATTCTTTTTACTATATACATATAAGGAAAATCAATGCCCCCTGGGGCATGGCCAAGTTTGACAGACACCTACTAGAATATCATTCTACTAGAAAATGATTTAATTTCACCGAATATCTAAACTTTAACTCTTTGGCTTTTTTAAAAGATAATTTGTTCTGTTGACTACTGTTTGAACCAATGAGACTGCAGCTATTCTTAGATTATATGATAAAGCCTTTTGACGACTGTTTAAATGATAGCGTATGTTATAAAAATGTTGTGTAATTTGACAATTGTTTAATTTATCATTTTCAATTAATAGAACTTTAATGCTAAAATAAACTTTGCATTACCACAAGAATGGTGACCAATGTTGAAATTACTGCTTCCTCGTCATCAGCTTGCATAGCGATGAGTCTTTCAAATGCTTCCACCCATTCGTTATCGTAAATTTCCTGATATACTTCTGCAAGTTTCGTCGGGCGGGTTCTGTCACTTAAATCGGCAATATTTAGATTGTTGTCAATGAGTTTATTTCCCAATGCTCTGCTTAGTCTGAAAAGTAATTATGAGTTGAGTCGTCCGGTTAAATATCCAGTAATTTATTATATACTTTCCTTTCTAAAAACAAATTTAAAGCAACACACCTTTTTAGAAAAAAATATATTTAAATTACCTTGTTCTAGTATCATCTAGTTCTGCCTCAGTGTTCCTTAGTTTCTCCCTTGTGTCTTTAAGCTGTTTTTCCAATGTAGAATATCTCTCTGATTCCCGTTTGTCAGTAGTACGGGACTCATATCGTTCTCGGTAATTTATTCTTGTCTTACTCTCTTCATGCTCTAGAGCTTGGATTTTATCTTTCTGTTCGTTGATGATTAGTTGCAGTTTCTGTTCCTCTTTATCATATGCTTTCTGCAACTCATCTTTGTATTCCAAATATTTCCTCTCGATATCTTTCAGTTTTTTATTCTTTTCTTCACTTTCGTTGAACTTTTTTTGAAGATCGTCGTACCTTTTTTTCATTTCAGAGTACTTATCTGTACTCTTTCGAGATGTATCCAATTCACGTCGGAGGCCTTCATTTTCTCTTTCTAATTTGGCAACTTCAGTTGTATTTACATCCTAAAATAGTAATAGAACAAACTATCTTGTATTGACCTACATATACAATACATATTGTGCTTCTATACATATCGATGCAATCTGAAAAGAAGAAAAAAAGGAAAAATGTATTTGACTTTTTTTGCTGACAATATTTTTTTTAGAAAAAGATTTATGTTAAGTAATTTTTAATTTTTTGTCAAGTATTATACCTAAACAAATTCATAAAGAGTATTCAAATTATCATAAATCGTCACGAGAGTAGATGAAGTAAGGTACTTCCCAATGTGCCAATATCACTTTACTGATAAATTGATATATTTGCTGAAATTTCATGTGTATTAGATTCAACATTATGTTAATATAGTAATGGTTTACTTGGATTGCTTGAAAGCTTCCATTTTCCTATTTGAAAAACCCTGTCTTTAATTTTAAAAGTGTTGAATGGCCTCAGGAAAGAAATCAGCAATCTTCTTGATGTATGCTAATTTCCATAAACATTTTGAAAATGTACTTGAAAGTAAACTATTTTAAGTGAACACAGAAAGTAATATACACATCGTAAACGGTACTTACAAACCATGACAATTACCAAAAATGACAAAATAGGCAAAATAGTCATTACTGCGTTTGAGTTACGCAGTTACTGTACAGAAATGTTGATTAGGACTGCAATATCGGACAATTTCATGTAAAATTTATTCATTCAATCTTTAAGTTGAATCTTTTTGCCTTTCTTAAAGATAAGCAAAGTTTTCTCATCTTATTTTCTTTGATATATTCTAAATTTGCTCATCTGTAGGCTTGCAGTTTTAATAAGACATTTGTGTATTTGTATAAGACGGCAAAGAAGAAAAAATAAAATTTTGCAGAGGATTTTATTTAACATTGCATGATTAAAGACAATCAAGATTGAAGGGACAAAATAAAACTTTTTTCCGTTGAATTGAATTTTAACGATTCTTAAATTACAGATAATATTAACACTCACCGTAAAGTGTATTTCTTGTTTGGCTTTTTCGACCAACTCTGGAACCTTTGTCGTCAGTAAGTTTAACAATTCTTGCATGCTTGATTGACAATGTTCAATTTTCTCAAAGTCCTCAATAGAAGTAGAATATTTGATAGTTGATTTTGAGGAAATAATATTCACATCTGTTGAAGGTCTAAGAGTATTTTAAATAAAAAAGAAATGAATAAAGAACATGTTCACGCATTATGAAATGACAAATACTGCATAAGAACCTTCTTATTGAAATTTCGTATTTTGCTACATGTGAAAAAGTAATAAGATTAAAGATAAATCTGTTTATTATGTTTACTTATTTACTTGATGACGTCCCGTGTTTTCAACGTATAGTGAAAATAAAAGATCTTTTTCTTGGTTATAGATATGGCGCTAACACATAATTATACGAACCTTCAAAATACACTCAGCCTTAATATAGTAGAGATATTGCATTTAAAAAGTACAAGGTTTTATTCTTAAGAGTCTCAAATGTACAACTTGCAAACTATGACTGATTGTGAAACTTTCAAACTAATATTTTTTTATCATATTATAGAAATCATTCAGATAAGTTGTCGGTCGGAGAAATTAGAAACTACTGGTAGGATATCAAGGAAGCCTAATCCGGCAGTCAAACCGCCGAGATATGTCTACAAATGTTTTAAATTCGGCGTAAAAGAAAAAAACAACATAAGTCATGAAGAAAGTCAAATAGGCATTATTTGTCTATCAAATTGATAAAAAAAAATTGATAAAATTGAACCACACTGATACCTATGTCTCGTCCTTTACTTTTCCTAATTATGCCTAGTACCAGTATGAAAAGGGAGCTACAAATGTATTAGGTCATTTGTCATTTGTTTGTAATGCTGTGTCAGTATTCCATATAGTCAGCTCATGGACATTTATTTCTTAAAAAGCATTCAAGTCATTATCAGTGACTTTTTTAATTAGTTGGGTTTCATCATTACTTTCATCACTGAGTCTCTCTTTATTTACCTTTTTCAGGTATCCATTATATCCTCACCAAGTGTAATCCACTTTATGTAAACGTTATCTTAATGTTTCAATGTCAGCTTAAACAGACACATTAGCACAGGTGAAATGACATTCAAAACCGAAAGTATATATAAAACTTGCAGTTTGCCACTATTTTTATTAATATTTATTTTTCCGTTTAAACTTTAAATAAATCGAGTTATCTGTAATATAGTCCTCCATATCTATTTTTTGAAATTTGCGGGTTTAATAAAACACTGTGCTATTTTTGTAATAGGTTTGCTTGTGTTAGTAAAATCAATACCCCGATATACATTTCTAAAGGACAGATAGCACAGCTATAGAGAAATATCTAAAAAGAAATTTTAAATGTCGTAACGTTGCCTGTATGTCAATTATATAAAAAAAATGATTTATGTTGGGTTAAATGTTATTGGTAGCAATAGCAATGTGTAGAACTTACTGTTTCTTGGTTGCGGAGATTCAAGATTGTTTGATGAACGCTTCTGCACAATAGTGTTATGTTTACATAATCTTGTGAACGTTTTTGTAAACTGCTGATCAAAAGTGCTGAACACGGATAACTACAAGTATATGCCCTTCTTAATGCGTACTCGAGATTCATCTCAAGATGCTAGCAAATATAAGTCTCTGTACGGCGAAAGCAATACAGTAGTGTTGATGACATTAAACAAGCATTTGATATATCGTATATAATTTAAACAGTGATAGAACCTATTGAAACAACAACAATATTTTAGTGTTTTATTCTCTTTTTTAAGATAATATTACAAGCAGTTATAGTTATATTAAAAATACGAAAAATGCCTTCTTTCTCAGGAGCTTGTTAATTCTACTTACACGTAGACAATAAGTGTTATGAAAGTGAAATGTGTAAGACCAAAACATTAGACAAAACGTTATATGTTTTTAGGTTCAATAAGTTGTATGTATATATGTAGGTTTTTATAAAATGACATTTGTGTTTTCTCCTTAATCTGCCTTTTGCATAACCAGCTTTTATCTGCTTGATATAGATTATACATTTGTACTGGGCAACCTTTTATATGACTGCCAGTGCGCTTTTGTCTTCTTCAACGAACCAAAGCTTTAGCAAAAACGACAAATGATAACACTAAATGTACATGTATATCAAGAATACTACACATTAATGTTTTAACTATACTTTTTGATTTAATATTATATTAACTAAGACAAATTTTCCCTTTAAAGTGTTATAGAATCTATAGACTTCATGTACCTTTATATAATTCAGATGTGACAATTTAACAGACCTGTATGTAAACAACATTGTAGTTACGTAAGCGTCAGATAAGCTCAACACATAGATATGAAACAAGCGTTTATGACAACACATTTTTTGATGTAGACATGACTTTTGTGGCAAGCAGTTGAAAAAATCTTTCGACACATTCAAAACGGGTTCCCCAGTTTTCACGTATTCAAATACGCCGCGCTTTAAATATGAAAACCACTTTACACCGAATGGCTCTTACTTTAGCCAGAGTGATTTTCATCTTGAAAGCGCGGGGCAAAGCTTAGAGCTATTTTTAAATTTGTCGAAAGATTTTGTAAATAGAGTAAACCGCGATAATCTTGATTTTTATTTCGCCTGTTGCGTTGTCTATATTTTAATGACCATCATCGTAGAGAATAATAATTTCTGTGCCGTTGGACAAAAGTATTCAGTGAAAATATTGTAAACGGAATAAAACAAATGGTGATTTTGATGGTAGGTGTGCAGATTTTCCCGGCGAACATTTTTGTCTTGTGTATTATTATAGACGTTGAAATATGATTTTTTTTTCTAAACGGTTTATTTTAAGATTTTTGATATTATATTAATTTTGATATTATTTATGATCAGTACATGTGATTGATTTTAAAGGCGTTTTAAACTCCACACCTTAATTGGTTGACTTTTGTCATTACAAAGAAAGTCGCAATAAATGAAAATGAAATTTGAAACGTATGTTTTAGAAAAAAGAAGAGCAATTAACGAGAATAGTTCATAAAAAGAAAACGACATTTTATATTACGAGGTTGGTTATTGTTTAAATACATACTGTTAAGATATTTGGTCGTAATTTAAATAATTTACACCCCCTGAGGCTGAGGACCTGCCTTTAAGGGTAAAGACATGCAAAAACCGTGTTCGTAAGAGGCAATTTAATGTGTTCGTGTCTATAAATCTAAAAGCCCCAATATGTTAGGCAGATTTGACATTATATTTTGCTTTTATTTTTATTCAAGTTTGTAACACTCGAGGTTAGCCAAAATTGTCTTTCCTGCTTGGTGCCATATGACCTTAATAAACAAACAAACAAATAATATTATGGGATTTTCAATGAGTTATAATTGTTATAATTTACGCGAAAGATTTGATGTTTTAAAATGTAAGTTGATTAAATGTAAACACTTATAATAATGTGTCGGAAAAGAATGGAAGAAAATAAAACCTTGTTTTTGTGTCGTCAAGTTCTTCTTGGGTTTTTTTTAAAGTCTCCGACACACGCTGAAGTCTGTCATTCGTAGACTTGAGTTGCTTTTTACTCTCTTGTAACTGTTTTCTTAATATTTCTTTGTCATTGGATTCAAATTCATTCTCTTTAATGCTTTCCTGGAGTTGTTTAGATTTCTCGACTTGTTTTTTAATCTCTTCCTCACACTTCTCGAGCTTTTGTCGTTGCAATTTTATTATTTCATCAGCTAAATGTTCAGAGTCTTTAATCTTTTGTTCCCATTCTTTTTCCTTATCTTTATACAGTTTTCTTAGGTCATCATAATCCCGTCTTAGTTGTTCCTCTTTTTTGTTCTGTCTTTTAAAGTGATGTTTCAATTTCTCATGTTCCCTAGTAAGAGATTCAAGTTTTTTTGCTGAAAACTTAAAAATGCGCTCGAAATTAAGTATTCTCTCTCCTGTAATAACTAAGAAAAAGGAAATTGAATTGCTGAATAATATCATACTTACGGGACACTAAATCTATTACTTTTGTCCGCAGACGTCTTTTTTCAAATACACAAATTCTTAACTACTTTATATATTATATAACTAATAAAAAACAATGAAACAAAAATGTTTCCGATAATTAATATACGCAATCTCAAAGCAAAGCCGTTCGGTGTGTTCAGTAGATAGAGCGTTGGAATGTGAATCGGACGACTCGGGTTTAATTCTCCGATGGTGCAGATCAATTTTGTTGTGATTGATCGCGAAATCCTTTCCACAATCATGAAGACTGTACCTCTGCTCTTGCGTTTACAGAAAATATCATTCGCTTGCTATAGCGAAGACAACTTGCACTGGTTAACTGCATGAATGCCTAGCCAGGGACAATGAGGTTGCTTAACTATGCTCTGATTAATTTAGTGCCCTTGTCCTGAGTGAAATTACAAACAACCACAATAACAATTTTCAAAGCAATTACATCTTTTAATGGAAAACTGTAACTGTTTCTTGTAACCTGCTCATAGATTTTGTTATTAATGTACATGTATCACGACAATTAAGTAACATTTAAGTCAGCTACTTACACATTGATGATCTCTGTAGTTTTCAATTTTCTGAACAGCAACTCGCAGGTTTTCACTAACCGAAGCAATATTTGTCCATAGTTGTTTATGCGGTTCTGCATTGGCTGTCATTTTTTCTTAAAATATATTAAAATAAAATGAGAAACATGTCCTAGTTGAAGGACTATTTTAATATATTTTTGTGTGTTGGGCAATTATATTGGTTTCTTCCTCAAGTTGTCTTTGGCTTACAAGTTCAAAGAAAGCAGATGAGACTTTAAATTTCATTTTACGTGTTTCAAAGCAACTTATATATTTACTCGCAAGTACGAAATCAATATTTATTACATACAAACTGTCAAACGAACCACCTTAAATATGGGTAAGAGTTTGTATTAAGGCGACCGTAGGGAGTCTTACCAAACTCTAACCCATATAACTGCAAATTGGCTCTTACAACTCGATATCAGATAAAGATCGAAAAAGTGTCTTCCTGTCTTCCTGTCACCCATTGTTTTTCCCCAGCAGTAACGTACAAACACACTTCATTACGTCTTCATGTGGACGGGGTCATATTGCTTAATCCGGCATGTAAAACAATGAGTATTCACATCTTCATAATATTTAGGATTGTAAATACAGTTCATTCCTGTCATATGAAACAAAATAAACTTCTTCTAGAAGAAAAAATCAGGCAGCAATTCAAAATCGACATTTTTCGTAAAAGTTTAAAGTATATAAAAAAAGTTGCTGTGTAATTATTTGTCTATGTAAGCTCCACGTGTATTATCTATGTATTAAAATGTAACGTTGAAAATTCCATCCAATTATCTCTCTTTGATTAAGGTAAACAAATTGGCTACTTTGGAGACACTTTTAAACATTTCATATGCTCACATAAATATTTTGAGTCATAAGTTAATATAATCTATCTTTTTTATAGTTTCTGTGAACAATTATTTGCTGTTAATTTTTGGCCTGATGAAATATGGGGCAGTCTTTAGAGGTTGCGGTATTAAATACATGAACTAAAGGTAACCCTAGTGCCTGGGAGGCTTAATCCTTAATATACTGTATATACTGTCTGGTTCATTACGCAAAGCCATTGGAATTAAGGATTAGTATTTTTCACAACAGATTTTCAGCTGTTAATTTAAGAAAACAATTTTTACCATTGATTCATTGACAGCAATAACGAAGCGCTTAATAACAAGTTAAAAGGAATATTGATATAAATGAAAAGAAGGAAATCATTGGTTGCTTTAAATAGTCATTGGCTGTTAAAGAAAGCTTAAAGTTGCTATTGATTCAAAGGTCAATGGTTAATATTAAATTCACTAGTTACTATGAATAGTGAGTGTTTGCTATTGCAATTCCTGCTTTGTTAATCACTGGCTGCTACTGAAACTAAATGGTTGCTTTTGAAGTCATCGTTATATAGTAATTCAACGGTTGTCATCGAAATGACAGCTTGGTAAGTGATGTCAATTGTTGCCGTAGATACAACGGATACTAAAGAAAGTCAATGACCGCTTTGAAAAAAATGGTTGCAATGATAGTTATAAGGTTTTGTTTGCTCAGATTAGATGATCAAAATTAGTTTAACTTTAGTTGAGCATTTTAAACAAAATCTATAACAAAAGCGGCCGGATAGCTCGGTTGGTAGGGTCGCTGTACGGTATTTCGACGGTCCCGGGTTCGAGTCCCGGTCAGGCTGCACATTTTTCTCACCCTGTGATATTTGGAGCCCAACGTGGGGCCGTGACTGAATACAGCTCAGAGTTTAATTCACATTGCTTTGCGAGGACGAATTTCAATATAGCAGAGGAGTATATCACGATACTGTTCACTATATACGGGAGAAGATGTGTAAGCGGTCGGATAGCTCAGTCGGTAGGGTCGCGATACGGTATTCCGTCGGTCCTGGGTTCGAGTCCCGGCCAGGCTGCACATTTTTCTCACTCTGTGACATTTACATGTTCGCAGAGTGATGTTGTGTGGTTTACATTATGACAACACCAAACGAAAACATTGGACTGTGATAGAAAAAAATAGAAACAAGTGGCTCGGGTTTGAGGGTAGGGGTTAATTTGCGTTAATTTCTCACGTTTCAGCTGGCTCGTTCACACATTTTGGTATCACACAAATAAGTAAATAACATCTTTGGTGGTGTTTGTTTAAATTTATTGCATAACTCAGTTTAAAAATGTTTTCAAACATCCATTACCTCACATCAATAAAAAATTGAAAAAAAAACTCGATAAATTATTTTTGCGGTCTTGGTGCAAACATTTGAAAAAAGAAGAAAGAGAAGTGAAATATTAGAAAAATAACAAGTAAAATGTAGCAAACTAAGAAATAACAAGTTGTCTTTTCTGATAAAGAAATATGTATTTAATAAAACCAATCAACACACAAGCAATTATAGTTGTAACATTTCACTGCCACAGTGTTCAATTTGTAAGTTTCAATATATAAATTGATACAAAAGGTCGGAAAAGGAAATTAACGATGAAATAAAACAGATATGTATATGTATATTTATTCCACTTCACTGTTTTACTGACATTGGGCAACACCTTTTAGTACGATGGATGTTCCATCAATGCGTAACAAAGCAGGCCATACTAAGTAATCAATGAGTTTCCCTGTTTTAGTAAAGGCTCTGTACATTTCTGTTGAGAAAATGTCTCTATTTGTGGTATTGTCGCTTTGAATTTTCAGTTTGTCTTTGTTCTCATATATTTCCCAACACACGTCAAAACATTTGTTTATGTAAGATCTGACAGCACCGTAACCTGTTGCAATTTTGGTATCTTGCGACTTCAAATATTTTAAGTATTTCTGAAATAAAAATATATCTCATTACATCCAGACCTGTAATTCATATATGAAATACAGAAAACTTTGTTAGGGAACTTGTATGTTCCTTGTAAAGGAACACATCATCGCCAATCTTTACATGGACACGAGTATTTGATAAAATGTAACTTCAGTATGTTTTAATGTTAACTCCTTTGCAACATGTGCGAATAGCAATGGACCTAATATTTCTTCTTGCTTTATTTCTCTTGTGTCATCGGAACAGTGAGATAAGTAAGACAATGATGTTTACTGTTACAGTATATACATTTTGCTTAACAAAATATATGCAACAAAAAGGTGACTGATTATTATATGATAAGGAGGTAAAGCAAAATATACCAGAATATACCAAGAAGTGAAATCTAATTCAACATTGTATCACGTTACCATTTCAGTACGAGACGTGTGCTGTATGTAGATACCCACATATGCACATAAAAAGGAAAATACGTGCGTGGGAGGTGAAGGACAATCATACAAAAAAAAACTTAAAAAAAGAGTCAAGAAGGATATTGAACTAATGAAATTTGTTTGCTCAGTTCTTGATCAAAATACTAAGTTATCTTGATTGAACTTAAGTCCAAAAACATATTACTTACTTCAAGGGCAGATTCTTTTGTTGGCTGTCTTATTCTGAACTGTTTCCCTTCTTTCTCATTTTCAATATATTGCATAGCGTCCTAAAAAAGAGAAATTTGTCACTAAAAGCCCTATAAATGAAATATTTTTTGTAGCCATCACGCTCTTTAAAGTTTTAGCTAAACCTGCATATTCTTCGGAAAAGAATTACATGTGTACTACTAGATAAACAACTTGAACTGCAATAAATGAGATCGCAAAATCAATCGGTTTGTATGGCACTGAAAATCAACAATAATATATTTAACTGTATATTTTGTAGTTGAATCGTTAAAAGTTCTGAAATATTACAAAAATCTTATAAATAAATCCATTGCGGTTGTATATTTATCAAAGTTAAAGTCACTCCTGCTTACAAAGAGCATCTTTTTTAGAATCATTACTATTTCCTTCTCGTCCTTGATTATTTTGTCTAATTCTTCAAATGCATGTGAATGATGTGTATCATAAAGCTCATTGTATGAATCCAAAATGTCTTTGATGTCAGCGGTATCCTTTGTTTTGAGGTTTGCAGAAAGCTGTATAATTTCTTTACGCATGCTAAAAAATACCTTAAATACTTTAATTTGATATAGATGTTTTAGTTTAAACATATTTTATTCATCAATTTTTACAAGCATGTAACATTTTTACATCACAATATATATGGATTAGAAAACAAGCATAACACTTATATTAATTCCTTTCCATGATGGAGTTTCGTCTTTGTTATTTCACTTTATATGATCAGTGCATGTTTTTAAGTTCAAAATTGATCTAAATTTATAATTTTTCGGAAGGTTTTACTTGATTTTTTGTTTATTCATTTTCCTTTTTAATAAAAAAAAAAAGAGAGAAGAAAATAAAAATAATAATAACAATAAAAAAAAAAGTTGTGTCACACAGTTTGTCATGGAAATACGATGTTTAAAACGCTGAGTCGGGAATTATGAATCGAAACGCTTTGATGCTTCAATGAAGCTCTGGACAAGTGTGAACAGATTCTGATTGATGTCCATACTTAGGCGATCATTGCCGAAAAGAAGATTATTAAGGGTTGGGGCACAGGGTAGGTCGTCAAAGAATTGCTGACGTAGGATATGGTACTTAGGACAACTGAGCAGAAAGTGGGAAACAGTTTCTATGGCACCACATGTACACAAAGGAGACGAGATTAAGTTTCTCCTATGTAATTCGAAATTAAGAGAGCTGCATCCAAGTCTGAGACGTGTATGGTTTACTTGGTTTTTCCTGCTGCCAAAATTATACAGGTGTTTTTTCTTATTAGACGACATATTTCTGTAGTTGAGTTTGTATTTGAAAGCACTTACTGTGGATGCATTTTTAATATTTCCAGGTAAAGAATTCCACTGGCGAATAGTATACGGAAGAAAAGAAGTAGCATATGATTGGGAGTTGCAGTGTATTAATGGGATATCGGTGTTAGAGCGAAGAGTGTAGGGTTGATTAAAATGTTCTGGTATCAGACCAGAGAGATAATCAGGAGCGAGACCATTTTTCATTTTATACATAAGTACGAGACGATGTTTTCTTCTCCTTTCTGCGAGTGTATCCCAAATGAGGTCGCTAATTAATTTGTTGATGTTGCAAAACTTAGTAGCTCCTGTGACGATTCTTGCTGCTTCATGCTGAACTGATTCAATATCATTTTTTAGTTCATTACTACAGTTATCCCACATCACGTCGGCATACTCAAGCAAAGGTCTAATAAAGGCTACATATAATTTCTCCAATCCCGCTCTAGAAATAAGAAATTTCAGACTTCGAAGAATACCAATTCTCTGCCAAGCTTTATTAACATTTGATGTTATATGTGATGTCCATTTACCATTTTCAGAAAAGATGACACCAAGGTGCTTGTGTTCTTTAACACTAGAAATGTTCACATTTATCAAAGACTAGACAAGGGTGTTGGGGTTTGTTTCGTTTTCTTGAGAAAAGGACATGTTCTGTTTTTGAGGGATTAAATGAGACAAGCCAAGTTTTTGACCACACAGAAATTTTTGAAAGATCGCAATTCAATATTGCAGCAGAAGAGTTGGGATCTTCGACAATGATGTAGAGACTAGTGTCGTCAGCAAAAAGTCGAATGTTTGCTTCAATATCAGTGACTATGTCATTAATGTATATTAGAAACAGGAGAGGGCCTAAGATGGACCCCTGAGGTACTCCAGCATTGATATTTAAAAGTGTTGAAGAAGTATTTGATACGATGACTCTTTGTTTTCTGTCAGCAAGATAAGATGAGAACCACTGAAGAAGAGAACCTTGTATGCCTAAAGAAGAAAGTTTATAGAGGAGTCCTTGGTGCCAAACCCTGTCGAAAGCTTTTGATATATCACAAAATACTGCGCGAACTTCTTTTCCTTCATCTAGGGCTTTGCTGATGTCATTGTAAAGAAAGGTTAGCTGATTTATGGTTGAATCCCCTTTAATGAATCCTGATTGAAATTGTGTTAATAGTTTATTTGAAATGATATGGTTATACAAGTATTTATGGATGCATCTTTCCATAACTTTTCCGAGACAGCTTAAAAGAGATATAGGTCTGTAGTTACATGTTTTAGAAGGATCGGACTTTTTATAAATAGGACAAACATTGGCAAGTTTCCAGGAGGAGGGAAATACAGATTTTAAAAGAAGTTTGTTGAAAAACCTTGCAAGTGGTGAAGCTAGTTCATCCTTACCTTCCTTAATGAGCCTTGGGCTAATTAAGTCCGGACCAGATGCTTTAGCTGAGTCCATAGAGTTGATAGAGTCCTTAACGTCTTGAGTAGTGACTGTTACACCAGAAATGAGGACGTTTGTAATGATTTCAAGAGGTGGAAGGGGATGGTGTGGGTTTTCGATGGTTGATTGTTTGCTAAAATAGGTGTTTAGAAGGTCAGCTTTCTCTTTGTTTGATTCCGCTATTGCTGAGCCATCTGTAAGTGTTGGTATTGTTGATGTACTTTGTTTATTTGTTAATTTTTTGCAAGTTTAAACCATGTTTTTGCTGTGATGTTGTCTGAATTAATCTGTGTAGTTAAGTTATTTTGATAATCTGATTTAGTTTTTTTTATAAGTTTTGTGGTTTCATTCCTAATTTTTCGAAAGTTAGCCCAGGCATTTTCATTATTAAGTAATTTAGCTCTTTGATGAAGTTTCCTACGTTTTCTTATTTGTTTTTTGACATCATTATTTATCCAAGGTACGTCATTTGGCCGGATAGTTACTATTCTGTTTGGGATGCTTTCAGATGCTGCGTTAAGAATGTTTTGGGCGATACAATCTGCAATATTATCTGGGTTTTGATCGTTGTCAATGAATGACCAGTCAATTGAACTAAGTTTTTCGTTATATTTTTGATACTCACCTTTATCGTAGATCCAAATTTTACGACGAAAACAGTTTTGTTGTGGTTTGGTAAAATTAAGTACTGACACTATTGGACAGTGAAACCTAACTAGGTCAGAGAGAAATGGGTCAGCAACAAAAGACGTGAGAACATGATGAGATTTTTTAATGAACATAAGATCAATAAGTGAATTAGAACTTTCTGTGTAATGCGTAGGAGAGTTTATTAGTTGTTCGCAATTTAAAGAATGTATAAGTCTTGTCATTTTGTTTGAAGGGTTGGCAAGTACGTTAATATTAAAGTCACCAGCTACTAAGATATTATCAACGTGTTGATTAAGTGCCTGATCAAGCAAGTATTCCATTTTTAACCATTGTGTATTATTTGAATTCGGAGGTCGATATATACCCCCAACAATTAATTTACGTTGACATATATGTATTTCAGTCCAGAGTGCTTCTACACCTTGCACTTGCAGATCTTTCCTTTCAATAGCGTGTAAAGAATCACGGACATAAATAGCTACACCACCGCCTATACGATCGATTCTGTCACAACGGAAGGGTTTACTAAAGTTAGGAATGTAAAGGTCTGTGTCTGTAACATTGTTAGACAGCCACGTTTCTGTGAAAATAAGGATGTCATAAGGTTGGGCCTCTACAGCTAAAATATCAATCTTTGGCTTCAGGCTTTGGATATTCAAATGCATGATGCTCAGACCTCGGTTAAGGAGAGAAGCATAAGATTCAATAGATGAATTTGAAGAGTTGAGTGTGTCAGCGATTACAGGAGGACCAGGATTAAGCTCTATATCGCCGGATTTGTTAATAAGAATCATAAGATGTTTTGGTTTGTTTTATAATTGTTATATTTTATTTAAGCTATCAATTAAGTTCACGCAGGAGATATCAACAAAATGAAAACATAAATAAAAACATGTAAGAAAGCAAATTAATAAAGATGAATAAAAAAGATAAATAAACCGGATAAATAAACAAGAGGGCCATGATGGCCCTTGATCGCTCACCTGACCCATCGAACTCATCCGAACAATTACTTAGACAGGTGAGTCAAAAATGTGACCACTTCAGTTTTAACAAGGACTATCCATATTTGAGCAGTGTGACCTAGTTTTTAACCCAGGTGTCCCATAATCGAACTAAACCTAGAAATCATTAAACAAACTTTCAGACCAATTTCCAGGATACTTGGATCAAAACAGTAGCCACTAGTGTTAACAAGATTTTTCTATTTTTAGCTCCGGTGACCTAGTTTTTCATGCGAGATAACCAAAGTCGGAGAAATTACCTAGACAAGCATCCTGACCAAGTTTGATGATAATTGAGTTATAAATGTGATCACTAGAATGTTAACAAGGTTTTTACATATTTGGGGTGTGACTTAGTTTTTGACTTCAGGTGACCCATATTCAAATTTGACCTGGAAATCATCAAAGCAAACTTTCAGACCAATTTTCAGGATATCTGGATCAAAACAGTAGCCACTAGAGTGTTAACAAGATTTTTCTATTTTAGCTCCTGTGACCTAGTTATTGACCCCAGGTGACCCATATTCAAACTTGAACTAGAAATCATCAAAGAAAACCTTTAGACTAATTTACAGGATATCTGGATAAAAACAGTTGCAACTAGAGAGTTAACAAGATTTTTCTATTTTTAGCTCCTGTGACCTAGTTTTTCATCTGAGATGACACTTATTCGAGCAATTACCTAGACAAGCATCCTGACCAAGGTTAATGACAATTGAGACAAAAATGTGACAACTAGAATGATAACAAGATTTTGTTATTTTTAGCTCCTGTGACCTAGTTTTTCATCTGAGATGACCCATGTTAAACTCAATCGAGCTGTCAACTAGATAAGCATCCTGACAAAGTTTGATGATGATTGAGGCAAAAAAGTGACCGCTAGAGTGTTAATGAACAAGTTTGGACGGACGACAGACGACGGACGACGGACATTCAACGAGCCTTAAAGCTCACCCGAGCTAGCTCAGGTGAGCTAAAAAGTAAAAAATAAATAATCAAGAAAAACGAAAGAAACAAAACTAACACAATAAATAAGCGGGTTAATGAATAATAATGAGAAATAATAAATACACCTAATACATACAGAACTGTAGTGAACAAAATTTATATCAGTGTGTAAAGTATCTATTTACAAAAGACTTAAATTTGTGTTATTTGACATAAATAAAAGGTATTAATTGAAATGCAAAATATAAACGGCCGTTTAAATGTACAAAAATAACCTTGGCCATAGTATTTTCATTAAAAAAAATATTTTATACCTTTGTAATTCATTAGTTTTAGATTCCAATTCGTGTTGTAACTGAAGAACCTTTTCATCTAACTCGGATATGCATTTATCTTTCGCACGCAAATCCGAATCGTGCTGTTTTATTAGGGCTTTTTTTTTCGTCTTGTGCATTCCAAAGTTCGTTTTTAAGAAAAAGAATTTCCGTATCTTGATCCTGAAGCATAAAAACTTATTACTTAATCTAATGTTTAACGGACTCATTAACATCATCATCTTTTATATTTCAATGTATAAAACTTTTCGTTTTCTTTGATATTAGCAGACACAAAATATGACTGAAAAAAAGTGTTGTAGTATAATGTATCAATCAGAATATTACCTTGTTGTGTTATGAAAACTATCATGAAATGAATAAAACATGATTGCTGATCATTCAAAACACTTGCAAATAAAAAAAAGCTTTATTCCAGAAGTATAAACACATTAACTTACCTCGGCAATGTATCTGCAATCTTCTAACTGAATTTGTGATTTCACCAATATATCACAAACCTCATTTAATTCGTCGTCCATGAATTTTGTCCGTTTCCACGATGTATAAAATTGTAAATTGATTGTATATTTACCACTAAAATACTTTTAAAAAGCGCATCGAACCTTTATTAAGACTGTAGTTACTCACGGTCTTTTATCTCCGAGATAGGTTTTCTTGTTTCATTTAAAATATGTTTACAACCAATTGATTTTTGAGAAAAGAATGCTTAAATGAGTATATTTGTAAAATAATAAAGTTCATAAAAAATTATGTAAAACAAGCATTCGACGTTAAATTCCTTTCTAAGTAAAGTCTTAATATAAATACATTTGAAAACTTAAACTCTTACCTATCGTGAGGCGATATAAAATGTCAAGGTGACAGCAGTGTGAAATATTAAATCCCAACGAGCTCTTTCAAGTTAAACATGTAAACATTTGTTAAAAAGCGTATGATATAGTAAAGTATAATGATTGTTACATTAAAACGATTCAAAATGTCTTAAGTTACTGTATCACCTGTATCATCATTTTAGCAATCTTGCGCCAGTGGAATACAGTTATATTTTTGTCGGTGCGCTTCCGAAAGGATGGTTTCAGAAAATTCAATATGATGACAGAAAAAAGGGGGTAACCGACCTTTTTTCGAGTTATTTTCATTGCATTTTCTGATTTTAATGTATTGAAGTTAGGGTTTTTTTTCTTCTTCACTTAAGACTATGCAATTTTTTCTTTTAAAAAGTCTTGATAATTGATAGACAGCCGTGAAATGTTATACTGCGAAGAGCATGAAGCATTTGGCAATGTTTGTCGGACGTATGAATTAGTTATCTGTCTTTGAAATAACTGTAAGTAACAAAAACAATCGAATTCATGGGGTGATAACTGGAAGAAATAATTATTTCCTACCTGAAAAGCGGTTGTACATGTATAAATAAACAAATCACAATTACATTTAAACTTATCCGGATTCTATCCAAATATTGCAATCTCATTAATGATATGGTGAATACTTTATTAGTACTTAACGTACATATCTTTTTGGCGGTGGATCAAATGAAAAGCTATGTAAGATCGAAGTATAGTGCGAGTATCGATCAGTTAACATTAAACAAGATAATCTAATTTCATTCAAACATGTGTCAAAAGATATAATGCAATCTTAAACTTGCATGACTACGTAGTTATTTGTCAGATTTTACTAAACAAACATTGCTTACTAAAATCGACCTTAATAGCGGCATGATCATTCAATGTACCGTGTTAATGTTTCTTCTTTGAAAATTTAAAAACAAATTCAATGTTGCATTAACTTTGTTCGAAAATAAGATAAAATACATGAAATTTATTTATTCCCGTAAGTATCGACTCCATTCATATAATTTAGGTACAACAATATAACATAGTGTTTCTTAATGTAAACAATATACCCGTGTGTTAGTATTATTCAATGCAATTGTCTTGATTAGAATATATCATCAAAGCTACCGGTTGGGCATAGGAACTATTATATATTTCAACAAAACTACATTTGGCCGACGGTTAGTCTTTCTTTCTGCCTTTTCCTCACACAAAAGATGTTTAACAGCGTCTTCATTTAATATGAACTAAATAATTTGATTCTATTTAATCTGGTGATTAAAAGATTATCGTCACAAATCTATTATTAACAAGGTGGCGCAGTCGTTAAAATAGTAAGTAATTTCTATTATACGCAAAATCTTTAGTTGAAATCGTGAATTCACGAAAAAAACATAAATATGAATTCGCGAAGATGAAGTTGGGAATTCGTGTGGTTGAAATGTCCCCGTCGGTCATTCTTAATATTGACATTTGCACGACAACGTAGGTCTTATGGTTAAATTTTTTTTGTTTTCTGTTCTCTTTAGAATGTATCAAGTCATTACTTACCTATGTGTATTGAGTTTTCTTTTTTAATCTAACTGGGCTTGCTAAAACATATGGTTTTTAGCACATAGTCCAAGGTTGATAGACATAAATACCAGTTATTAGTGATCATAACGTACTTGTATATATCTCAAAACAACGATTGGAAAGACTACTACTTTATATTATTTAATAAGTCGAGGCAGTAAGGTTGCTATGGTCCAGGTCATGTTTAAACGCCATTATAATAGTAAATATTGAGCGATGTCAGTGCATATCTCGATACTATAATAACTTCCTTTTTAAAGCTGCACAGCTTTCAATGGTATTCACGCTGTATTTTCGTATTACATTAATTTCAGCTTCTTAATCCTTGTCTTGTGAAAAGGATTGTTTTATTTTTATTGTTATTATCATTATTATGCACTTCACGGTTATGACATATTTTTTTTAAAATTGTGACAATATAGTTTTAAATCATCAGTCAATCGATTACATATTACACTGCCTTTGCAGCTTTGTGAATACTTTAACGTTACTTCACTAAGAAAGTGAACGATAGTGAAACAGTTGAGCAATACATAGGAGACTAGTAACATATAGTTAAAATACGTTTTTGAAAGTCCGATCGTTTGCGACATTAAGTTTCGAGGATTGACACAATTAATGTCACTCTCGATAACATTATTTTTGTTCTAAACATTCATATTGTTCTCTACTTTATTGAACAGTTGTCTGAGTCAGTACACATTCAATAGTGAAGTCACAACTTTCTGTGTAAAAGGGAAATAATTGATGCGTGAGTAAAATGGAAGATCTAAGCATTTATTTGCCCTTATATGAAAATCTAAATAATTGGCGCGACAATATTACCAGACAGTCACGTGCACACACTCGGTCAAGTGTCAAATATGTTACAAATGGGTGAAATACAAACATATATTTCGGGTAAAAGCATCGTATCTTTCGTATTGCTTTAAACTTTAGTTTTGCAAAATGAAACGTTTATATGAATATGTGATAATTTTAATAAATTAAGGTGAGCTATGAAATTCTCTCATATTGAATTGAAACATTCCATGCCATAATAGAATCATTATTAATAAAAAGATGCTGCACACCATTTGTATTTGACTTGTTTTACTTCAAACTTTAATATAATTGTTAAAGAGAAACACGACAAAAATACTTTTATTTTTTTATTTCTCACCGAATCAATGCACTCATATAAAACACTTCAAGTAATTAAATAGATTTTACTGCATTGTGTTTATCATTTCTTATTATAATACATAATACAATAACAACTATGATTCTGTTTAAAGTATATTCATCAAATTTTGCAGAGACCATCTATGAACCGTGCGGCAGCTATATAGATTTCTCACATGAACAAATCCAAACTCGTTGTCGGGATTTGAGTCTACAGCGGTGAGGAGCAAGTGGTTCGACGTAAACGGCCTTAAACACTCGACCACGGACGCCGATACAGACAAAAGTAAACATACTACAGCAGATAGAAGACCAATACAGACATGTGTATAAGTATTCCGTATATAACATATATGTTAATATAATCTAAAATAATAAAAAAATGAAGGCTACTTAATAGTAAAATTTTAGTAGTAAAATACATATTTGTTATTAAAAGCAACTTTTTAATTCAAATTTTCTGTTGTTAAATAAATATCTATTTCTATATTCAACATAGTCACTTAAAAGAAACAAATAATGATAAGTACAACACATATGTTTTACTAATCTTATTTATAGTTGACATTCAATTTTCTTCATGGATGGTCATTAAGTGACATACAGTTAATAAAGTTTGAACCTTTAATTTGAAATTAAATATTATACATATCGACATCTCTTTATCTCCAAGCATACCGGGGTGTTACTGTTTTCTGTGTGTAAACAGTTTTACTACGATAACGTGATGACGTTCCAGGCCTTACTTTAGTCTCGTGATGACTAATGCTCGCCTGATAGTCATTGTACGGTTGCTTGTACTTATCATAACCCTGCGTATATGTTTTATATTGACTTGCATTATTCAGATCGCTTAGAGAATAATCAGATGTGTCATGTCCATGCGGTGGGCTGTTATCAATTCTCCAGTCGTAGTCGTTGTCTGTTCCGGAAATTCTATGATGATCTGTTGCTTTTGTTGAGTATAGTCTATCAATATCATATGATGTCTTATCATCTTTATACACCTTGTGGTTTCGGTCTGGGCTAGAAAATAAGTCATCCGTTTCATCTGAATTGAGATGTCTTTCATACAGGTTCGGTGCGCATTTTGTTCGCTGCGAATGATCTTCTTTTCCTTGAGCAACTCCTTTGTAAAGAACTGCACCTCCTTTATGCAGTAAAAGAGCAGGCCAAACAACATACGCAACAGTGTTGCCACTTTTCGTGTATGCTTCGTATAAATCCGTATCGAAAACATCTCCTTGCCTTACATCGGGACCAAAGCACATAGGGGGGTCTTGAACCTAAAATGATGATAATTTGATATCATGAAAAGTTGATAATATTTGAAATAATATTTTGGACTCAACAAGATAGATAAACAATTAGAATACTATAATTATAATCAATTAATTTAAGCTACATTTATAAATATGTAAGGCATATTGTTTGTCAGCCTAAAATCAAAGCATTCTGCAGTTTAAATTGCAGTATTAATGTAAGTGTTATAAAATATTGTTAAGAATTATTTTTTTAATAAAAGGAAAACTCAATTTAATTTCGCCGAAATGAAGTTGCAGGCATTTACGCTAATAAAACTAATTGTAGTCGAGTCTTGGTAACACAAAAAAAGAAAGAAAGAAAAGAACGGCAGTCGATATAAAACTCATTTTATTAACGAGATGTAGATATTTTAGGAGTTTTTATTGTAAAATCCACACATCCGACTTACATCGCTTTTATTGGGAAGTCAAAGTAACATGGTCGGGAAAATATCTGAGAAGCACAAAAAATGTTTATTATGTTTGTAAACAGCAAAGTTGACGCAGGAATTGAAATAATATAATGTTTAATCATGTTTGTTCCTTTAACTTTCAAACTTTTAAAAAATATAACAATAGCTATGATTTTAATCAAAAGTGTTGCTTCTTTTAAAATACGAAATTAAAATCCACCCAATATCATATTTTCCAGGAGCGTTACAATATTGTTATAATTTTGATATTCACCGCATACCCAAAATGATTCTATTAATATAATTATGAAGTCCGTGTAAGTAAGTCAACAGAAATGCAATTGACGTTTTGTTGTTTTTTTTTTAAAAAGAATGTCAAATGTTGGTTTCTAATGAGTTGTTGATTTGACGTACTATATAAAACAAGATCAGTAAACTTTTTTCTGCGAAACAGTCCTTTATTACCTAAAACAACGCGGTATAAGATATGCTATGTAAAACATAGATTATTGAAATAGTGATAATTTTTTTCTTACTGCCATTAGCCAGCATAAGTTGAAACACGCCTCGAAATATTTCGGCACAAGTCTGGCTTTTTGAGCGACAATTGATGTGGAATATCTCAGGTCTTCAAAGTGTTTCTATAATTGCGCAGAGACATAAAGTGTTAAACAACGAATGAATTGAGTAACAACATTTGAAATTGTAAAACATTATTTAACCAAGGAAATAAGTGTTTCAGACGCAGGAGATCATGCTTAGAGAATAGAAAATCATTCTAATTAAGTGTGCAGTGATGCAGGTCCCGTTAAACATGCATAGTCATTTTATAGAAACTGTTATTTTTGTCAATTAGTGTACATCACTTTAGATACAGCGACAAATATTCATTTTGTACATGTAACCAACATCAAATTTAAGGCTTAATGGAATAGAAATGTATCCTAAAGAAAATCGTTTTTACCTACAATGTCAATGTGACCTTTGACCCCTTGACCCCAAAATCAATAGGAGTCATCTACTGGTCATGACCAATCACCATACCAAGTTTAAAGTTCCTAGGCCTAAGCGTTCTTTAGTTATTGATCGGAAACCGTTTTTACCAACAAGGTCAATATTACCTTGACATCTCACCCCTTGACCCAAAAATTAATAGGGGTCATCTACTGGTCATGACCAATCATCATACCGAGTTTGAAGTTCCTAGGCCTAAGGGTTCTTTAGTTATCACTCGGAAACCATTTGGTCTACGGACCGATGGACCGACGGACCGACAAATGCAAAGCAATATACCCCCTCTTCTTTGAAGAGGGGGCATAATTATGTGAAGTTGAGATGTAATGGATTTATCGTACTCAAGTAACTATTTTTTTCATTTTGGCCGTATGTAAAATAAAAATCAATAAAGGTGAGATTTTACATATTAAGGATGACCAGGTGTAAATGTGTTTACGAGAGGGAGAATTGATCAAAACAGAATACCTTACACACTTGTTTCGCGGAATAAACAGCCACTTTTTTCCTGCATTCCTTCAATGGCTTGCTAATACTTGAAATTACTTTAGCATTCACCTACAGTTGAAACAATAGACGTCAGTTTTCTAGTAGTAAAAAATATCTTATATGTATATACAATCAAACAAATTTAACGAAAATAATACTAAGCTTTCTTATTCTATATAATGACAAAGTAACACTTTCTACTGCAAAGAAGGACATATACGTTTGAATTGTATGAAAACAATTGGAAAACATTTGGTTATGCGTTTACATTTACTTAACTTTGTTTGACAAGTATATTGTCTGCTTTGTCGATTACAATAGGACTTCTCTTACTGCTGCTTTTTTGATCAAAAGAATATTTTATGTAGTAATATTGCCATCCGATTTAAATATTGGTATTGAAATGAATGCCATGATGTTAGCCTTTAAGTGATGTAAGAGTATGAAGCCAAATACTTTTCTGTCGTCCTGTGTTATAGCCTGTTGTATTTTTGTCATTTGCCTTTCTGCCTCTTTTTCACATACGGACTTTGTTTCCTAAAATATATTAACATATTCATATATTTTAACTGGAAATTCCCTTTATACTGTTGAAATATATGAGACATATGATAACTTACTTATAATCGTGAACACTAGAACACCACCGTATTGCATACATTCGACATATTGAACGCGAATTATTATCTTATGAGAACTGTTGAAGTTATAAATTATGAAATAAAACTGATGTGCTATTTGCAAAATTGTTTAAGGTATCATTCTTATTAACAAAAAGTTTATGATTAAAAACTTTGCAATACCACAAGAATTTTGACTAATGTTGAAATTACTGCTTCCTCGTCATCACCTTGCTTATTGGCGAGCTTTTCGAATGCTTCCGTCCATTCGTTATCGTAAATTTCCTGATATACTTCTGCAAGTTTCGTCGGACGGTTTTTGTCACTTAAATCATCAATATTCGGATTTTTTTCTAACAGTTTATTTTTCAATGACTGGTTTAGTCTGAAAAGGTAGTGCACATGAATAAAGTCTTTCGTTAAAGTATGTTAAAATAAAAATAAATCATACAACAACTAACAGAAATCAAACAATTATAACATTAACAAGAATTTATCTTTAAATTACCTTGTTTTAGTCTCATCTAGGTCTTCTTCAGTTTTTCTGAGTTTCTCCCTGGTGTCTTTAAGCTGTTTTTCCAATGTAGAATATCTCTCTGATTCTTGTGTGTCAGTAGTACGGAACTCATATCGTTCTCGGCGATCTGTACCAATCTTGCTTTCTGCATGCTCTAGAGCTTGGATTTGAATTTTTTATTCTTTGATGGTTTGTTGCATTTGCAGTTTCTCTTTATCAAATGACTTCTTTAGCTCATCTTTGGATTATTTGCATTGCACATATTTCTTCTCGATATTTTTCAGCTGTGTACTCCTTTCGTCATATTCTTTGAACCTTTTTTCAAGATCGTCATATCTTTTCTTCATTTCAAATAACTCGTCCGTACTCTTTCGAGACGTACCCAATTCGCGTCGAAGGTCTTCATTTTCTCTTTTCAATTTGGCAACCTCAGTTGTATTTATTTGATAAACATCCTGAAAGAGTGATATAACAAACAAGGTCATATTGAGTTAACAGTGTCATACTACAAAAACAAAATTTAATGTTAATTTGGTTGACTGGTAAAATCGAGAATGTTTGTATACACATTTATGTTTACATGTGAACAAACTTAAAAAAAAATGACTTATGTTGACAAATTTAAGTTTAAACATTTTGTTTCGTTCTTTGTCAACTGAATGCCTGAATATAAAGAATGCACAAACTCGCCTCAAAAGTAGATGTTGTTGTCATAAACCCTTTAAGCAATATACCTCTCAAAGTGAATATATAACTTTACTGATAAAAAGACATTTTTATTCTACTTTTATGCAAATGAGAGTTATCTCTATGTAATTAGTTTCAACAGTTTTACCATAAGTTTTTGTGTGTTAATTTCTATCTGATATGTTTTGTATGTTATCCTGGCAAAAATTGTCAATTTCCAAAATTTGTTTTAATACTGAAAAAATAATACGTTATCATTATCTAATGTTTCCCACACAGAGTTTGCTAGGTCTTGAACATCGGTTGTCAACAATGCAAGAAGTTTTTCCAGAAGTTCATTTCTGCCTATCTTTGTCTTCGGTCGAGACCAATCGGTATGGCTAGTAGCCCTATGTGATTTTTCGATATTCCTTAGAATGGTAAAAAAGAATGATTAATACTAAAACATTATGTTTTTTTTTAATTTTATATAGAAAACACTTTGCTTCGAACAGATTAGTGATGACTGAAAAATATAAAACTAGGTGCATCATGTTAATTTTCTCTTATAACAAGTTTTGATATTATAACCTTATCAGAGATCACTGTATGCATTGTTTGCAACATAACGAACAAGATATATATCTTAAATATACATACTTAGAACCTTATGATGATTTTAAAATGTTTCTGTGATAAGTGAATGTAAGTCTTTATGGCTATCAACACTTATAAGAAATTTTATCGCATGATATGATATAATCAAAATCTCCGAATGGTTACATAGTCTGTAAACGAGTCACTTTTATAACATTGCACAAGTGTGGTCTTATGTTAACAAGGAGATGCTCCTTATAAATTGGTTTGGGATTCATTTAGATACTGACGAAACACAGTATGTGATATAAGGAAAACTGACAGATCCGTTTGATGGATTCTGAATGTTTAATTCTGCTATCGTTGTCTTAGACCGTGTTGCATAGACTAAGAAGGAGAAGTTGACGCTTCTTTCACAAGCTTGCAGTTTGCTTTAAACAAAAAAATTACTCCAATAAGGGAGATACTTTCGGTTGAATGAATACCGTTATTTATTCTGCTTTAAAGGCAACATAGCATAGATCATTTCATTATTTATCAAACTGTAGTTTGCTGTTTTCGAACGTAATATTTGAATCAATTCCAATAGGATTGAAATATTTTAAATGTACCAAATGATTTATTAGACACCGCGGCGGCTAGTAGATATGCATTCGTCTATCCAGCAATGGGGAACATTCTATTCTTGCTTTTGTGTTTTTTGTTTAAACAAAATGAAACAGTTTTCATATTATCTTATATAAAATAGCTTGTCTGATGTAAAACATGTCGACGGGCTTTAAGAAAATTAAAATAATTGTTTAACTGAAGTAATACTGACATGTTTGAATATACTGTTCTTTTTACTTTTTCTTCTTTTTTATCTTTTGTTTTTCATTTACCTAATCATTGAGCTAGTCTATATTATTATGACTGAACCAAATTTGGACAGGGACCAAGAGGTATTACTAAAATACACAACGAAGATTTTTGGCGCAACAGACAAGTTATTATTTTTTTGGAAAACAGACACAGCGTATGCTTAGTCACTAAAATAATTAACATTTCAGTTATAAATCAATTAACTAACTGAAAAGTAGGTTTGTTTTAAAATGTATCACAAACATTTACAATAAGTTGTTTTGAAGGATTCTGTGACTGCTTAGATTATTACATTTAGTTGTTCTATACATAAATTCCCTGGTAAGTGAACTGTAAAGAAATATGTAATCATGTGTTAAATCAAACATTTTGATCTTTAATAGATAAGTAAACATAACGTAACTAAGATCTGATTATATTTCATTATTAATATCATTGGATATTACAGTCACTACTTTTCGGCCTATTCCGCCAGTCTTCGGATAAGGTTATAATAAATAATAGCCGAGGACGTTCTGATTGATAGTTTTGCTATTTGTAAAATAACAGTAATCGCAACGTTTCTTTCCTTCCGTTAGTCTTTAGATAAGGACCGTTATAATAGATGGCAGCCGAGGACGATCCGATTGAAATAGCAGAACAGTTGGTCCTTAAAATCATTCGAAAATTAACCATTTAGCACCAATATTATGGTTCAATATCAATATTTTTAGAAAGCCTGATTTCATCACCTTTAAGTTATATACAGATCATTTAATTTTCACTTATTATCCAATTTATTTTACTTCCACCAGACCTTTCAATCTTTGTCGCAACAAACATTTCAGAGTTTCAGACATGGCTTTACTTTGTGATTTATACATGATAGGTTATTCTACCTTTTCACAAAAATATGCAAATTAATCATTAAACAATGAACATATACCATAAAATGAACAAAACTTGATTAGTGCTTTGGATATTCAACTTTTATAGAGGACAATTCTCAAGGCAGATTGTGTTTATTACCTGTAACTATTCACGTCATTTGGCGGGTCTTTGATGTGCAGTATCACCATTTAACTTATACTGCATTATTGGACTATTTAAAATGCTTCCAAAATACAATTAAAGTCATACTTACAGCCCAGTCATATCCAATAAAACGGTTTCAAAACTATTCTTTTACTTTACAAATATAATAATGTGTATATTAATTAAAGTCTCGCGATGAATGACAACAAGCCGTGTTGTATACATTCAGTTTATAAGATAAACCGCGTGTGTTTTTTTTTCTGTTGAAGACGATTGAACATTTTACTTCCTTCTGAAAATGTTAAAAAGAATGTAAAACTTCGGGCAATGTTCCAATATTTTATTTTGCAAAACGTCAATTATTTAACGATCAATTGTTAAATTTATGTTAAACCTTTTTCCGTTTTATTCGCACGTTTATTAAACAAATTATAAATGCGCAAAAGTAAACGATATCGATTTATTATGATATTGGCTATTGTCATAAAGAATCTTTTAAGTTTAACCAAGTTTACGTAGCTGGAGATTTAATCTCTAAGTTGCAAAACTGACATGTGACTCATTTCCCTTTATCCACCACCCTTAAAGTAAACTTGATAAAAGACCAATGTTGGAGCAAAGTAAGGCTATTGTGAGACCTTTTCAGTTTACAAGTACCTTGATAAAAAAACTGCCTTAACCCCCTCACCAATGTTATTTTAAGTTACAAATCTTAAGACATAATAAAGCTCATTTAAAAATCCTGCACAGTCAATTAAAACGTAAACAGTCCGAGCGAAGTTGGAACCACTATCATTAGGGGACAAGCTATTGAAAAGAAAAAGCATTAACTGCTTGTAAATATTGGGGAAGAGAGACCACTATACCCTACCTTACTATCTCCTCTGTCTCCCTGCAACACAGTAAAAAAAATGCTGCCCCTTTGACCTTCTGTGTTTTTATGGATCCACTTAAGTTTGCTCTAGCTACTCCTGTACGTCTCTGGTCGAATAAATGTTTGCCCTCTTTTCTGAATATGGCACATCCATAAAACCAGGAGCTGCCCATGTTAATCACCCAACAAGGATTCTTTGAAATGAATAACATATTTATATTGATGTAAAAAATGTAACCAATTTATTGTATAAACTAAGTTAATATATTTTACAGAATATGTATGTTGTTGGAAACATACACTCTATTAAAATGATTTTGCCTCATTACTTGCTTCAATTCTATGGTGCGAGGTGCGAGATTGATCACTTTCATAACAAGTAAGATTACAATCATGTAGTTCTTATACAATATACACAATAATAAGACCCTATATTTTAGCTCCTCATGGCGTTCACTAATCTCAACTATTCGGCGTATCAAAAACAATTGAAACGTTTGCCTCTTTCATTTTTTAGTTTATTCAATTCATAAAAATGTGGGCATTTTCCATTTGAAGATCAACGAATATGTACTTAAGCATATAATTTAAAACAAAATTACTTTGTAGACAACGCAGCTGTTTGACGGAGTGAAATTCTTTCATGTTAGTTATATCGGTAGTATTTCATATACACCAGGCATAGCTTAAATGTATTCTTATCGCATATTTCAATTCCACGAAAAAGCATTTGTGCCATGTGTTTTTTTTTATTTACTTGAAATTTCAAGTTTCTAACTAACTAAAAGTTTCGACTTACTTACTCAACAATTTGACATACTAACTTGAAATTTCGACTTACTAACCCGATTTTTCGACTCAGTAACTCAGAATTTCGACTAACATAACTCGAAATTTTGACTTATAAACTCGTAATTTCGAGTAAATAACACTGTGTTTTGATGTATAATCTTTATTTAATCTTGTACACCTGTATTGGGGATGTTGGCTGAGGTTATCGCACAGTAAAATGCTTGTATGTATTTATTTATTATAACTGAATTACTTTTCTGTTCAATTCTAATCGGTTATAATAGCGATTTAATTGAATGTTTTGAGGTATTTAGATATGCAACATTCCTTATCTTTTGTTTTGATTGACTATATAAGATTTTCTAAAAACAGGTAATTGACAAGGTTATCCTTTAAGAAACAGAACAGATAATGTATTTAGACTTGTACATGTTTTAAAGCATGCCACTTCCATAAAAAAACTTGATTGTAGTTCTTATAAGTTTAGGGACATTATGTTTAAGTCATTTTCCATTCAATTGTTTTGAGATAAAAAAAACTCAGCGATTATTAATAATGTCTTCTAATGCAGCATAAAATGTCTGGAAGGGTCACTAAATACAGATTAATGGCAATTAACTGTCAACGCAGTTTGTAAGTTAATATTAGTTTTGTATCTTATAGAAAAATGTTTTGTATCTAATATACAATGTAAGTGTTAGTTCATGTAATTTATACTATGTACCTCTATTACTTATCTTATCCATCTGTTTGTTTTTACTACTGGTCCTTGATAATGGTCATAATTGTATAGAAGAAGGGTAGCCTAATATATAGTTTACATTGACAAGAGCCATGTTCACTGTTTGAAGGTTTGCCATCTGATTTTGAGTTACAAGTCTACAGCAACAAGCTGTCGCATTTCTGTACAATTCTGTTTATGTGTATGTATCTCGCAGTATCTAGTCGTTCAAAGTTAGTAAGGTGCTCTTAATTAAATAGAATAGGGTACTGACATTGAGTGAATCAGATTCAACGCATGACAGATTTTAAATTTGAAAAGATTCAATTTAGATTTAAAATACCTCTGTTGAAAACACATAACGTTTACTTAAATAGAAGCTTTACAGATCACTGAATTTCAATCATAATAAGAAGTATATTTTTGAGTTAAAAATAATTTTGTTAGTTTAGAAAATTAAATTATTGAGTGCTCTACCATTATGAGCTTTTATTCGAGACATCTACCTTGTTTAGTATAATAATTGCCTTTAAGTTACTGAAGCATGTTTGCATGATCCCATCGGTTACCGTGAACATGTTATCCATTTATGTATATTGCTTATGATTTGATTTAATGCCCATATTCAATATATAGTAAGCATTACTTATTTTCACTTTTTTACATTTCAGAATGTTTTATTGTTTCAGAAATATGTAATTATGTTAATACATTAAATGTTTTATGATGTTAATAATAACTGTTCATTTATCGTAGTTACTTTTAGTTCCATAGTGCCACAAACTGACGTTATGTGATTATATTATGCTTGGACTTATAACCATTTAGAAATCACACATCTTGATTCATACTGAAAAGGTGCCCTTATATAATTTCAAATACGGAGTTTTAAATGAATATTTAGACAAGTCTAATATTTATCATAATATGCTTTACTGTATGGCATATTTTTTCCAAGATCTTTTTGTTACACAAGTATTGATGTATTATGATAAGAACCAAGCACTAAATAAATAAAAGATAGAAATATGAATGACAAAAGTAAATGACAAAACAGTAATAGCTACTAATAATCAAGAACTGTGAAAAGTAATCATAGAGAATCATTTTTATTAGCACGAAAGGCGAGTGGTTAAGGTCGTTGACTTCAAACCACTTGCCCCTCACCGCTGTGGGTTCGAATCCCGACAGGGACTTTGGATTCATTCATGTGAGGAAAATATCCAGCTAGCTTACGGAACGTCGGTGGTACCGGTTCTACTCAGGTGCCCGTTCGTGCCTGAAATAATGCACGGAAGGGCACCTGAGGTCTTCCTCCACCAGTAAAGCTAGAATGTCGCGATATGACCTATACTGTGTCGGTGTGACGTAAAACTCAAAACAAATAAATAAACAACAAACAAACAAACGAAAAACGTAAACCTTTTTTTAGAAAAATAAATGGTTGAATATTTATTTATAGATACGTTGTATATTTGCCTATAGATATGATAAAACTAACAACCTTATAAGTAGCAACGATGTGTAATTACCAAACAGTTACAAGATGCTTCTAAGGGAGAAAACTCCACAGGCCATAACACAGCAGTTTACTGTTTTATGCACTAAGGAATTGTCCCCCCTAGCTACACAAATTTCATATGATCAATATCATTCATTAAATTGGGGTAATGTTATAATTTTAAGACATATCATCAATATATTCACACTATTGCATGTTTTCCATTTCTTATAGAAGTATAAATTGGAACATAATTAATAAAACAATACTTAAATGTTTCAATGCGAACATTATGAATGGTAAGAAAAATTGACCATTATATCATTTAATATTGTAAAGAATGTCATTTGTTATACTTTATATTTTACATTCTCCTAACGGTACCAACTTAGGTATATCAGGGTCTTACAACAATTTGTCTACTTCAACATGATTTAAATGAATTCCGTATTAATGCCATACATTGATTTAGGTAATGGATGTCTTACATAGATGTAACATATTCTTGTGTAATATATGTAATGTATATGGTCGTTCATACTTACAAATTAAAAGTCAGTTAAAGAATATTTATAAAACAATATCCTGTATATTATATATATTATAATATATAGCCAAATATTTTATTTCTCATTTAGCTTTTCATTTATTTAAATTTAAGTACCTTTCATTCAGTCTGATATTTTTATTGTTTATTTCATCTCTTTATTAGTTTAATCACATATACATGTATTAGTGTTTGCATTATTAGTGACTTTTTCCGTTAATTGTTTATTCATTTTGGTAGACCATTGAAAAGTACCGATTTTTTTTTTTGCTACAAAATAAATCAAGCTAGACCATCTAGACTCATTTTAGATGTTATGTCCTAGTAATTCAATTACAGAGTAGCTTAGTGTATGGAAATTTTGACACAAGCATTATCAAATTTGTCTTTTTTAACCTTATCTATGGGAAAAAATCGAATGGATTCGATGTAACTCCTCTTCTTTCAGTTTCAATACTACGACCTCTCTTCCAGCAATGCATTTCTATTATATTGGCTGTTTAGATCTATTTTATTTAATAAAAGTTTATGGTTTCTATAGATATAACAAAACATATTGTAAAATTGTTTTATATATTTTTACCAAAAAAATCAACAAAAAACAACAACAAAAAATAAAAATAAACACACATAGTCGCCCTTTTCATTTTTCTTTCATTATTTTACTGTCGTTATTGTTGAAATCTATTAGACAATGTTTTGGAAACAATGGTACTAATAATATATCAATATGTTAATTATAACCCATCCTTATAATTTGAAAATATTGTACATCATCGGATAATGTTTATATATAATTACACATTTCGTCAGGTCAAATTCTTATTAGCCTTTGCCAGACTGCTGTACAAGTACATTTTGTTTATTTGCGGATTTTTAAATACAATTTCGTCTTCATTTTCTGTTTAAAAAGTGCACCTTTCTCCTTAAGATACTGAAAAGAATACACTGCGTTTATATTTATGCAAAGTAGACATATAAAACTTAAACGATCTTCGGTTTGTGTACTTCCATTTCAGATAAGTTTCAGTAAGCGTAATTTGAGTTTTACCGCGGTTTTAACGTGTCTTACAGTTAAATCTTTGATAAGTTTTAAGGTTGATATTTGTCTGTAACCTTAACAATATTATTATATCTATACTTGTCAGATTTCGTGGAAGGCAAACTGAAACGAATTACTTCCTGGTATAGGTAACTATCGAATCACAATATAGTTAATTCAACACTTACAAAAAAACTGGTTTAATAAACTTGAATGTCATAACTTATATATAGATTAATCTTGGCCGACTATGTAAACAATATTATGCATTTGAAAGTAAAACAAAATCCCTTCTGTTTAACAAATAGATATAAAACAATAATTACTTAACATAATATTTGGCTGATGTATAGTTTAGCTTAAATTTATTATTTTACCCTAACTGTGATAGAAATGGATACATTATAATTCATAAAATAAAGATATTTTGCTACAAATATTACTTAATTTCTTTTCTTTTGTTTTCCAGCATCATTGACATTTCAGAAATTACGTTTTCCCGAACTTTGAAAGTAATCTTAACTGTGATAGAAATGGCTACGGTATTCGTAAAATAAAGATATTCTGATTTGCTAAAAGTATTAGTTAGTTTTCTATCTTTTGTTTTCAAGCAGTATCTACTTTTCAGAAATTACGTTGTCCCGAAACCCCATACACTTTAGCGACTAACATATTATTGGAAATCATTGTATCGTCACATGTAAGACACCAAAGGAAATGCCGAAAGACACATAATCTGCTGAGGATATTGTATGCCTGTGTGCACGTGTGTTGGTGCCTTGCTGCGTGCATGCGCGACCGTGTACATATTTCCTTACTTAATTCCATGTATATGAGTTCCTGTAATCGTGACCGTGACCGTAATTTTCTGGTCTCGCTATTCTAGTACATTTGTATCTCAGTAATGCTGATGAAAAAAATACAACCCGCGATCACTTGACTCTAAAGCACAATGTTTTTTTTTTACAACATATGCTCATCCAACCATCGTATGGCAATTTAATGGTTTAACCGATGAAAAGGAAGGATAATCAACTTGTACCTGTCACAAGAGAGATTACTATGTAGAAATTGTAAACATAACTTATGTATATGTGAAAATGATAATGATGTTTTTGTTTATTTAATTGGGGTTTATGTCACACCGACACATAGGTCATATAGCGACGTTCCAGCTTTACTGGTGGAGGAAGACTTCAGGCACCCTACCGTGCATTATTTCAGGCACGAACAGGCATCTGAGTAGAACCACTGACGTTCCGTAAGCTAGTTTAATAGCCTTTTCACACAGGAACACAAAGCGGTGAGGGGCAAGTGGTTTGAAGTCAACGACCACTTGACCCTCGCAAAATGATAATGTACTTTCATAGTTGAGAATGATGACCAGTCCCGTATACTGTAACGTTTCGTTTTTGTTCCTACTGTTTTCACCGTTAATAGTCATGTAACTATATGAAGGAAAGCAATGTTCAATTTATAATAAAATCAACAACAACAAAAACATTTAAAGGGAGGTAAACCAGAAAGAACATCCTTTTTTGTTTATCATGGTTATTACCCTTCAATCTATAGTTTAGTAAATATTTTAGTTTCGATTGATCATTACAATATTATACAAAAATGTAATATATAATATAATTATAATATTATAATATTTTTCGCAGTAGAAATGTTCTTATTGGTATTCATGGATATATAATGATTTTTATTATGTCATCACAGTGTTTTTTATTGTAATTGAACTTTTCAGAAAACAAGACAATCTGTTCAAACAATGGATAATTATAATACTAATCACATGAAGGTTCAAAATCTGGTACACTTTATGCGCCTGTGTTTTATATGCGCTTACACCTAAGCCAAACATACAGACAAGCCTTAAACATTCGCATTAAACAACGTCATTTCACTGCATGCACTAAACAAAAATATTTGTTTGAAAACGGTATAAAATATATCGATGCCATTATTTAACAAAAGTCTAATATTAGAAAACAAAAAGCTAGGAGATAACTGTCAAAATCAAATTATTATAGGTGTAAGTTAGTGTTCATCCGAGGCTTTTTACATAAAATTGAAACTTCGACGGGAAGACAAAGCCATATTATAAAGCCCCTTATCAACTGAGTTTGTGTGGGTATAGATATATTAAATTGCTTGCAATTTCTTATGCAAAAGAAAGACAGGCATCTTTCAAATACCTTACAACGTAAAGTAATTGTATAGTCTGTAACAAGAGGGCCATGATGGCCCTAAGGTCGCTCACCTGTATATAGGCCCTTGGAGTAGGGCTTTTATTTGAACAAACTTGGGAGACACCCATTAGAAGATGTTTCATGATGTTACGTTTTTACTACACACATAAATGAAAAACAATGACCTCCAGCGCCCACCCCCCCTCACCCCCGGCAGGGCCAATTTTAACCCAACGGCTTTTATTTTAACAAACTTGGTAGACACCCACAAGAAGATGTTTCATGCTAAACATGTAACCTCTAACTCATTGGTTTTTTTTAAAGAAAATTTTTAAGTTTTTACTATACACATATAGTTAAAAACAATGACACCCCTGGGGCTGGGCCAGTTTTGACCCCAGGGCTTTTATTTTAACAAACTTTGTAGACACTTACTAGAAGATGTTTTATGCTTAATATCTAAACTCTAGCTATTTGGGTTTTTTCAAGTTTTTGCTATACACACATAAGGAAAATCAATGACCCCGGGGCAGGGTTAAATATGACCCCAGGGCTTTTATTTGAACAAACTTTGTAGACACCTATTAGAACATGTTTCATGCTAAATATCTTAGCTCTACCTCTTTGGGTACTTAAAAAGAAGATTTTTTAAGTTTTTACTTTATGCATATAGAGAAAATTAATGACCCCCTGGGGGCCAATTTTGACCCCAGGGCTTTTATTTGAACAAACTTTGTAGACACTCATTAGAAGATGTTTTATGCTAAATATCTTAGCTCTAGCTCTTTGGGTTCTTTAAAAGAAGATTTTTTAAGTTTTTACTATATGCATATAGGGAAAATCAATGACCCCCTGGGGTGGGGCCAATTTTCACCCCAGGGCTTTTATTTGAACAAACTTGATAGACACTCACTAGAAAATGTTTCATGCCAAATATCTAAGCTCTAGCTCTTTGGGTTTTTTAAAAGAAGCTATTTAAAGTTTTTTCTTTCGGTTGCCATGGCAACCAGAGTTCTTCATGGAATTAAATTCTTTGAACAATTTTTAAAGGTGACCACCAAAGGAACATTCCTGTGAAGTTTGGATGAAATTGGCTTTGTGGTTTATGAGGAGATGTCATTTAAAGTAAACGTTTACGGACGGACGGACGACGGACGGACGCCGAACGAAAAGCGATCACAAACGCTCACCCTGTCATTTTGTGACAGGTGAGCTAAAAAGGACATGACTCTCCTAATTTATTGTATTTATGAATTTTCATAATGTTTACTATAAGTACATTTTCTCGGACATTTCAGATACTTTCAGCGGTCAATTTCCATAAAAACATGGTTGCGTAGTAGCTCTAATTTTGTCGAGTGTGTACATGTAAAATGTATAGGACAGTTCTTTCTTAGACTACTTAAATTGCTCTGAAATTTAAGTTATGTTTCACAATACTTCTTGCATTCTGATCTCATTACATTTTCTAGTGAACAGTTAATTTTACAATATACAATATTACATTAACTCTGTAAATAATAAAATGGTAAGAGACAAAGTATATATGTGTAAAAGATAATTATCCATCTATAATCGAATTTCTTCTTTAACCTATTTCTGCATGAGCCTTTTGTGAAAAATGACTGATGTCATTGAAAAACATCCTGTTTCAAGTTCAAATTGTTATGAACCTAATAAAAAAGGTTTCAATGATGTTAAAGCCTGACACAAATGTTGACTGGACCATAGCCTTTGTTACGGCATACTCAATCTTAAATTTCCTGTTACCATGGCAACGAGGGGACATCTCAGGATTGCCAACAAAACACATTTTTGCGCTGATGTTTTCCATCAAAAGTGCAGCAAATTTTCATTGGATTGAGCTAGAGTCAAATGATTTTTCAGCGTTGGTTACACATTACCTTAAAGTTGACAAACCCAACTTTTTCTTTGGGGTGAGGGGGTCTGCTGCCCCAGCCCCCTTTAAACCCCCATGAAGAAGGGGCACATCCCCACTCTGGCATCCCCTCTTGATGTATCTATTTGATAGGGGATGGCGCCGAAAAAATGATCAATACTTACACCATTTCTCAAACGAAAAAAAGTGTTTGGAATCTAAAAAATGACATTTTTCACTTTTTGAGGCCTCAAAGGGGGGGGGGGGGCTGAAAAGGCGTGAAAAAACGTCTATATAAATAATGGGCTAAATGCCATTAAGTGGATGTCCTGATGCATCTATGGTCATGTGTCAAGCTTTAGAACAATTTCAGCATAAGTACATCACACTGGCGCAAAATCCCAAATATTAGCGGTAAGGCGCCATGCGCTTACTTTTAAGAAATCTTAAGTATCAGTTAGAACAATTAAGAAGCCTTGCCAAAAGAAAAAAATAATTTTCATATCAAATTTACAAGGGAAAGGGCCCATTATAGAGTGATATTGTCTATAATGATTGTTCAAGTTTTACCCTTATATCAAACAAAAAAACATTCAACATTAAATTGATTTGGACAGTATAAGAAGAGTCCGAAATGCAATGTTAAATATAATTTGTAAAATGTCTTACCTATTATATTGTCAAAAATTACTTTCATTTAAAAAAATTTGAACACTCCAAGGTTACACCAAAAACCATTGACGGCTCCGTGATCGTGATACCTGCGACTGTTTGAGATACCTTTACATTTAAAGTACATTTTTGCTTATTACCCTTTAGATCAAACACATAATTATCACCCAAGTAGTCCCTTAAGCTAATGATTTAAAAGAGTCATCATGCTTCTGCAGATGTTAATGCACGTAAAGGGGTATATTAACCCTCTATTAAATGATAAAACGGTTAGCATAACAATTTAAAGTAACTGAAGATTCATATCAGAGCGCAATGTGTCTGTGATTGTCGTCCCAAAATGAATTACTTTTATGTTTTCATTTATTTATCTGATTGTCATAATATTTCAATATCATGCAAAATGTCGGTACAACATCTCACATGTCGTAACGCAAACTGTTTTTTATTTTTATCATGTTATTGTTATCTATGCATACAAAAAATGATAGTATATTATAAGCAATCACAATCCGTGGTACTTTTAAACTGAAAAGAAGAAACTAATGACTTCTTCGCCGGGTCATTCGTTTATTGGTGTTTAAGATCCTGTATGTTGTAATAGAGGTTGCATACAACACTTAACTGAAATTGTATATATGTATATAATCATGCTTATAAAACAATTATCAAACATCGAAGAATATGTAAAATATGTACTGCAAATATTTGTACATATTATATGTAATCATTAAAATATATGCATTTCTTATTGAAAAATTTGACAAAGACTTTATAAAAAATATTTTTATTATCTCCCTTTATTCAAATGAAATGTTAAATTCGGTAAAATATTTTTAAATGATGCTTTTTTGAACTTACAAAAATTGAAAAATCTTAATTTGAGCATCATAATTATGTATGATATAAACCATGAAAATTGAGTTCAGGATCTTTAAACATATTTTGTATTTATTATAAAAAATACAGAATAACTAAGGCATCATCAAAGAGAAGCATCATGCATGCACACATATGTGAAAATCCATTTTGATTTTGTCAAGTGAAACGATGTCAATGAATTTATATAAGTAACGTTTTGTTTCAAAACGAAAACACAAAAAGATAGTTCTAACTGATCATTCTATACCCGCACTTATCTAGTTGTTCGTATCTTCTTTTTACTTACTTCTTACAAAACATTATTACAAGCACAACAATTCAATGAATGATCGTATCAGAACAAGTTTTGGTTGGTGCACAATTGGTAACTATTTGCTTCATTACTTAAATACTACATTCTTATTAAATGATACCATTTTGTATGCAATAAGTTCGGATGTCATCATACGTTTGATGTTTAATCATATCCCTTGCAGTCTCTCTTCCATGCCTATCTCTCCAACGTAAAAATTGGTCGACATCACTATCTGATGGGGGACTAAATTGAGCAGGAATGGAATTCACGTCCGTGGTTTGCATAGTTATTTGATTATAAGACGAAGTCTGTTGGCTTCTCTGGTCCCTCATAAGGTCTTTTGAAGCATATACGTGTGCGTTATAACTTTTATGCAGAATTTTTCCTTCATTGTTTTCCTTTGTTACTAGTTTACTTGCAACATCTTTCTTTTGTTCACTAGAGGGTATGGCCATTTTACTCCGTTCATTTGTAATACCTTGAGCTATTCCTTTGCATAGAACCGGTACATTCTCGTGCAGTAAAACAGCTGGCCAAACAAGAAACGCAACTCTATCCCCACGTATTGTGTACGCCTTATAAAAAATTGTATTGAATTTTTCACCTTTTGTAACGATTCGTCCAAATGCAAGAGGTGGATCCTGAACCTGTTTGAAAGACATAACACAAACTTGACATAAACTATTAAGATGTGATCAAAAACAATTAACGGTCATGTACTTAATTTACGAGTTAATTTGTGTCATATCATAAATTTCTACGCGTTGGTAACGATGATGATCATATGCAAAGTATTAAGATAAACTAGTTTATTAAGACAGCAAAAGAACTTAAACATTCAATTGAACTTATAAAACTTAAATAGTTTAACTGCCGGTGGCTCTTATTTTGTATTTTGAAAAAAAATATTTTATTAATTCATAAAACATATTCAAATCAGAGCAAACGCATTACAGAAACGCTACATTAGCAGGTTCAGGGAAAAATGCTGAGAGATAAGCTTAAAAACACATCATGTCTCAAAAATGAATTATTTTTTCATCCTTTAGAAAAGGCAAACATGTATTTTATAACGTTTAGATAATGGTTTTAAAACATTGTAGATGCTTTCCCGTGATAAAGATAACGCTGGATGTGAAATTCTCTGTCATAAGGTAGCAAAATATGTACAAAGTATTGTGATTTCCACTCAAAATACTAAATAACTATACTTTTACTAGTTGCCAAAAATGCAATAGACGCAAAAAAATGGTTCAGGTGTTTTGAAAATTACTAACCTTTTTCTTTGAAAAATATAATAGGACATAAAAAATTAAAAGCTTTGAAAAAGGAAAATGAAAGCACTTCTTGGGCATAATGAGCCTTTAACCAGATAACTCTTATATAATTATATAGTCTAAAAAACTATCTTGGCACTCACCACCATGAGCCAGCATACTTCGAAACAGCTTTTAACAAATTCTGGAGCTGCATGGTGTATCGTCTGATATTTCTTCAATGGAATGGTAAAAAGACACTTTTTAAATGAAACTATATTCAGAAAGACTTAGTATCAGGAGCTTTTCCTTAAAATCAAAGGGAAATTTTTCCATAACTCTTGAATGTAGGGCTTCTTGATTAAAGGTCAACACAATGGAGTGACAATTAAGATATTTCATTTTACAAGATAGTTAATACAATATATAAAACATTTCAGCATACTGTAATAACTTATTGATTAAAATCAATTTGAAAAAATATTTTCTACATGACAACATTTGCAACGTCGCGTACTTGTGTGATAGCTGTAGTACTTTTGAGAAACATAACACTTTATCGCCCGAACCCACCCCCCCCCCCCCCTACCTCCCCTAATAAAGAAACATAAATTATAACATATAATGCTATGGAGTTTTTACATGGCACAGTGATTGAGCTAAAATTACTGAACATTTTGTTGTTATACCTGATATAACTGTTTGCCAGAAAATACTGCTACATTTCGCTGAAAGTCTTTTATCAGTTTCTTTACTGACGAAGGCAAGCTATTTTCATTCTAAAATTAAGATAATTCATAAATGACATCGCATTTAAGTATAATGATATTATCCAGAAATAAACATTCAGATAAAATCAAACGACAATGGAGTGAAACATAGATTAGACAATAAAGGTCATATGACGCCGGAACAGGAAAGGTGAGTTCGGCAAACCTCGTTAAAGTGGAATTACCGATTTTTCGTGCACTAATATCTGTACAAACAGGAGAACTTCTGCAGATGTTAATACACAAAAAAATTGTGCATTATATCTTCATTAATTGATATGGATTTTTGGGAATAGACAATTCCAACGAGACTAGAAGAAGTACAGAAAGAATTTGTCAGGTACCCTTAGTTTATGATGTTCAATAAGTGTCCAATATATTATATGAATAGATGTTTTGAACTCGGTAATTTAAAATGACGCTTTAATTTTGAAGACAATGTGCATCTGCATTTACATTTAAAAATCATCTGTTGCAAACTCTAGTATTTCACGGGTTACCTTTAACAAGTGTTGCACAAATATATCACAAAACAGTAGACAGGTTGTATATATCAAGCCGAAAGGAAATTGAAAATTGCAGTATTTACCGTAGAACCCTGTGTGACTGCCATTTGTATATCCTTTCTCTGTCGATTTGCCTCTTTTTCACAGAAACGATAAGCATCCTTTAAAAGTTTAATAAAATGTAATGAGTCAACTACAGGAGGATGGTTAATTTAATTAATGATTTCCTTAAGGACATTCTACGTTCGCGTTCGGAGCAACAATATTAAAATATAACAAATCAGGACATATCCTGCAGTTAATGGAATTCGAACTCTTTTTTCTGGTTAAATATTATTAATATATTGCTTTTGGTTAAACATTATTTTGAGGTTATAATTATGGAACATATTTTTTAAATTGTATATGTGATTTTTAACTTTTCTTTTGGATATATATATATGTATCCTTGAGTATTATTACATTTTTATTATGAAATAATTGATAAATGACTGCAATTAATATATAAATTGTTTATGTGATTCTCATTGTTAAACAAATCTTTTCCACTTCTTTTCTTTAATATTTAGATAACATACATAATAGTCGCAGGGAAAACTAACCAATAAAATGTTCAGTATTTTTTTCAATTGTGTTTTCTTCACTTCCTTTGTATAACTTATCTATACTGTCAAATGCATCTGTCCATTGATTATCGTATAGTTCTTGAAATCTTTCGGCAAGTTTTGTTGGTCGGTCTTGGTCGCTTAAATCTGTAACCTGCGGATTATTATCTGTCAAATTGTCCGAAAATGTTTTACTCAGCCTATGAATGAAGTGATATAAACAAATTTAAATTCGACTTGTTTGGATAACAATAAAAGGACAAAAGATATCTTATAAGTGCTTTGACATTGTGTAAGCTCTTATAGCATATGAGTACATGTAACTAAGCTTTGTTTTGAGTGCATACTTTTAAAAATAGTTACTATTGTTTTTTGTTAAGGATTATTTTTTTTTCCAGATTTTAATAGTAGAGCTAAATAAACTTTACCTTCAAGTAGATGCAATTTATCATGTGCATGTGTTGAGATGGCCTTAAAATACGTTTTAACAACATTTTACTCATTAAAAGTAAAAAATACCTATTATGCGTATCTTTAAGCTCGTCTTTTGTTTTCCTCAGTTCTTTTTCAGTTTCCCTTAGTTGTTTTCAGTATTATCAAGTTGGTACTTTGTTTCTTTCACCACGTGACTCTGCTCTGTCTTTTTGGAAGAATTGTACATCGCCAATTTCTTCTGTTGCATCTGAATGGTTTGCTGTAGTTTGCGTTCTTCATCCTGATATTTTCTATCAGTTTCCTTCCTTTGTTCATCCAATTTCTTGACCTGTTCCCGAAGATCATCATTTTCTTGTGAAAGACTTTTAATCGTGCTCTTCCTTATATCAGTCGATTCCTTGAAATCATTATGAGTGATTAATGAAGCTTTTGTTCGGATGCATGTTAATTAAAATAAGGATTAGGAAAATGTTGTGAAAACCCTTTTTCAAAGAACATACGCAAATAATGTAAAGACAGTCAAACGAATTTAACAAAAATGCATTTATGGATGAACAGAAATCGTCTTAAAAGGCGCAAAAGCCGCTTTTCCGTAAGAAACATTTTAGTTGGATACTGCATAGTACGATAAATTTAAAAATTAATTGCATTAGTAATGGTTTACTTGGATTGCTTGAAAGTTTACATTTTCCTACTTGAAATACTCTATAATTTTATAAGTGTTGAATGTCCTCAGGAAAGAAATCAGCAATCTTCTTGACGTATGCTAATTTTCATAAACATTTTGAAAATGTATTTGAAAGTAAACTATTTTAAATTGAACACAGAAAGTAATATACACATCGCAAACTGCACTTACAAGCCACGTCAATTACCAAAAAAGACAAAATACGCAAAAAATGTCCGTTAAGCAGTACAGAAATGTTGATTAGGACTGCAATATCGGACATGTAAAATTTATTCATTCAATCTTTAAGTTGAATCTTTTTGCCTTTCTTAAAGATAAGAACAGTTTTCTCATGTTCTTTTCTTTGATATATTTTAAAATTGGCTCATCTGTAGGCATGCAGTTTTAATAAGACATTTGTGTATTTGTATAAGACGGCAAAGAAGGAAAAATAAAATTTGCAGAGGATTTTATTTCACATTCAATTTGCATGATTAAAGACAATCAAGATTGAAGGGACAAACTAAAACTATTTTCAGTTCAATTGAATTTTCACTATTCTTAAATTACAGACAATAATAACACTCACCGAAAACTGTATTTCTTGTTTGGCTTTTTCGACCAATTCTGGAACTTTGTCGTCAGTAATTGTAACAATTCTTGCATGCTTGATTGACAATGTTCAACTTTCTCAAAGTCCTCATCAGATGTAGAATGTTTGATAGTTGATTTAGAACAAACTTGATTCACATCTGTTGAAGGTCTAAGAGTATTTTAAATAATAAAGAAATGAATGAAGAACATGTTCACGAAATATGAAATGACAAATACTGCATTAGAAACCTTCTCATTGAATTTCGTATTTTCCTACATGTGAAAAAGTGATACAGAACAATATGTTTATTATGTTATTTACTTGATGACGGCCCGTGCTGAAGTTGATTTCAACGTACAATGAAAATAAAAGAACTTTATTCTTGTTTATAGATATGGCGCTAACATATATTCTTACACGAACCTTCAAAATACACCTAGCCTTAATAAATTAGAGATATTACATTTAAATAGTACGAGGTTTTATTCTTAAGAAGTCTCAAATGTACAACTTGCAATGACTAACTGAATGATTGTGAAAGTTTTAAACTAATATCTTTTTATTAAATTATAGATATCATTGAGATAAGTTGTCGGAGTGATTAGTAACTACTGGTGGGATATCAAGGAAACCTAACCCGGCAGCCCAACCGCCGAGATATGTCTACAAATGTGTTAAATTCAGCTGAAAAAACAAACAAACATAAGTCATTAAGAAGTCAAATAGGCATTATTTGTCTATCAAATTGATAAAAAAAAAAGAAATAATTGATATAATTGAACCACAATGATACATATGCCTCATCATGATACATATGCCTCAGCATAGCTCAATCGGTTAGAGCGCGAGACTTGTAATCTCGACATTGTGGGTTCGATTCCCGGTCTGGCCAACTAAAATTACTAAATTACTAATCAGTCTTTCGGATGAGACTTTAAATCGAGGTCCCGTGTATGGGTGCTTAAACACTTGGCACGCTAAAGAACCAGGAGAAGCTTCTGGAATTGGGGCATCTTTCTGTATCTGTAATTGCACTATCCTCCAAAATCTAAAATGACTAGTACTCTTCTGGGGGACTCGCCCATATGGGCAACCGGTGGCGAGTATAAATAAACGCAAATACGCACACATTACCGAAGCTCTGCTGTTACATGTAAGAATCGTTCGTTAACACCTGTAGTGAAAAACATGTACAATACAGACAGAGGTGGGAAGAGAGGTCGGTGGGCAAAATGAAAATTAAAGTTATAAAATGATTTTATTTGCTTTTCTCTACATAAACGGTCGGCGGTCCCGTACAAAAGCTTTGCTTTATGTTGGGATAAATGTTATTGGTGGCACTAGTTATGAATAGAACTTTCCGTTTTGGATTGTGGAGACTGCACTGTAGTGTTGTGTTTGCATAATCTTAAGAAATATTTTGTAAACTGCTTATCAAAAGTGCGGAACACAATGCATTTCCATATGTTTTGCGTTATGTTGCGGCAACTACCAGACTGAGTATAATTATGCTCTTCATTATGCGTACTCAAGATTTATCTTAAGATGTTGGCAAATATAAGTCTCTGTACGGCGAAAACTAATACAGTTGTGTTGGTGACTTTAGTCTAGCATGTGATCAAAAAATATAATACAAACAGTTATAGAACCTATTAAAAACAATAACACTAGTTTAGTGTTTTATAAAATATACTTCTTAATAAGAGATTATTACATTAATAAGTTTTGGTCATATTAAAAGTTCTGAAAATGTCTTCTTCCTTAGTAGCTTGTTAATCCTACTTACATGTAGACAAAATTAGTGTCAAGAAAGTGAAATCTAAGCGAGTATGACAGGCAAAAAATAGTTTTTTTAGGTTCAAAAATTTGTACTAAAGTAGTCTTCAGTCGGGAATATCTTCTATAAGAGTCATTCTGTCTTTGATGTGTATACGTCGTGGATTAGTTTGGCTGGAGTACGATGGACTTGCTAATTATCATTCCTACATGATTGAATATGCTTATGTAATTACTCACCGGATTGTGATGTTTAGAATGTTCCATTGAGGCTTTTGTTGGCATATATTGTTCAATACTGATGTTCCATGTGATGTAGGTTTGGTCTAGTGTTACCTTGAATGTGTGCAAAATTTAGATTTATATCATGTCGCTCTTTTTCCCCATTATTTTATTTTTTTATTTTGAAAAATGACAGAATGATTAATATCATCATAGATTTCGGTATGTGATAACTTGTTCTGAGATGTGATTTTGCAAACTCGAAAAATGTGATCTATTGTTAGGTTTGAACAGACATTCTTTTTAAAGTGCTATAAAAGTCGGCGATACTTTGTAGGTATTTTTCTACAAAATATTGTTATGCTAAATCATGTTCCTTAAGATTTATATAAAATGTATTATATTCCGAATTTCTTTCAGCGATGATTGCGTATAATCAGGTATAGAATTATTCATAAGGTCCCTCTAAAGTAAGTTTCTACCTTTATTTATAAATATTTATTATAAAATATTACTCGTTAAGACAAAATTCCAAATTGCAGTAAAATAAATAGACAATTAAATTCAAACCAGTTTACATGGTATTACCAGTTCTTGTTAATTTCGATATTTTAATTCTAACAAACTGTTTAAACATTGTCTTGGTCGACAAAATGTTTGTTAACTTTGATTTACATAATACAATTAATGTTCGTCTATAATTACAGTCAACTATCCTTATCTCGACATAGCTTTTCGCGATATTTCGTTATCTCGATGAAATTTTTGAAGTACCGATTTTCTTCCTTCTTTACCTTTTAAAAAATTATTGGATAATTTGTTTATCTCGATAATTTTATTTCGATATTTTTAGTCTTAAGCTCAAACAATTATTTTCACACTTTTATCCTTTGTTTATCTCGACTTATAATTTTGCGTCTGTTCTCTGCACGGTTGTGAAAAATCAAAAAGCAGACAATAATCGCTCAATTATGCGTGTCATAATGATAATTATGTATGAAACAAGTCGAGCTGAAGATGACACAGCGCATGGTGGAATGATTTTTAGAGGGTTCCTGTAGCAATAAAACACACCGTGTTATCCTAAGGGAATACAGAAAAACTCACAAAAACCACAGGCCTTTTAGGGGGTATTTATAGCAATAAAACCCACAGTGATAGCCTCAGGGAATGCAGTAAAGCTCACACAAACCGCGATAAAAAACTTTTTATAGTGTTTCTATCGAAATAAAATTCATTGTGATAGCCTGGGGTATGAGAGAAACGCTAACACAATGCACGGTGATGTGTCTTTTGGAAGGTTCTTATAAAATAACAGCGTTGATAGACTCAGGCTATACAGTAAATCTAACACAAACAACATTTATTGCAATATGACCCATGGTGATAGCCTCAGGGATTACAGTAAATTTTTACATAACCAACGGTAAAGGGTCGTTTAGCTGATTTCTGGGAATAGAGTAAATCTGACACAATCCACTTTGTAAGATATTTTAGATGGTTTTTATTGCAATAAAACCCACGATGAGACCTATGGAATACAGTTAAATTCACACAACCCAGGGTAACAGGCCTTTTAGTGGGTTCTCGTCGCAATGAAACCCACGGTGATAATATTTCAGAATAGAGGAAAGTTTACACTATCCCCAGGGAATACAGTACGGCTCCAACAAACCGATTTGTTATTTAAGAGGATATTTATAGCATTACAACCCACGGTGATAGCCTCAAGGAACATACGATGATAGGCCTTTTAAATGGTTCTCATCGCAATAAAATTGATAAAAATTAAAATTGATATATTTAGGGAATACAGTAAAACTCACATAACCCAGGCCTTTTAGAAGATTCTTATCGCAATAAAACCCTAGGTGATAGCTTTAGGGAATACAGTGGCGCTCGCACATTCCATGGTCATAAGCCTTTTAAAGGGTTCATTTCGTATTTCCTCTTTGTAAAGGAATATTGAATGAGAAAAACGGAAGTCTCTTTAATTCTTATTTAATACCAAATCAAATATATTAGTTCATTCCAACACGAGGGGTTAGAGTTGATGACTTCTAATCCAGTTACCTCTCTGGCGTGGGTTTGATCACCGGGAAATGCTTTGGTAGTTTAGCCCGGAGGAAGGTAATTTAGTACTGGTGTAACTCTTCAGGAACGATGGCTAGGAAACTACCCGCCTATATGACTGAAATACTGTTGGGAAAAGGCGTAAAATGAAACAAACAAACAAATCATCCCAACACACATTTACCTATTGTTAAGCCAACCTCTTCTTTCAATTTCTCTCTGTGAGTGTTTTGTCCACATTTGTTTTCGTCAAAGATAAGTGAAATAAAAAAAATCCATGGTGTAAATTTTTGTTAAAATTATAAATACTATCGATACATGCATTGAATGGAAGTTTTTGGATATTACTTAAAGATCCTGTATGTTGTAATTAAGGTTGTTACAATTGTTTTTCATGCGTTTATTTAATGTCGCCGCTGGAAAGCCCATATGGGCGACCGTACACTAAAGTCGGGCCATCCTAGAGCTTCCCGTCGGTTTTTTTCGTCTTTTTCAGCTTTTATTGGTGGTGGAAGACCGCAGGTGCCCCTCCGGGCATTATTTAAGGCACGAGCGGGCACCTAGGTAGAGCCACCGACCTTCCGTAAGCCAGCTGGATGGCTTCCTCACATAAAATATTTCGACCCGAGTGAGGATCGAACCTACAGCGGTGAGGGACATGTGATCTCAAGTCAGCGACCTTAACCACTCGGCCACGGAGGACCCTAAGTCTAACCACACTTAAGTGAATTCTTATATATGCATATAATTATGCTTCTAAAACAATTTTCAAACATCGAAGACTATGTAAATTATGTACTGCAAATATTTGTGCACATAGTATGTAATCATTAAAATATATACATACTGTCATTCATTTCTTATTGCAAAATTTGACCTAAACTTTATAGAAAATAAATTTCTGATTACCTCCCTTTAATAACATGAAATGTAAATTTGGTAAATTCTTTACAAATAATGCTTTTTGGAACTTACAATATTGATAAATTTTCAATTGAGCATTATATTTATGATATTAAACCATAACAACTGAGTTAGAGAATCTTTAATAAATTTAAGGAAGACGTTTTTTTCTGAACGAACAAAAGGTGTCGTTCTATACATAAAACGTCTCACTGACAGGTCTTTTTTTAAATTCTTTTAACGTGCTGGGTACCATTTGGCTTTGTTGTTTTTTACTATTGAAACTTATGTCTTTCATTTGCCCACACCCAGCACTTACTGTACACTTCCGCACCGAGCAAATTTCTTGCCCGAGAAAATTCTGAACGATCAGCATAACGGAAAAAGAGTCTCATATCACTGGCTGATGGCTCATCCTCATACTCTGTCTTTTTCGGAAGACTCTGATGTTCATGGTCCCTGCTATAGTCTCTATAACCCCTAATTTGGCGTTGACTATCACGCACGTCCAATGAACCATAGTGAGCTGTATTTGGTCTGTCTAACAGCTTCTTCTGCGAATGTGATAAATATTTATTTTCATTGTAGTTGTAAGACACATTTTGACCAAAAGTATTACCAGAATCTATGTATTCGGATGGTTTCTTTGGTATCTTGTGTCCTCTGTCGTCTGACCAAACCTCTCTAGGCCTACCAGAAGCCTGTGCAACACCCTTCGCCAATAATGGACCATCTTTATGCAGAAGCAAACTTGGCAAAACAACGCACTTGATATAAGGACCGCTTTGAACATATGGCTTGTAAATGTCGGTATTCAATGCTTCGCCATTTTTCGCCAGTGTCCCAAATACGACAGGAGGGTCATGTAGCTGTAATGCGTATGTATTGATACATATATCATTCAAAATGTAGCGTCTTGAACACCACTTGCATACTTATGAATGTGTCATTTTAAGGTTTATATTATTCTAGAAATATGCTACATTTTATACATACACTTAAAACTGTTATCTAGCTATATTTCAATTGGCTTTAAACATTTGAATATGTTTTACAGTTAATGCTTAAGGAATATTAAGAAACACACTATCAGACTAAGTGAAAATTTATTATGATTTGTCAGTATTAGAGGAAGTCGGGTTCCTGTGATTTATGCTAAGATGTGTATTACATTTTTATAGAATTGTATTAATGATTAAAATAAATTATATAACTCACAGCCATAGGCCAGCATAATTCCAAACATCCTTGAACAAACTTTTTTGTCTGGTGAACGTATTTCAAATTTCTTCTTTCATATTTCCTCAAGATTGAAAGATACATCTGAAAAAGGTTCGTTAACATCTCTGGTAATTATACAATAGCTATTAAGAGATACATAGATAAGACAAATCTTTCAAGTAAACATATACTAGATCTTTTTTGTAACAAATCTCCTAAATTTTCCAAATTTCCGTTTTATTATAATGTTAATTGTTAGGTATTTTCACTTGTTATTGGGCTGAAGACTGCCATATTAGCCTGAGGTCAAAGGCGAAAGGCAAATATGACAGTATAAAACCCAATAACAAGGCCATTGTGAAAACACTTAATTATTGACAATTTTATTAATTAACTACTGTACACATAATCTAATAAGTTAAGCACTTGGTGAGCAAAAAATAACTTATGTGAAATTCCGATGTTGTGAGGTATTGCAAATGATGTTCTTGTTTTAAAAATATTTCGGAAACGGGTATCTCATCAATTCAAAATGGCAATTTTTTCAATGAAAAAAGAGTAGATTCATAATGGCCGAGCATGAGAGCCAATCAAAATTCTCCAAACTCATAATAGCAGAATTAAAATAAGACTGCTTAAAATAACATAGTTACATGATAAAAGAACTTCGTTTTATAATAAAAGAAGATTCCGGTGTCGAAAAACTGGTTGTTCACACATAATTGCAAATAATATATTTAAGCGACATTTCAATATTTTTTTAAATTTTTTGAAGGTACACGAACTGTGATATGTTAGTTTAACGTAAGATTGTCTGTTATCTTCTGAAGACAAGCACTCTTGACTTTATAATATTAAAACAGAACTTGACTTTCAAAGCTAGAAATTACCTCATAAACATGACTATTTGACATTGAAGAAGTTTTTTTTCGACAATCTTTCAGCTGTTTTATAACATTGTCCGGACAGGTGGCACGTGTAGGTTCCTTTAACATAAAAATATATTTTAATTAAGTATTTGCAAAAGTCTCGTTTAGATTATTCCTAAAAGGTTGTTTTAAAAAATACGACTGTATCATTTGCAGATATATCAGACCTACAAAGTCTCAATAATATACATAAAGAGCAACTACATTTGTCATTTGTCACTTTGTGATTAACTTGAGATGCATTAATTTTACCAGCTTGACGTTTATTGTAACAATATTGTTTTTTTCTTTTAATTATAACAAGTTTCAGAAATGTCAAAGAATATTGAAAAATGCAAATTTTAAAATGTCCCCTCACAGAAAAATGCAATAAT